>NC_065882.2:32089592-32689592 GCF_932274485.2 Patella vulgata
CATCTATCCAATCAAACTTACTATGGTACTTACTTTTCTTGAGTTATATTGTCTTGAAAGGGGCTTATTCCTACAGAGATTGTAGACATTTCAGGAGGCCTGTTCTTTCCCTTGTCTGTATCAGTACTACAAAAACAAAATTAGTTGTAATAATTGGTACTATCATGTATAAAAGTGACGATATCATTACCAGTATGTTAATGATGAAAGTGTCTGGTAGCTTTCCAACAACCAAGATTTTCACAGCGTTGGAAAAATATTGTGACAAAAAATAAGGTGTAGTAATAATAGATATAATATGCAAAGTGAATGAAACAATAATGTCACTGAGACAATAATGTCATTGAATAATTCGAAACAGTGATAAAATTGTTATTACTATATAAATAAAATATTAAAAATTCTTAAAATACAGATGTGACGTCATCCTTTGATGTTGGAGTACCATTATTTCAAATAATCGCACGGGCAATGTGCCAAGCGTAACTTGGTAAAATATTGAACTCGAGTGACGTATTTCATTGCAAAGCACGTGCAAGTGTCTGTATTTTAAGTTGTTTAATGGTCTCGAGCTTAAGACATTGCGTAATATATTGTAAAAACATTCGGGTCTCACGGCCCTCATGTTGTTACAATATATTACTTAATGTCTCGCTCGAGACCATTAAAAGATACATATAAAAGTTGTGTTCGTATTTTTTCATATAATCCTCGTTTTTAAATTTATGGGATGAAATGACCCTATATAAGTGAGATGAAACACAACCCTATATAAGTGGAATGAAACGACCCATGTAATTTTTGGATGAAACAGCCCAGGATGATCTACATGTAACATAATTGTCAAAAAACAATTAATTAGTTGCTGTACAAACATTACCTGCCATGAATGGATGATAGTTCTGAAACATGCAGTGCTCCAGCATTTGAAGGCACACAAATTCCGCTAATAGCTGAAAAAATAAATACATTCACCAGTCATTCATCAAAAAATTGTCTGTTAATATTAGTTATTATACAAGATAGTAAAAAAAACCCTTACAATAATTAAATTTAAATTCAGGTTACTAATAAACCATAGCTCATATGAGATATTCAACCATCTAGATTAAAGTACAGTAGCTAAGTCTCTAACCCAATATCATCGAAAGTCTGACAAAAATTATTTGTCAATTTAAATCGACATTGATGTTGTGATTTTACTGGGAAAAGATGGGCTTCTGACATCCAATATATATAAAAAAAATGAACATTTTACATGTTTACCATTTGTAACAAAGGACTCAAATAACAGGGCTAGACATATTCCACAAGTCAGGACGGTGACCCCATATTCTTAGGTGGAGAGCCTGCATAATAAATAGATTGCCGTCTCATTGATACTTCTGGGGCAATTCGTCGAACATAACTGATTAGAATTAACAGTAAAAACAGAAATGATTGAATGTAAATTGTAAATAAGTTTATATGTACACATATATTACATTATTATAAACGTTGCGACCCATTTGTGTCAATTTCTAGGTCCCAAATATTAGCGATTTAAACAATGGTAAAGAAATAGAAACAATATTTCACATCTTTTATAAAATGAAATGGAGTTTAACGTCCTACTGTTCTGCTCCGAACTGGGCTAATGAAGACGGGCATACACCATACAGTGTGCTATGAGGGAAATTTTACTACGGCCTACTCTTATATCGAATTGCAAATGTAAAGGGATCTTTTACGTGCAGGCCAATGTGTACACGGGACCTCAGTTTTTCGTCCCCTCGAACGACTAGACAGCTGTCCTTATCAGGCCCTCTGTCCTGCATCACTGACAAGGGGGAACCACGTAGGAAATTCTGGATGAACTTTCTCGGTAAATGCAAGGATCGAACACCCGACCTCCAGGCTAGCGAGCCAGCGTCTTACCCAAATAGCTACCGTGATCCCCACGTTTTATAAAGATATAATATTTATAAACAGTAATATTTTTCAAAACGAAACGTTTCCCATTCCAATGGTAATAATAAGCTGAATATAGATTCTCATGATAATATTTTGCAAATTAGGCCTACCTGTCCAATAACAGCTTTGCCACTTCTTGATGAGTCTCTATTTTCAGTTTCTCCTTCAATTCGTACAAAGGTTAATTGGACTTGTTAATCGAAGGAAAAAAATCACACTGTTCGAACTCAAGGACAATACATGTAGTCAATGACAATAGATAGATAGAGATCTAGCTGATTGACACCTCTATGTGTATATACAATTCAGGCTAATTAGACCTAAGACGGACTGTCTAGAATGTTATTAATAAGTTTGAATTAATTGTTTGGTAATCCAAGTCATATTAATCCCCATTTCCTTTCACATTCCCGTTGACATTATGTATTTATTTATTTGCAACAATAAACCGCACAACACTTGAGGATATCCCCCTTATGACATCATGGAAAGCTATTTTTAGAACAGGAAGTCAATCAAATCTGGAGTTTATTACCTCCCTTGATAGAAATGACTCTTAGATTATTTGAATCGTCTGATGTTAGACGATTCAACTGGATTTGGAATTGAAAAATACTTTCGAACCATTTGGGCAATTCAAATAGGATTTAATGGATAATTAACACATCAGGTAAGACACTAACACATCTAGTACTTAGATTAAGACTATTTTTCTATTTTCTGGAGCTGTCAAGCCAGCCAGAGTGTTATTGTCCCTTTAACAAGTTCAACTAATATCTTATACGCTCAAAATCATGAACTCAATATAACTTGTATTATAAACTCAATATACATATGAAATGGGTTTTAACGTCCTACTGTTCTGCTCCAACAGGACTCATGACGACAGGAAACCACGCCGGTAAATCACGATGAACTTTCTTGGTTAACATTTGACACTATCCTATGTCGCGGTACCAAAAAGGAATTAGCTGTGACACTATGGGGACAGATGATCGTCTAGGACCTGCTTGGACTTCTTGTTGTTGGATCAATTATCTCAATCATCAATTAATGGACTCTGGAACACCGTTTATGTTGTTACTAAGTTTATCTAACGAATACAGCAAACTACAAAGGTCACATACACGAAACTACAATATCTATGATAGTTACTTTTTGAGTAATTAAAATCTCCACGGTCTGAGTTTAATATCCTTTCTAACTCAGACCTAACGGCTTAAACGTAACAAGAGCCACATACTTCTTGTTAGTTCTACATAAGGTTCGCGCTAGGATGATGCGTTCGCCCAAGCCTCTTAGCCGAGGAGGCTATAGGTATGTTCCCCTTGAGCTCCGAATGATTGTCTGAGGTAAATCAAACCTGCTCTATAATATATAGAAGTATAATGCAGCAGCTATTGGGGCGGGACAATTACCATTTTTGGGTAAGTGTTTCGTATAGGCACCGTTTAACATCAACATTATTCTAGTTAATTGTACTAATCTAGGATGATGTGTTCGCCCTAGCCTCTAAGCCGAGGAGGCTATAGGTATGTTCCCCTTGAGCTCCGAATGATTGTTTGAGGTAAATCAAACCCGCTCTATAATATATAGAAGTATAATGCAGCAGCTATTGGGGCGGGACAATTACCATTTTTGGGTAAGTGTTTCATATAGGCACCGTTTAACGTCAACATTATTCTAGTTAATTGTACTAATCTGTGCCCGAGATGACTGGACGATAATACCCTACTTTCCAGAAATGGATACTGACATAACTGGGGGTGAGTTAGTCTAAGTCTAGACTCTAAGTTAGTAGTAGGATAATGCAAACTACTTCATTACCCTAGTTTTCGTCACACATCATGTAGGTAAAGATTTCTATATTAAACAGAACACTTTTCTTAGACCTAAAATAACTCTATATAGTGTTATAAACACAGCAATTGAACACAGGACTTCAAGGTTAGCGAGCCAACATCTTACTGAGCCACCATGGCTCCTAACTTAAGGATGTAACGGTTCAAAAATTCTTGAACCGGTTAACTGGATGTTAAAAACCCAACCGTAACCGGTTAACCCATAAAAATTTTCTATCAAAATATTTGTTGCCCCAAAATAAGACTTGATAATATATTTTTAAATTATTAGTATTACAGCTTTTAAGTTAACAGTCAGTACAAATTCCATTCATTCATTCATTCATCCATTCATTCATTCTTGATGTTTCATTTCTCCATCTTGCACCCTGACAGGTCACGTAATGTGAGGTATAGACCAGTGGCAGTTGAATTGAAATCATGTTGATTTTTTTTTTTTAAAAAAGCTTCACTAATACGTCATAAGATTAATTATGAAATCAATATTTGAAAGCATACCTTTGGATTTTTAAGTACAAAATAAGTTTGATTATTCAACATCATCTAATTCCAAAGAGTTTACTACAGGTGTTGCTATCACAAGCCATGCTGTATCGTATGGAACCAGTGACCCGTATGTCAACTTTGACCCCACAGCATTGCGCACTCGCACTCGAGTGATGATAAAAACAATTTTACTATTCTATTTTAATATTATTTCATCACATCATACTTGTTTCCTTTTGAGACTTTGTTTATGGAGTGATGAGGTTAATACTGTAAAACAATTAATCTGTCAATCTGTTGAGGCTATTTAATGCTTGGCAGCGAGTGCTAATAATTAATGTATACAAATGTCAAAACTTCGAGCGGGGGGGGGGGGGGAATTTAGAGTCATTAACTTCTCGAGACTTATTACAAATGACAAGTTCTATTTGAAATATTTATGTGGTCTTAGTGAAAGAAAACAATGTTGTGGCTATCATTCCTGGGTTGGAAAGTCAGGTATCATATGAAAACGAATACCGATTAGTAATTTTTTGAACTGGTTCAACAGTGCAACCGAACCGTGACCGGTTAACCGAGTGACCGTTTACATCCTTATCCTAACTCAATATAACTTGTATCATACACTCAATATAACTTTCCATATACATACAGTAGAATCTAAATGAAATGAAATGAAAAGGGGTTTAACGTCCTACTGTTCTGCTTCTAAACTGGGCTAATGATGTGTGATGAGGGAAATTTTGCCCGGGCAGTGGCCCTACGGCCTACTCTTATATCGAATTCCATCTTTTACGTGCACGCCAAAGTGTACACAGGACCTCGATTTTTTATCCCATCGCACGACTAGACAGCTGTCCTTACAGTAGAATCTGTACGAGCGGCCACTCCTATTCAGCGACATCTCCTTGTAAGCGGTCACGAGAAATCCCCCCTGTAGAAATTCTATTGTTCCATCTCTTTAATCAACGGTCACTCCTGTAACACGGCCAGCGGTCACTATTTTACTAATTAATTTAGCAAAATAGCGCTTGTTCAACGGCCATTGTTGAATGATACCACCTTGTCATACTGATCAGGTAAAACGAGCTGTGAACCCGGGATTATCTGTTAATTAATCTTTTGTTTTATTAAATGACAAACCCTGATCATTGTTTTCACACGTAACGAATGTACCGTCAAAGCCGAGTTTTGTCACGATCATTTAGTATCCATTTTCCATTGCCACTTTGTTGCTAAACAGAAGTTTTACCACCTCCTATATTATATAAGAATTACACCACCTGAAAATGGTTTTACCACCTCCTATAAATTCAGCGATGGTTTTTTGGACATATGCGTTATTGATAAAATAAAATTAATTCATGAATTGTCTTCACAAAAATGGATAAATATTATCGAATACATCACAATGGTAGACAGTAGTATCAATGTTGGTACAAAATGACACGTTTAGAGAAGATATGTCAGAGTTTTGAGTCAAAGAAATTTTGTTCTAACAAGTTTTAGCGACGACCAAATTTACCGATGCAAGTATTGATGTTTGCTCCCAATAATGCACCCAAGCGTAAAATTTACTTGATGTCAGCACTAACTAACACTGAGATTTTATTAAGAGGTGACTCCTGTTAAGCGACCAGTCATGACATTTCCCTGAGTAGTAAGTGCAGGTGGACCGCACTATGTAAAACAAAAATCTACAAGATAAACCTGCGAACAAGACAGAAAATAGACATTGCAAACAAGAAACACATATCAAATCAAGTGAATGGATCCGGGGGCCAGCCGCAAGCGTCCTCTGCGATGTACAGTCACGGACCTGTTATGGTACAGGCTTCACTAAAGATAGGTTGCCAGGCATATTTTTACTTTTTTCGGTAATGAAACATTTATAATACACTAAAATCTGATTAAGGGTAACAACTCATGAAGTAATTATCAGAAAACCATTAGAATTTGTTTTCTTTTTATAAAGTTCTGCCCCATGCTAACGTTTAGTATACAAAACTTTTAGTATTATGGATTTAGCTGTTCAAGTCATAAAGATAGGTTGCCAGGCAACGAAACATACGCCCACAGCAGCTATATCATCCGGGCAGTCAGCATGAGTTGTCACATATTTTTACTTTTTTCGGTAATGAAACATTTATAATACATTAAAATCTGATTAAGAGTAACAACTCATTAAGTAATTATCAGAAAACCATTAGAATTTGTTTGGTTTTTATAAAGTTCTGCCCCATGCTAACGTTTAGTATACAAAACTTTTAACATCATGGATTTAGCTGTTCAAGTCATAAAGAATCATTGAAAATCAATATACTTATTCGTCTCAAGACCTTAAACAATGTGTATAAATTTAAAGTCGATCGGATATTAACTTTAGCCTCTGGAGCATCCACAAGATTTTTCAAAGTGATCAGGGGCCATAACTCTGGCAAAAATTATCTGAAATCGCTGAAAATCAATAGGCTTCTTCGTCTCATGGTCTTCAACACTGTATATAAATTTAAAGTCAATCGGATATTAACTTTAGCCTCTAGAGCGTCCACAAGAATTTTCAAAGTGATCACGAGCCATAACTCTGGCAAAAATTATCAGAAATCGCTGAAAATCAACAGGCTTCTTCGTCTCATGACCTTAAACACTGTTTATCAATTTAAAGCCAATCGGATATTAATTTTAGCCTCTAGAGCGTCCACAAGATTTTTTGAAGTAAGGATTATAACTCTGGCAGTAATTATCGAAAATCGCTGAAAATCAATAGGCTTCTTTGTCTCATGACCTTAAACACTGTGTATAAATTTGAAGTCAATCGGATATTAACTTTAGCCTATAGAGCGTCCACAAGCAATTGTGGACACCGGACGGCCGGAGGTGACAACAATATACGACCACATTTCAATGTGGGCGTATAAAAATGGTCGGATATTAACTTTAGCCTCTAGAGTGTCCACAAGCAATTGAGGATGCCAGACGGACAGACGGACGGGGCGACGAAAATATACGGCCACATTTCAATTTGTGCGTATAAAAATGATTTACAAAAAAGATGTAACAGAAATAATGCGACCAATAAACGCAAATAACCTTGTAATATATAGTTATCCAGACATCTTTATTATTCATTATTGACCATAAATAACTCACCATGAAATACAAGAAACTGTAAAATATGAAAGACTATATGATTGTTGTGTTTGCCAGATAAACATGTATCTTTATATGTAAAATGTGATGTAAACACCTCTAACATTCTCATTGGTAAAGCTATAGGTTCACAAGTAGTTGCTATATTCGTTAAATATCTGAAATTAAAAAACATTATACTTTGCAGTAATGTCACCTACATGTATTTACCTATAGTAGTGACAGGTATGTTGTGTGAGACAGCTGACAATATTCGTTAATTTGTATTTCAAATATACATGTAACATATATTTTTACCTTTGAATACTTCAATATAGGCTTGTGTGAACAAACTCGCTTTTTGTGCCTTTAATATATATACTATTCAAAAAAAGTAGGGGATATTTGATTTTTAAGTGTTATTAAAGTCACCTAATGAAACTGACGAAGAAACAAATGACAAAATGAAATGAAGTTCACATTCATCGATTTATTCCAAATGATCGTTAGACTAAGTAAGGCACAGACTGACCATTATAAGGGTAAAATGATACCCGGGGTCAAACAGCAAAGTTACCACAGCATCACAACCAAGTCAGTAACGGGTAAATCCTCCTCTGTTTGCCAAACAAGCATTGATCCGACGTGGCATACTCCTAATGAGACGTCTAAGGTCATTTTGGTCCAGATTGTCCCATTCCTGTTGCAACGCAGCAGCAAGTTCTTGGACATTGGCAGGACGTTGTTGACGTTGACGTAACCTCTATCCAAGCATGTCCCAGACATGCTCGATGGGGGAGAGGTCGGGACTCAGTGCTGGCCAAGGTAATGTGGTGATGTTCTGTTGTTGGAGGTAACCTGTAACGATCCTGGCCCTGTGACATCTTGCGTTGTCATCCTAGAAGATGAAACGGCGGCCATGACGTCGTGCGAACGGCACAACATGGACTGGCAAGATGTTGTCCCGGTAGTACTGGCCTGTAACACGCCCTGCAACAACATGTAAAGCCGTTCTTCCAGCATCAGTGATGCCTCCCCACACCATAACAGAACCACCCCCAAATCGATCATGTCTGATGACGTTAACGTCTTGGAAGCGCTCGTTTCGACGACGCCACACCCTCCTACGTCTGTCCAAAAAATCAACAGTGAACCTTGACTCATCTGAAAACATCACATTGCTCCAGCGTCGATTATCCCAGTGTTGACGATCCCTACACCAACGACGTCTTGCCTGAATGTGATGATCTCTCAAACAAGGGATCACGCGAGGACGTCGGGCGCGAAGGTGACCCCTATGCAGTCGATTCCGAATCGTCTGGCCACTCACTCTCACACCAGTGTCTGTTTGAAGACGAGCGCTGATCTGATTTGCTGTGATGACACGATTTCTCAAGGCCAAGGTACGGATAAATCGATCCTGGGCTTGAGTTGTCGCCCTTGGTCGACCTGAGCGTGGTCTGTCCTGTACAGATTGTGTATCACGGTATCTGGACCATAGCCTGCTTATGACAGACTGAGAAACATTCATCGTCCGCGCCACAACCGCCTGTGTTGTGCTGATCTGTAGCATGCCAAGGGCACGTAACCTTTCATTTTGGGTAAGCCGACGCATATCAAAATTTGTTTTCTGGTCACTAAAACAATTAAACTGATGTTTCCACCCTGGAATTCAATGCCACAATGACTGTAACATTCAAAGTCAGAGTCGTGCATATCTTGGGTTGGACCCCCATGATGATCCCAAGCATCACCTGCATTCCATGCGGTAGCTATTGGTGCGTTTGGGCGTCACATGTAACTGGAAATGTTTCTTCTGTTAGGTTCTATAGTGACTTTTTTCGTAGTCATTTGCATATTTTAGTATTATGCCCCCAAAATCAAATATCCCCTACTTTTTTTGAATAGTATAGTTGAGCATTTATTTTTGAGTACGATGTGTTTAAAACATGTATAAATTTTATGACTCATTAATTCCATCATTTGCCGTTATATAAAGATACAATAAATTCGCTGATAATAAAATACTTCAGTGTTACCGTATTGATATCTTTAACAATCTTTCTAGATGATATAATCCTCCTTGATGAATATCATCTACATACTTTATATATTCTAATTTTACTTTCAATATATGTTGGAATATCAAATTCTAAAAAAAAAGAAAGAACAAATATTACTATCACATAAGTACAGATGTTAAGACAACAGGAAATTTTGAAATGAAATCTAGTATAAGGCTTGCAGCCAAAAATTCTAGAGTGAAATTCTGCTACATGGTCCTCCCCTGCTAAACAAACTATACATTTTTGGAAAGCTTATAACATCAGGAACACAAATCCTGAGAGTTCCAAGCAAAATGTTATCACAAAGTCGATTAGGGCCTGATGAAAATCAGCATAATTGCTGAAATGAAATGAAATGGGGTTTAACGTCCTACTGTTTTGCTCCGAACTGGGCTAATGAAGACAGGCATACGCCATACAGTGTGCTATGAGGGAAATTTTGCCCGGACAGCGGCACTACGGCCTACTCTTATATCGAATTCCAACTGTCAAGGGATCTTTTACGTGCACGCCAATGTGTACACAGGACCTCGGTTTTCCGTATCATCCGAATGACTAGACAGCTGTCCTTGTCAGGCCCTCCGTCCTGCATCACTGACAAGGGGGAACCATGCCGGAAAATCGGGATGAACTTTCTCGGCCAATGCAGGGATCCAACACCCGACCTCCAGGCTAGCGAGCCAGCGCCTTACCCACTGAGCCACCGTGATCCCCAGCAGCATAATTGCTAAATAAATATGAAATTAAATATTGGCGAAAAAACCTGATGCCTTCATCCTTTGCAAAAAATATGGTATTGGTTAAATTTTGATTTAAACCAAAATACAGAAACATAATGTACAAGGGAATATACAGAATGGGTTCCTTAATGTCGCTTGATTTTTTTATCTATTTGGCCACTACATCGTCGCTCTCCTTCGGCTTCATCCTCAAAATTGATTCTGTCATTATTATACTAGTTATGTTTGGCCACATTTTGAAGCAGTTCTAATATTTGTCCCCATACCATTTCTGGTTATTCATCTCAGACGTCGGTTTGAAGGTTGGTTTTTATAAGAATACGACTAGCTGAATCCAAAGAGCTTGGGCATCCCCCCGCCCCCAAAAGTGACGGCAAATTCCGCAAGGAAGCCAAATTCAAAATGGGACCTATTTTTGAGAGAAAATCATAAAGTCCCCTGTATAGTTTTTCATGGTCTCCAAATTGAGGTATTAACATAAAATATGTTCCACCCAAAGGTATTCCAATACTATATTCGCATTGACAGTCATGATTGGCAGGACATTTCGAAATGAAATGGGGTTTAACATCCTACAGTTCTGCCCCAACTGGGAAAATGAGGACGGAGGGACATTTCGATGTTAGTTATATTATAGTAGTAATGTGATGGTGTATTACGTTAAACTGGAGGTTTTTGAGGTCGCCGAATTCATATCTGAACTGCTAAATGTAATATTTTCTTCCATGGTCTACTGAACATAGATATTTTGTCAAATTTGAGTACCATATTGGTGTTTTGTTCGGTCATGGCACATTTTGCACTTCAGATGTTAATTTGCCTGCCCCGAAAACCTACTATTTGACGTATTATGCCATCACATTGCTAACATCGAAATTTCACGCCAAATGTGGCCATATTTTGAATGAAGTCATCATATTGGAATACTAATTTGTATTGGCATCATCTGGATTCTGAATCGACACATACTAAAGATATATAATCCATCAAAACACATTAGGTGGACTTTATTTCATGGCCCGCGACAGCGACATCCAGGCCCTGGGACAAGCAACTGGACAAAATGTTTTGAAATACACAGTCTCAAGCGTCACTTGGCTTATATCTGAAATAACTGGAGGTCACTTTGCTAAAGTTCATTGGTTGGAAAAAGGTTCGCAATTGCCAAAAATATCGAAAAACTTTCGCTTTCAGTTTCGTTTTTAATGATCGGATACCAGTCAGCCTACCTAGAGCGATCATTCATTCATTGTAGCGTTCTTCAGGCCCGGACTTGGTCCGGATACCCTGACGGTGACGATAACATCAAACGGAACGAGAACGGGTCAGAGCTCCATGGCACTAAGGCCTGTGCAGGTGACTTATAGTTTTAAATTTACCAATTTTTCCAAAAAAGGTGAACTGACAGAATCCGATTCTAATCTTACCAATGGAACTAGATACCCACATTCAGCAAAGTTACCTGTTTTCTTCTGCTTTACTATCAAGTAACAGTGTATTTTTTAATTACTTTATACCAACAAATGTTTTTTTAAAACATTACAAAACAATTACACAGCATACCTCCGGGACCCTCTAGACTCCGAGCCCCTGGACAAGTATCCCAGTTGCCCCCCACCCTCTCTTACAGCTCAACCTGGTGTTTGACTACCGGAGTAGTACCATTAGCCTTGCTCATCAGCTAAAACGTAAAAAAATCGGGTAGACCAGTTTTCATCTTTTTGAACTCTGTGGTATTGACTTCCTGTCTGTCCACATGAACGGGAGCCCCAAAACGTAACTTTTTAAGTGTAGCTTTTAGGAACACTACCAGGGAGTGCTTTTCGCATTACAGCCCAAATTGTTTTTTGTTTTTTTGTAACACATCTCAAGTACATCTGTGTCAAATTATGAATCCTTATGATGATTTGGGGGATTAACCTACTTCTGAGTGGTCCAAATGTGAAAATTGGTCAGCCCCGCCCATTTAACCTGTGACCTCTAGAGGGTCCACAACATTCATATACCATATTTTAACGCTATTTGAGTACAAGGGGCGGCCATTTTGTCTGTCAGTTGTGATCCTATTTTTACGAAATTCGAATTCAACCATCCTTAGGGTGTAACGGTGATATATTCAAACAGTTTTTGAAATCAGATAAAAATTATAAAATCAAAATCAGAAGAAAATTGTGACCTCTAGAGGGTCCACAACATTCATATACCATATTTTAACACTATTTGAGTACGATTGGCGGTCATTTTGTCTGTCAGTTTTGGTCCTATTTTTACGAAATTCGAATTCAACCAGCTAAAAACACGATTTTCCGTACAATCAGGGGCCATAAGTCAGGATGTTACAATCCGATATGTACGAATATCGAAATGAACCGAGATCTTTGTGTTATAAACTTACATTTGAAGTTTCATCAAAATCAGAAGAAAATTGTGACCTCTAGAGAGTCCACAACCTTGATATATCATATTTTTATGCTATTTGAGTAGAAGGGGGGGCCTCATTGAACTCAACCATCCTTAGGGTGTAACGGTGATATATTCAAACGTTTTTTCAAGTTTCAACAAAATTGGATAAAAATTGTGACCTCTATAGGGTCAACAAGCTAAAAACGCAATTTTTCGTACAATCAGGGTCCATAATCAATGAAGTTACAGTCCGATACATGCCAATAACGAAAGGAACCAACATCTTAGGGGAGAGAAACCTATATTTCAAGTTTCGTTGAAATCAGATAAAAAAGTGTGACCTGTAGAGTGTCCACAAACAATTGTGGACGGACGTTCGGATGGACAGGGGCGACGACAATATACGTCCACATAAAAATGTGGGCGTATAAAAACGTTTGTTGACCAAAACTTCCGGACAGAATGACCACCCCTCGAATGCAAACAGAGTAAAAATATAGTATATCAGTAGTAAAAGTGTTATTTGTAAGTTTAGGGCATAGATAACTCCCGAATTGGGAAATTTGTACAAGTATCGGTAAAATTCTAGTTATCGCAACAAATCTAACACAAAGAGGCTAAAATCTGTAGATACGGTGTGTTAATTAACTGGGGTAAGAAATTGACTGAAAGGTGATTTAATTATCGCTAGGGGTGAAAATCTCTGGGACGGTACGTTTTCTGTACCGGGTGTGTTAATTAACGATCGGGTTAAAAACAACTGACACGATGTATATTCTTTGTTTGGTGAGTTTTCTCGAAAGCGTGTTATAACTGCACCAAAGGTGTTTTATCAAGGACCAACGTGTGATTTCTTGTACGACCGTGTGTTTTACAAAGATCAGTCTCTGTTAAGCGTAGGTCTTTATACATGGATTTATACGCGGGGTAGTTACGTATATGCGTATTTCATGTCTTGATGAGTACTACGTGTTTTGTACTTCGTACCATAGTCGGACTGCAGTTATTTATATATTTGATCTTTTTTTGTGGGTGTAATTTGTTTACAAATTATCGTGAGTACCACTGAACTATAAATGCATGTATCTTAAAATTGATCGCATGCAGTATCGTCATTTCCCGTTACCATAACCAACCTCAATTTGATTATCCGATATATTCAAATCTCCATTGATATCAGATTAACGAAGCTTGTTTTGAAAGCAAGTTTATCAATGTAAAATTGCACAATTAATGAAATCTGTAAGTTTTCGTCACTGCTATATTTACTACACGTTGGCGTATTAATATATAAATGTATAGTTTCTTGCCGGGGTCATAGGATAGATAGGACCACCAAGAAAAAGTAATTTCCTCACTATATATAACAAATGATAACTCACATATCAAATAACACTGATGAAAATAGGGACATGCGCCCGCTTCCACCCACAGTGATATTTCCCATTGCCAAATACTATTCAGATTCGATCTGTGCAACAAGCTCGTCTTTGAAAGAACAATACTGATATATGACCTAATATTGAGACGTTTGTTCATATAGCCGCTTGTTTTCGATTGTATGAAATAGCTTTACTATTTTACTCCACAGTACTAAGAAACCACAGGTTCTGTGTCGGTTCGTGCAAGCTTTTCACACAGAACTGTTCTTTGATGTTGAGAGGCGACACACAGTTAGCTCTGCTCTTTGATGTTGAGAGGCGAACTGTGTCTCGTGCACAAATGAATTAGCTGATAAAGTTGGTTGGAATTGTTACAGTTTATTCCAATAAGTACAACAACCAGCGGCTGCCAGGCAGGATACGTCCACATTTTCGAGAGATGGATAGAGAACAAGCTAAAAAGAAAGTGATTTTTTTCTACAATCAAGGGCCATAATTCTGGAAATTACAATTCGATATGTGCAAATATTGAAAGGAACCAAGATCTTTGTGTTATAAACTTACATTTCAAGTTTCAACAAAATAGGATAAAAATTGTGACCTCTATAGGGTCCACAACCTTGATATACCATATTTTTACGCTATTTGAGAACGAACAGCGGCCATTTTGTCTGTCAATTTTGGGCCGATTTACACGAAATTCGAACTCAGTCGTCCTTAGGGTGTAACGGTGATATAATATTACGGCTTTTTAAATCGGATAAAAATTATGACCTCTATAGGGTCCACAAGTTACGGTCCGATATACACAAACATCGAAAGAAACCGAGATCTTTAGGTTATAAACCTACATTTCAAGTTTAAACAAAATCGGATAAAAATTGTGACCTTTATAGGGTCCACAAGCTAAAAACATGATTTTTCGTACAAACAGGGGCCGTAATCCATGAAGTTTTGATCAGATACATGCCGATATCGAAAGCAGCCGAGATCTTTTGGAGATAAACCTATATTTCAAGTTTCGTCAAAATCAAATAAGAATTGTGACCTGTAGAGTGTCCACAAACAAATTGTAGACGGGCGGACAGGGGCGACGGCATAATACATCCACATGAAAATGTGGGCGTATAAAAAGGACAATTTTGTAATGTGGGTGGTATATTCAATTTTGATCTTATTGCAATGGATAAATGTATGGTTCACTTTTCGAGCATCTCATTTAAATAAAGCTTGATATTCTATTAACATAATATGTATATATTATACATTTCATTTTTATCTCATAGGAAATTTTGGTGAGTATCTGAAACGAAAAAACTGTCCAAGTCATTATATTATGTTGTAATCAGAGAAATGTTCAAACAAAGAAATGAACTAGACAAGACAAAGAGTATAAGCAATACCATTATTTGTTGTCACATATTGATGTTTATATGCGTTCATAATTAAATGTTTTAATTAAATCGTAAAGTATGAATTATGTGCTTTATTTTAAATCGAATTGGCAATTGGTATTAGTCAAAACATTCGCTGCTACACGCATATAGCTTTGCTCCAATAATGATAATGGGGTTTTAAAAGAAACATAGCCATAACTCTAGACATAATAAACAGAAATTGCTTCTTCGTTTCACTAATTTAAATAATACATATAAATTTCAGAAAGATCGGATGATAACTTTTGGTGTTAGAGCGTTCACATGGTTCAATAAAGTGAAACAAGGGCCATAACTCAAGACGTAATGAACAGAAATTATTGAAATTAAATAGCCTTCTTTGTTTCACTAATTTAAATCATACATATGAATTTCATACAGATTGGGTGATAACTTTTGTCGTTCAAGCGTTCACAAGGTTAAATAAAGTGAAACAAGGGTCATAACTCTATACGTAATCAACGGAAATTGCTGAAATTCAATAGGCTTCTTCATTTCACTAATTTAAATAATGCATATCAATTTCAAACAGATCAGATGATAACTGTTGTCATTAGAGCGTTCACAAGATTCAACAAAGTGAAACAAGGGCCATAACTCTAGATGTAATTAACGGAAATTGCTGAAATTCAATAGGCTTCTTTGTTTCACTAATTTAAATAATGCATATAAATTTCTGACAGATCGGTTGATAACTTCTGTCAGAGCGTTCACAAGGTGCAACAAAGTGAAACAAGGGCCATAACTCTAGAAGAAATTAACAAAAGTTATTGAAATTAAATAGGCTTCTTCATCTCAGTAATGCAAACAACATACATCAATTTGAAAACAATCAGATGATAAATATACTCTGTAGAGTGCACAAGAAATTGTGGACGACGGGCGAAAGGACAGGTGCGACGGCAATATACAACCACATTTCCATGTGGGCATATAAAAAACGGTTGATCATTGTTCAAGGAATTGGGTCCTACGACGTGTTTTGAATATTTAGTGTTATATTAAATATCCAGCGTATGGAGGCTCGGCTTCTAAATGTGAAACTAAGTAGGATAACACAAATAATACAAAGTTTTATTTTGAAGAAAAGTGTTAACAAAAGAGAATTACTTTCGCTGTTGGGTCATTTGAATTTTGCAGCTCGTGTAGTGAGACTCGGTAGCTCTTTCGTGTCGTATTTGATTACACTGTCTACCAAAGTTAAAATTAAGGAGGCGTGTAGGCTAGAACTTCATATGTGGTTCAAGTTTCTTAGACATTGGAATGGTTCGTCCTTTTTCTCGGAACAATAGTTTACCTATGCCCCGGATATAGAGTTGTACACAGATGCTTCTCACTAAAGGCGTTGGTGTTTTTTTTAAGGAAAATGGTTTAGTGGTAAATGGCTCCCGGAAATCTTGACTTCAAAAGAATTCTCCTTAGCCTCGTGGGAAATGTATCCAATTTTAATAGCAACTATTTTGTGGGGTCACAACTGGGGTACAAAGCAAGTAGTGTTTCATTGTGATAATGAAGCAACTGTACAGATAATATGCAAGGGTAGAGCCTCTTATAGATGTTCATTAATCAATACATTTTTATACGCCCACATTTGTTTACCTTTGTGTTTTTCATAAAACTTTCAGACTATGCACCAAACAATTACATACTCAAATAACTTATTTTCACCGTAGAAGTCAAAAACACACATTTTGGTATAACAATTTAAAGTAAACATAACCAATATTAAAGGTGCAGTGCCATATGATTGGTCATATAAGTTATGTGAAAAGTTCACTTCCTCTGTGCCTGTTCAGCAAGAGAAGACTTGTACATCCACACTTGACACTTTTAAACCAGTTTCTGTAGACGAGGTAAAGAAGTTGGTCATGAATGCTCCAAACAAGTCTTGTGGACTTGACCCAGCTCCTACACAACTAGTGAAGAAACATGTGGACTGTATCGCCCCCTAGTCCATCCCATATTGATGAAACCTGGACTTGAACCAATCTTGAAAAACTTTTGGCCCGTTTCCAACCTACCGTTGATGTTCAAAATCCTTGAAAAAGTTGTGATGAAACGTTTACATAAATATCTATCTCAGAACTCATTATACACCGATAGACAATCTGCCTACCGGCCTAATCATAGCTGAGAAACAGCTCTTCTTTGTATGAACAATGACATTACCACTGCTATTGATTCTAGAAGTCATGTATTGCTCTCTCTACTCGATTTGAGTGCCGCATAGACTGAAGAATTGCTTCAGCCTATCTGGGACAGTTTTGAACTAGTTTACATCATACCTGAGTGGTATGACTCAATCAGTTGTCGTTAATGATGATAATTTTTCTTCGGAAGAAGTATTGATATGTGGTGTTCCCCAGGGTACGGTTTTGGGCCCGGCCTTGTTTACGTTGTATACATCTCCCATTGAGGAGATCATCACCAAGCACAATCTAGATGCCATGATCTATCACTATAAGATTGGTATCGTTTAATATGGTTGTTTTAGCGCGAATAACGATGCATACAGTTTAATTTCAAAACATCGTTTGATAATTGATAATAACGCTTGAAAATTACAAAAATCGTTTAATTAGTACTATCGAGAGGTGTTTAGAAATGGGGTATCCGTTTACTTATCTAATGGGTTTAATTACTAGCCGAGCACTTTAATTTCCCGAGACGCGTAAAAGAATTAACACCCGATGAATTTATCTACAGGGTTTAAATATTAGACGAAGCGTTTAATTTCCCGCAAGTCGTTTATCCGATCGTTTATTTTGATTTCGATTATTTACGTATGAATTACGAATAGAAAAGGTGAATATAAAAAGAAAATGCACAACCATCGATGCTCGCCTTACCGTGGTCGTAGTATTATTATCCATTATCCATTTAAAAAAATATGATTGCACCATTGACAAATACATCAAAAACCGGTAAATCACGTCCAATGTTATTATACCATTGGAAATCGGTAAAGCACATCCCAGGTAATGTATTTTCTTTAATTGTTGTTAGTTAGTTCTATTTTACGTCCGCTTCCACCAAGGTGATATCGCAGACAAATTTAAATCACAAAAGAATGAAAATAGCCTTCCACCTTCACGTCGCTAGAAGACCTGGCAATGTACACGTGTCACTGTGATAATCTCGTGAGACTTTTTCACTGGCGCCAAATAGTCGATCTCTATACAAGATGTCGCTCATTTTCAGACAAAGCTACAGGAATGGCTTCCAACAGTATCAAAAGGATACCGTAGTATTATTAATTATCCATTATCCATTTAAAAAAATAATGATTCCACCATTGACAAATACATCACAAGTCGGTAAATCACGTCCGAGGTAATTATACATTTGGAAAGCCGTAAATCAAATCCCATTCGTTCGTTCGTTCCTGGAGTTTTACATCCAGTTCCACCTGAGGTGATATCGTAGACAAGTCACACACATCCCACTACTACCTGTTGTTTTAACGTTCGCTTCCACAGAAGTGATATCGCAGACAAGCACACATCCCAGGTAATGTATCTGTTGTTGTTAGTTAGTTGTATTTTACGTCCGCTTCCACCGAGGTGATATCGCAGACAAGGTAATGTATCTTCTTTAAGTCACAAATGAATTAAGTTCCACCAGTAGACGTCACAAGCAGAGAAGTCAACCCCAGAAGTCAACATCAGATAATAATTTTGCTAACCCCACTACGTTTCTACTACATTCTGTAATTTAACTGATTTATACTATATCCAATATAACGTTTTGATTAATTAAATGAGAGTAAACACTTTTACCTTGTAAATTTATACCAGTTTGCGATTTATGATTACAATCTTATACAGAAGATTTTAAATTTTATTGTAAATAATTTCCTCGGGAGATGAATTTATATAAGCCCTGGCTTGCTTTCAGATCCCACAATCATATAGTGTACTTTTATAATATGTAAATATTTATATAATAAATTGTGTCAGAACAAAAAAAAAACATATCACATTAAACCAAAGGTACATTTATCACTATTACAATATATGTACATGTATGGTATTAAAAAAATAATGTGTGTAGGGGAGGCCACATAACGGGGATTGGACAGCAGGGTTATATTTTTCTGTCAAGTTGGGTACTAACTCAAAATCAACATTCCCGAAACGGATTTATAAATCAAACAAAACAAATATTTAGCTGTGATAAATTAATAACAAAGAGCAAATTGTATGTATTTATATGTATGCACACTAAACACTAAAAACAATCACAAATAATGCAGGTGGGAAGTGATAAAACAATAGCATTTGAGCAATCAAAGCATTAATCCATACTGTAATAACGGAATGTGTATTCAAAAACATGGTTTCATATAGTACCCAGACAGGTGGCCACAGGTGGGAATTAATGAAACAATAGCATTCGACCAATCAAATAATTAATCTTTACTGTCACAGCGGACATATATGACTTTGTGTTGTACGTGTATTTTCAAAATAACCATCGGATGACTAAAAAGTGAATCGCTCACAATGGCGTGTATACACAGACCCTTTCTGTAATTAATGTGTATGGGGACATAGATTCAGAGGTGATTAATGACTAATATGATAATCGTAGTTAAAAGACGAATCTCAATACCTTTTTTACTGTGCATATATATAAATATCTAATAATTATTTAATCCCTGTTTTAACTAATCACAATGTAAAATATTGCACCATATATACACAACATGTTATTGTCTGCGATATCGCCTCGGTGGAAGCGGGTGGTAAATAAAGCGATCTCAAACACTTAAATATATCCGATTCGTCGGTTCGCGAGAAGTGCAACGAAATTATCATGGCAGAACTTGTAATGTTTTTAGGCTCATGCAGGTGGGTCACAGAATTGCCCTGTGATATGAGATCAAAGAATACATTTGCACGTAGCTGATTTTTCGAGACGTGTTGTATTCAATTGTTAAGACTACGTGGTGCCTTAAATAAACCAACATTACCAACTTCTAACAGGTTCCATTGATTTATCATTTATTTTATGACAGTTTAGACCACAATGTGTTACGATTTGCATTATGGTATTCTAAGCTGATTCTTATACGGAATTCGAGGTGCAATGATATAAATTCGGATTTGAGTGGACAAGTTAACACAATCATACATGTATGTGACCGTAAGCTTATTCTCGGTCTTTTTCATTTTGATTTTAATATTTTATCAAGAAAAACATACATGTAACAACTTTTGGTCAGGTATCACAGCTGATTACATGTCATTTGGGACTCACGTCATTTGGGACTCGCGTCATTTGGGACTCAAAAAAATATGACCACGACATTTGGGACTCGGGTATACAACGTTTGGGACTTTGAATTTTATTTCAATAATTCGCTTGCGCATAGGGGTCTTTAGCAGTTGGAGGAAACCGGACCATTATTTATAAAACTGTCCATTATTTATTGAAAATAATGGACAGTTTTATAAATAATAGACGATTGTTTAAGAAAAGCGTACATTCTCCTATATACTGGTTAAAAACATCAAAGGGTGACGTCATATCTATGTTTTAATGAATATTAAAATATAGATTTGAAATTTAAAACAGAATTATAAAATAACATATGACCTAGACATCGGTCATATATCCCCCTTACTTCAAAGAAAAACATGACCCCATGTTTAAAGCATTAATAAAATCAAAATCCTTATTTTTCGATTAATTAAAGTAACATAATCTATCACTATTTTCATGATAATAATTTCTATTTCTGTACATAGGATTCCTGTAAGGCCTAAAATGATGTTCTTGCAAATTGTACTGGTTAACGTTTTCATTAGGTAAACGTAATCTGGGTCATTGTATTCTATTTGAATTCGCATTCATGTATTGTTGAGCACTATAATCTAGTTCCTCCTCCAGAACCCAAAGTTCCTGGACAATTCTTCCACTGAATGAGATATTCTTGTATTGTGTTCTGAACTCTTTGTCTAAGCACTTTGTCGGACACTTGTACAGGTGGATTTGTTGAACAAATTCCTACATGTCGATGGTCTTGACTGCTGGTACTTTTGGCACTAGAACTTGAAACATCTTTCATCGCTGCCTCACTGTCAAAATTTATTTGACAACCTTTATCATGGCCCCATTTAAAGCGGAAATTGCAAATATTTAAGTTATATTTTTAAAATTTATTAAAATAAAGCCTGAAAATAGATGGTATCCATAAACAGTCCTACTTTGTTAAAGAATAATCCTATTAATCCTATAATTCACTATTGCCAGCTGAGAAATTGGCAAAAATATCATTTTCCTCTTTATTTTCAAATGTTTGATAAAAGCTACTCCATGGTGGGGAATAGAAAACAAGGGAGGTAATTGTGTTATTATTTCCTGTGTAAATGAGTTTTAAGTGTGAGAATGACACCTATGATCGTATAATTGTGAGTTGACAACCTAATGAGCAAAAGACATAGAAATAATTACGTTTTGACTTTCTTAGAAAATTTGCAATTTCCGCTTTAAAGCTGATTTCTGGTAGTTGATTCAGATTTCTTATTGCTGCTACTGCTGCTGAAGGAAGAATAATGTTGATATCCATCCCTTCTTCCAAATATGTTTACAATTTATCTCGCTTAGCTGTACCGGAATCAAGAGTAGACAATTTTGTTTACTCTTCCCGGCGTCTCACCAATGGTTCGGGGCTATTCTTGGTTCGAATATGCACTTCTTCCCGGCTACAATGTTTTGAGAGGGATTTGAAGCAAATTTTTAATAGATTAATTGGCTTGAATATGTTTTTAGCCCAAATATATCATCACATCATACAGTTTCTACATGGGAAGGCATCACTAACATAAACATTTACATTTTCAAGATTATTACGTGAAATGAAATTCCCGTTTATGGAATATTTGTTTATGACACATTGATATCAAATCTCGTAACGACAATTCATCAATCTAAATGTTAAAAAAGATTTTCATAACAAGAAGAGCTTGCCTATAATATATGTTTATTCGACATACTACTTGTATGAAATACACTGTTTAAGTTAAGCAAACTGTTAATAACCAAACCCAGTCTTTCATATTGAGTTCTTTTGTACAATTTGGAAAATGGCAGATCACTAACTATATTTCACAAACTAATGTCTAGGTCCCACTGGGGAAAAATCATTGGCGATATGGAGATAAACAACTTTTCTCCCGATGGCTCCCTATGTTTTTGTCCAAAGAAACGGAGTAGTCCCACCAGGGTGGTCCGGTGAATGTGCACTGATGCTTTGACTATGGTCACAAAATTTCTGTCAACCACTCCCTCAGTCAAGCTAGCATACAATAGCCGTCACACAAGCTGTCGCGTTGCCAGTTAGTGATACCCTGACATTTTTGTCCAGTGCTTGCCCCATGGGTGTTTTTGGGGGGTATTCCAGTATTTTTCTAGTCAGAATGGGCGTCTATACTTTCCATATACTGTAGAATCTGTACGAGCAGCCACTCCTATTCAGCGACATCTCCTTGTAAGCAGTCACAATAAATTCCCCCCATAGAAATTCTATTGTTTGTATTATCTCTTTAATCAACAGTCACTCCTTTAACGCGATCACGGTCACTATTTTACTAATAAATTTAGCAAAATAGCAATTATTCAATGGCCATTGTTGAATGATACCATTGTGTCGTACTTTGTAGCCGCTAATCCCCTGATTAATAGTTAATTATCTGCCCCTCCCCCCCTTACCGACAAAGTAAAAGAATGGTGCTAATGCACTTTTGCACACCTAGTATCTGCCTTGTTCGTAGAGACTTGAAATTTGCTGAGGGTGTTCAGGGTGTCCAATGGGGATCTCACACCAAATTTCAGACCAATCGGTCAGTAACTTTTGATTTTTCAGACAGACAGAGCTTGTCATGCCGCCATGTTGATTACTATTGTCAATAGTATTGAGAATCGAATACCAAGACACTAATATGACTTGCTGAACACCAAGCAAGCTTCTACCATCACTGATCATAAATAATAATAATAACGATTTTGTTAAGTAGCTGTTCTTTAAGAATGTAATACTGTAGCAAAGCAGAATTTTAATATGTTTATAGGTTTTATTATGTCAAGTAATATAGTGTACTGAGTAAGTGCACCTTTAAACTAACAAACTGACACTAATTTTACTTGCAATTGGCCTATAATAACATCTCTCCTTTAACTTGGCTTGTAAACCTGTACTGTTTTCTTAGAGCCCAAATCTTGGGGTGAGTACAATTCAACTCCCTTGGTTACAAGCAAGTTTTCTTTTTATCTAAACCTCACTTTGGACATCTGACATTAGATAGATTTCGAAGTGTAAGGACATTTTATTTAAATATATAGAAAATAACATGTAAAGATAGGGCTGTGTATTGCGGCCCAAAATCGTATTGCAATATATTGCGATACCCGAAAAAAAGTATTGCAATATATTGCAATACTTTCAATAAAAGCATAATTTATTATAACATACGTTTTATTTTGAAGAGTTTTATTGTCCATATAATAATGAATAATATACATGTAGATACGGACGGAAGTGTTTGTAATATTTAAATATTTCAAAGATGTTCACTTTACTGGGAGGGGAACATATTTGAACCTTTTCAAGCTTATTATAATAGTTTAATATATTGTTATTTTGTCTTTGATAAAAACAGTTAAATAAATGACTTCAGTTAACAGGAACCAATTTTGTACTATCTAAATGCCAAAATAGCACATAAAAAACTAACAGAAAAAATAATAATTATTAACTGTTGACTAGTTCACACACAATCCACCTTTTGTTTAGGTAGGCTACCATTACTTTAATGCACATTCTTCTTAAGGAATATTAACATATCAACACAACTTGGTTTCAAACAAGATCTTTGAGAAGAAACAATGTCCCCTGCTGTACTAAATACCCTTTCTGATGGGACTGAAGTTCCTGGGACACAAAGATAAACTTTAGCCAATTTAGATAAATACGGATATTTATTTCTTTGGGCCGACCACCAAGTAAGTGGATTTGTCGTTAAAGATATCCCTATTTCTTCTCTATACTTGGCCATTTCTTGTTCCACAATTTCAATGACAGACATTGGAGAGTGGGGTGGAGCTAAGGTGTTGTATGTATCACCTAAAATGGATATTATTCCAGATTCAGTCTTGGATCTCTTTGGTTGGGTGGCTGTCTCAGGACTATTGACAGAATCATTATCTACCAAAACCAATTCTTTACTTCTGCTAATTTGTGATGAATTTTGGACAACAACATTATTAGAAGCCTCAACTGTAACTTGGGTATAAAGTTCCAGTTTTTCATCATCCTTCAGGAATGGAATAGATTTAAACCTTGGGTCCAGAAGTGAAGCTTTTTGTAAAAACATCCTAACTTCCGGATCCTGATAGCGCTTGCTCAAATCAGTGGTAACAGCAGATTTAAGTTCACAAATACATGCATTATCGTCATCTTTATAAGACATTAATGATAATAATTCAAAATAGATAGGCAAGATCATAGAAGCCGTTGGATGTTTCTCTGAACACATGACTGTAGGGACAGTTTTCATTGGTTTCAAGCAGATTAAAATATCTTCTGCTAATGATATATCAGCATCGATCAGGTTTGACAAATCCCTCTCTTTACCCCTTAAGTCCTTTGATGTTAAGGCGCCGTATACTCCAGCCTGTAATTCTAGGAATCTTTCAATCATATCTGCAGAACTATTCCATCTTGTACAAACATCAATTATGAGTTTCTGATCTGGCAGGTGTTGTGTTTTCAACTTCTCTTTAAGAACTGCACATGCTGTTGTGCTTCGATGGAAATAAGCAACAATTCGCCGAATCTTTGCAAGTAGACAGGAAACTCTTTCAACTAATAATGCCTTCTGAGCTGCCAAGTTAACTGTATGAGCGAAACAGCCAAAATGAACTTTATAATTGCCTTGTGCTGCCATCGTCCCCATATTTCGTGCATTATCTGTGACTAGGCTTGGTTGATCTGATATGTTCCATTCCTTAATAGCGTCACTCAATACAATAGCCAAGTTTTCACCTGTATGACTTTCACAAAGTTTTCTCGTCTGTAGAACATAGTTAGCACGTTCCCAGTCTTCTGTAATAAAAGTTGATGTGATTGTAACATAGGATTCTGTTGAGCGACTGGTCCATGAGTCTGTTGTTAAACCAACATGGGCAGCTTTTTTAACCTTGTCTAAAACAAAACTTTTTGATTTTGTATACAAGTTTGGAATAAGAGTTTCTGAGAAGTAACTTCTTGACGGAATCTTGTATCTTGGCTCCAATTCGTATATTAATTTTCTAAAGCCTTCATTTTCTACAACAACAAAAGGTCACAAATCCTTTATTATGAAGTTTGTAATGGCTTTTGTGATAGCCGTAGCTCTCTTAGACCTGGGTGACAACTGCGTATTTTTTTTAAAGACTTCCAGAATAGTTGGTTGAAGTGACTCTGATGACTCACAATCCCCACCTCCAATATGCATACCCATGTCCTCACTGGTTTCTTTCTTTTCTGAAAATGCCACAGGATGGAAACTGAGAACACTAGGATGATGTTTTATCATGTGTAGTGTTAGGTTTGTTGTATTATTACAGTATTTAACACTTGCATAACATTTTCGGCAAATTGCATAACTTTTATCATGGTCAGTTTCTCGAAAACCAAAATGTCCCCAAATTGTGGACTTTCCTTTGCTGTTAGAAACAATTTTATGTGAATTTCCGGTCGCAGTAGAAGAAAGTGATTCATTAGTCGACAATTTTGATGAACATGGCGATTCACTGCCAGTAGCTTGTATTTGTAATTGAATTTCTCGATTAAACATCATTGCCCTATCATTATTTACGTCTAAAACAGTTTCTGCACGTTTTAGTGATGTTTTGCTGAGTAGAAGTGGTATATCTGCATCAACAACTTCTGTAGTGATGTCACAATTTACACCAACTATGCTAGCCGGAATAGTAACATTCTTCAACGATTTTAGTTGTGAACCATCTCCAAATTTAAACAATTTTACACTGTCTATTGTTTTTACTTTTTTCATTAAATGGGTTGGCAATCAGTTGATGTACTTATCCAGCCATTTGGAACCACATACAGTTCTAGTACAGGCAGTGTCGAGAACAGCACAACCAAGATATTCTGTCATCAGTATTTCATTAATAGAAGGATTTTTTACAAACAAAGTAATGTTACATTATATTCCATATATGCCCTTCGGGCATCTCGGATTTATATTGCATATTTCTCATTGTTCTTTCAAACCATGCACAATCGCTCAAACTTTAAAGGCTAAAAAATAGCTCACCGAATCGGTGTGTATAAACGATCACAACACTTTCAGTATTGTCTTTTTCTCTTTTGATCTAGACCGTGCACATTCGTGTGTTCGTGATAACGCTGTTATCATGTTCTTAAATTTTCTTTCCATTGTGTTCAATGTGTGTTGATCATTTATGTTTTATCATGGACCTGTATTTTTAGGTCCATTTATATTATCTACCTTCGTTTTCATCGACAGGTATGAGGTAGAATCGCTGATTCACCGGGTTTTTTTGTTTGTTTTTAGTTGCGGTCATCACAAAGTGTTGACTTTATTTCACTCTTTTTATGGAGGAAAGCGATTTTTAGGGATTCTGCGAGGCAGATCTTTTAAATGGTCATAATGGAACCACAAACTTGCTAGATTTAATGTCGTAATTATTATACGGCTTTTTTAGACAAGAGATTATAATATATTCCCCATGAGTGGGACAATCGAGAATAAACCGGATGTTTACAACAGCAGTCCGATGATGGAGGTATACTTCCGATTCCGAACTCGATAATAACATTTTTAACATACCCATAGGTAAAAACGAGCGTAATAACGGAAATTTTCCGCTAAAAGGTCTGTAAAGGCCTTTAAATCTCATAAACGAGAATTGAACGCCAATAATATAGTTGGTTTGTAACTTTATCCAATTCAATTGTGTTGAGTTGACAGAATTTGATTGATATATGATCATGTTCATAATGAATAAAAAAAATTAATGATGATAATGATGATCGTAATGTTAACATTATATTACCGGTACTGATTATTAACATAATATTAAAAATAATAAAGAGGGTTACCCTTATATTAGTAGTAATAATAAGTATATAAGTAGATCAAATAAAAAGGTTGTTATTAATAAGCCTGCAACAAATAATGTCGTTACGACAAAATGAGCCGTTACGGCCCCTGCTATAGTATAGGCTTGAATCATAGTGAAAGTAATATTAATTTCCATTATTACCGGTACTGATTATTAACATAATATTAACAATAATAAGGAGGGTTACCCTTATACTATTAGTAATAATAAGTATATAAGTAGATCTAATAAAAAGGTTGTTATTAAGAAGCCTGCAACAAAAAATGTTGTTACAACAAAATGAGCCGTTACGGCCCCTGCTATAGGCTTGAATCATATTCATAGTGCAAGTAATATTATTTTGCATTATTACCAGTACTGATTATTAACATAAAATTAACAATAGTAAAGAGGGTTACCCTTATACTAGTAGTAATAATAAGTATATAAGTAGATCTAATAAAAAGGTTGTTATTAATAAGCCTGCAACAAATAATGTCGTTACGACAAAATGAGCCGTTACGGCCACTGCTATAGGCTTAAATCATAATGCAAGTAATATTTTCAGGTGGTGGCATTTTAGTAGATAAAAATGAATTTGAGTTTCTTCAAAACCAGGTTTCCTTGATGTCCAATCTTCACTGATTTAATATAACAATCCATCTTAAAATCAAAGTCTTGATGGTAATTGATGTTCATCAGTCTGTTAGGTCGGCTAATAGACCTGCATCACATGGTTTTGAAGATGCGGTATCAGTACATCATGAAGATAAAAAGTATACAATAACATTTTAAGTACCGGTAACTAATTATGGATCAGGTTTAGATATCATGGATCCTCAAAGTTTGTATGATGAATTCATGGAGTAAACATAAGAAACTAAGTTTGACATCCCCAAAATCTTTTAGGGTGATGATGTCTTTAATGATTCTGTGATCAACCAAGATACCAATAAAAAGGGTTGAGAAAGAGTAATTGACATTCTACTATCCTCTATCAGTTAAATGCAAGAGATTGTTGCCACCTTTGTTGGACCAGGATATTTGTCATGCCCTGCCCTAAGCGGCTCAGGATTGTTATCTTCAGGAGGTTCTAAAACTGTTATGTCTGGGTTTATGCCCTCTGATACCTCTTTTAAATAAAAATATTGACCCTGAGGTAGTCCTCTATTGTAGATTCTATCATAACCTTAGGTAAGGCCCATTTAGAGTTGTCTCTGAAGCAGAGATTATTTCTTGGGAAATATCGCAGCAAAAGGTAGCACCCAATATATTGAACAACAAGGCCTGTTGTTGACACTTTGTCCGGCTGGATTGTTCAGGCAGGCCCTTCAAGGGCTGTCATCTCCAACTGGAGCAGGGCGAGAGGCAGATTACCTCGCCAAAACTACCACTAGACATTGGAAAGTAATAAATATTTTATGCTGGACAAATTTATATATTACTGGGCCACTATTACCTCAGATCAGTGAATATCGTTAGTGGTTATAAGATTGACTTTATTTCAACTCATTTATTCAGAAGGCTATTCCAAATAGCCTGCTTTTTAATCATAAACAGATGTCTTTAATGGATGAGGAAGTCATTTAAATGATATTTAAGAAAGCCATCGATTCTGTATCATCAGCATACAGTTATATTATTATTATTATTATTAAAAAAAAAAAAAACTGTTTAAGCAGGAAACACTGGCAATTGCCCTAAGGCTATTAAACGGAACGATTTTTTAACATCCATTGATATTAAAGAGACTTATTTTTCAATTCCTGTTTGTCTTGATCATCGAATATATCTACGTTTCAAATGGCGAGATCAAGTTTATGTGTTTACATGTTTACTTTTTGGTCTTTCTTCGGTTACAACATACATGTATCTTTACAAAAATTCTCAAACCTTTGTTTGCTTGGCTCAGGAAACAGAACATTATATGTACATACTTTATAGATGATTCTTTATCTGCTATGTACAGGCTTTTTTAGTTTTGGCTTCATAATTAATACAGAAAGTATTTTAGGCTTCATAATTAATACAGGAAGTTATCAAGCTTGTTGACATATGAGAGAGTTTCTAAAATAAATAATAGCTGAGGAAATTTTGTTTAGTTCAAATTTATTAATTCATATGCGCCATCATTTATTGGTCAGTGTTTTCCTTTAGTAGAACTGCTATTATACTTGCATTATATTTATCCATTATTTAGACAAACAGAAAAATATATTTCTGTCACACTGTATCTTCAGCTATGATAATGATATCATTCATATTCAGGCAATGTTTTTGGAAATAGAATGGTGGATATCTAAGGTTTATATATAATGGGTTTTATATTCATCCACCTAGTATACATGTATAAATGGTTCATAACATCAGATGCTTTCCCATATGGATGGGGTGCCCACAGGGTAAATTCCAAAGCAAGGGCCGTTGAAATCTTTAATAGCAAGGAAACTATATAAATTATTTAGGAGTTTGAGTAATATTCAATGTTCTGTCTTTCTGTCTGTGGTCATATTTGTTTTTTATACACATTTGTATCCAGGCTGATAATACTTTTGTATTACTTATATAAATAATCAGGGTGGTTATATTGGTAATCTTTTTGAATTGTCTAAAGAAGTTTGGCTGTGGTCTTTGAAAAAAGGAATCTTTTGTCAGCCAAACATGTTGTTGGTAAATCTAATGTAGTGATGGACATTTTGTCTAGAATATTTCTAGTTCAACGGAATTAAGCTAAACGAGTATATCTTTACAAAGATTTGTAATCATTTTTTCATACATGATGTTGATCTGTTTGCTTCCAGACTTAATAGACATTTAGAAAAATGTTTCTTGACATCCAGACCTTTTTTTCTAGCATGCAATGCTTTTTCTATATATGTATCAATGGTTCTGGAAAAGGTATTTCAATACAGTAGATCAAGCAGCCATAATCATTCCAGGCTGGTCAACTCCTGTATGGTATCCAATTTTACTATCAATGCTCACAGCCGACCCAGTTCGGTTACCGGTTCGCAAGAACCTTTTTACGTTTAAGCCACAATGGTGCTTTACATTCTCTTAGGGGGAAGAATCTATATCTAACAGGATGCAGGATACCTGGCAATCCTTCTATAATAGAGCAATATCAAAGCAATCTGCTAATATCATCCTTAATTCTTGGCGGCCATCTACTACAAACAGTATGCATTGGCATAGCTGGAGAAGATGAAATTTTTGGTGTTGTGGACAACAAATTAATTCATTTCATCCATCTGTAGTTTTATAAATTTCTTAGGAGATATGTCTAACAATTTCCTTATAGGGTAAAAAACATTATTTGATTCTCTGTAACTCCATAAATATCTGTTTACTTGGAATGCTTCAATATTAGTAAATTATTTGGGTACGCTGTATCCATTGCAAAATTTATCTTTGAGAATACTGACATATAAAACCAGTTGGTTTGTTGGCTTTAGCTACAGCTTAGAGATGTCAAATTTTAACAGACTTTTGCCTTAATGCTTTATATGATTCAGGCTCTGTTATAACCTTGAGAGTAAATAAGGTTTCGAAAACTTCTCAACCTTTAACACCGTTATTCAGGGTTAAAATTCCAAGTTTTTAAGATGCCAGGATCTGTCCTTGTTTTACTTCGAGACAGTTTATCCGTACAACAGCAGAATACCGTAAATCCAGTCAAGGATTTGTTTTCCTTTTATACGAAGAAGGCTGTAGCTCCAGGAACTTCTGCTAGGTGTTTAAGAGAAATATTAAAGTTAGCTGGTATTGATACTTCTATTTTTAAAGCCCACTCAATTAGAGGGGCATCAACTTCTTCGACATTTAATGGTGGTTGTTCACATTCAGACATTTTGTAGGCTGCAAACAGGAAATATGGATATATATTTGCCAGGTTTTACCACCAGTATGTGCGAAATTTGTTTATTTTGTATGCTGGCTGCGGAATAAATAATAAATGAGCTACTAATTTGTTTTAGTTGTTATTTCCTTTGTTGACAACCCTTTAAACTATGCAATATAAATCCGAGATGCCCGAAGGGCATATATGGAATATAATCCCCCTCTCATCCTAGCGCCCGAAGGGCGTGATGGATGAGAAGGATTATATGAATATATAGCCTGAGGGCTCGAGGATTTATCTTCCCTCCCTTGAGCCCTCCCTGTGCTATATTCGGCTGTCAACAAATCTTTAAAAAGACAATACTGAAAGTGTTGTGATCGTTTATATAGAAAGAACAATGAGAAATATGCAATATAAATCCTCGAGCCCTCGGGCTATATATTCATATAATCCTTCTCATCCATCACGCCCTTCGGGCGCTAGGATGAGAGGGGGATTGTTCTTCATCCAAATTAAATTCCTCTTCTGTGTATTTAACAGTGTTTAATTTGTCAGGACAATCTTTTGCCCAGTGAAAAATACTTTGACATATCGAGTTTAAATGAGAGAACAGGATTTGGTAATTCCATCTGGTATTTAACACATTTTGAATATCTCTGTTCAAATTCCACTATAAATTCCGACATAGATATATTTATTGGCTTTCTATAAGAATCAAAATTTGAATAAGCATCGTATGCAAGGTCGACTTTATCTGTCAGAAATAAAGAATCAAGTTCTGTAATCAATATGTTCATTCCGTCAGCAGTATTCAGTCGGTCAACATTTATTGTTCTAGCCTTCTCCAGAGCTTGGCCCTGCAGCGTTAATGAAACCGCTAACGCTTGTTTTTTGGGGGTCGAGATCCGTTACCAGCCTCCACATCTCAATTTCTGTCTTCCAGGACTCGTATCCTATGGTAGGATTGAGAACTGGTGGAACTTTGTAACTTGCAGTACTATTTCCGTGAGCCGCCATTTTGGATACTATAACTTGAAGTTGAATTTAATCATTTCACAGAGTGTATTCCGTTACTTCGCAGCAAGGAAATAAACAATATTTTCCGACTGCGATAAAGAAATGTTTGTTTCAGGGACATACATAACATTTTTAGCACGACCAAGGGACATAACTCTTATTCTCACTAAAAGTTAACTGCCTTGATTATGGAAGGCGGGTAGATTTTGAGCTATTTATAACATTATTTCCAAATGGTTATATCCTTAAAAATCAAATGTGGTCAGACTTCCATTGTTGATGAATGAAGTTTTTATGGTAAGTTTAATCATATAATGTTTAAATAATCCCGAAACAGTGTCTGTTTGTTGTAAAACATTCTGAGCATGAACCACTCTATTACAGGCTTGTTGTGTTGTCAGGTTAAGAAAAGGGCGAGATTTTACATGGCCACTATCACTCAGCCTATATATAATTACACCAAAGCTGTGTGAACTGAATTAATTTTAAGTTGGTAAAATTACTACATTTGTGATATACTTGCAATTTTGATAAAGTAAACTACACTTCCCTGCCCATTATTACTGCAGATTCTGTTCATCTAACCATAACCGAAGTTCACTGCCCAATGCCCATGCAATGCAGATAATGTCATTTTGATAGATAGCCTAATTCAAATCTACAATTCAAATATTTGAAAACAAAATTCTTAATTCATTATATATCTGCTTTATTATTACTACTTACAAGTCTTCGACCATCTTTTTCTGGTGTAAAGAAATAACACAGTTTAACAACCAGGCTGTGAAGGATTCCATTACTAATATTTTGGTTCTTCTTCAAACATACTAACTGGGCATCAAATTCTAGACGACATCTCTGAATCTATAAATATTTAAATCATTTTTTCAGTATTCAGGAATAAATCAAAATGAAATGAAAATGAAATAGGGTTTTCCATCCTACTTTTCTACATCAAAAAGAAATAACATATAACGCTTCTTAGCCGATATTTACAGAAAGCTTTAAATAATAGTGGTACAGCAACTTAAACAGAACTGTATCCTCTTGAATTATTTCATGGAATCAAAGAGCACCTCTATATAATCCACCCTATTAAAATCTAATTCACTAATGCTCTAATTCCTTGGAATTCATAAACAAACAGATGTTACCTTTTATTAATTCATTGCAGGATAATTTAGTTTTACATGAAAAATACAAATACTGTTCATACAGTCATTCGTCTTGGGTTTTTCCAATTTATATTCCACATCCAACTAGATTATGTGCAGGGTTGACATATTATCTGCTATAGAGCATATTGGTTATCAATCTAAAATTAATTCCAGTCAATATTGCTGTTAAATGCAATATGCTGATAATATTGTTCATCATTGAACTCAGTCATGACATTCACCTAATGAACATATACGTCAAGTTTAAACATTCTACCTCAGTTAAAAGCAGAGTTGTTATGTTCTAACAATCAAATTACTTATCGCTACTTGGCCTAAGCAGAAAATTCTCATCATCGTACTTAGTCAAGGTATTAATATAATGAATGTATACATGTGAGTTTCATCACTCTCACCCAATTAGAACCAAAGTTATCGAGTTCCTAAGTCTCAACCAATCAAACTGCTTATCTCTGCTTAGAATTAGTGGAAAATGTGCATGATCGTATTCACCTAATAGACACACTACACCAAGTTTGAACATTCTACCTCAATTATTCTGACATTACAATCCTTTAAGCCCCCTTAACATTCAGTTCATTCGAGTAGCTTGGAACAGTAGTCAGTTAATTATAGTTTATTACCATCATAATATATATATGGCCACAGATCACTAATGATTTCCCCATTGACTTTAATGTTAATTCTCGTCTCTTAGATCGGCTCTAACTTTTTCCCAAATTTTCGTTGGGTAGAACGCTTTCTACCACAGATGGAGCAACATGTAGCAACCTCTTGCCCAAAAGCATGTATGAGGTTCACCATGGAAAACTTTAGATACACAAGCTGGAAGTAGAGACAAGTAAACATGCAATTTTTGACCCTACATTTCAACCTAACCAACATCTCAACTCTTGTATCCTTCCGCCTCAACATCATGAATATTCACCAAAACCTGTCAGAAAATATATTTTCAAACCCTTTTCTTCGGTTCTACACCAAAAAGACAACAAAAATTGCCATGGAAAAAGGAAAAGGGAGAGAAAGACTAAAAATAACTTTCGCCCTACATTCGTGGGTGACGGTGTAGAAATATTTGGTGAGCCTTTTTTATATACTTCCCATATGTTCTGGCAACATACCGGTGAAAGGAAATCAAAATCAAAGAATAACTGCAAACTGAGAAGTAGTAAAGGTGAGATTTGTACGTTTACAGTATAGATTTCGCGCTTTTTAGTAAATTTGTACCAATATCGGTAAAATTCTAATTATCACAACAAATCTAATACGAAGAGGGTAAAATCTGTAGGTACGGTGTGTTAATTAACAGGAGTGAGAAATTGACTGAAAGGTGATATAATTATCGCTAGGGGTGAAAATCTCGGCGACGGTGCGTTTTCTGTACTGGTGTGTTAATTAAAGGAGTACTCCATCATTCATGGAAATATTTATTAAAGCAAGTATTTAATTCATACAAATAAGCCCCGCAATTCCCGTCAAGAAACTGTTTTTATTTTTTTTTTAATTGGCATTATAAAACAATTTGTAAGAGCCATGGCGCCGCCATATCGCCAAATAGAACTCTTCTTTTGAAAACCAGGAATATCACCCGATGGAATTATGAAATCACTCGCGAACAAAGTAAAGCCGTATCCAGCATTGTTTGTAATGGCTGCTCGGAACTCCGCTATGATAGCACCTTACCAATTCGAGCCAGAATAAACTCCGGGTGAAATGTGAACGGATTCGGATACCAATACATCGGAGGACGAAGTTATTGATAATAATACTCGAGTAGGAAATACAGACTGGTGTCTGTGCACTTATTGTTCTTCGATGCCATTGTCAGATGAATGTGTGTGCTTCGATGCCATTGTCAGACGAATGTGTCTGCTGCAAGGAAACCAACGCTATTTCTCACCGACTCGCCCATACAACCTTGTGTGTAATAGAAAATGAGGATTTTCGTACAGTTTCGGCTATTGCTAGGGCTGATGTGCGAGGAGACAAAGCCCAGCCGATTTCAAATGAGTAAGTTTTAACTTTCAGTTTATAGTTACCGAGTTACAGTTCGGCGACATTTTCTCACATTACTATAAATAGATAATTTGGCTGCTGTTCTATCATTTCATTGGACAATATGTACGGGAAACACTCTTTAGCCAATCAAACAAGATGTTATAAATAAACAAATTGGAAGTAGATCAGCTTGGAAACCAGTGGTTGGTTGTTTTTCTTTTGTAAATAAATATGATTCATCTACAACAAACTCTCATAAAGGTACGTTATTGCATACAAACGAGATTATCAGAACAATACTAATGAAATACAAACAAAATGTGTTGGTAGACCTCATTTGACACAAGTGACACCAAATGAGGTGTGAAAAAAAACCAATTTACATTACAATACAAGTTATTTTGGTAAAAGGAAAAAGTATATACATGTTATTATACAGAATACTAAAAATGTATTAAAGTTGTATCTTCAATTCAAACTTATTCATACATATATGTATGTACATAACTACATAAGTGCATATTATAGATCTGATTACACAATGCAGAGCAGATAACAAAGATATCTTTCCTTTTCAAATAGTATTATTACCCTAGTTTTATTACCCTTTTTTTCTTTCAGCGTTTTAAGACACCAAGCCTACAGACAGTTCATATATTGGATACATCAAAGATTGGGAAGACACATCAGAAAAGTAATACCATCCTGTGTTGTTGCTAAAATAAGGACAATATTCCCATCTTCAACTGGTCATTATACTGGTTTTAAGTGGGCAGAATAAATTTCTAAAATTCACTATGTTACTACCATTTAAAAATAAAGTTTTTAGATAGCTGCCTTTATTGAAGATAACCGAGACTTGTTTTTTTTATCTTGTGAATATAGTGCTTGGCAATCAAGACTACACTATTTCTTGTCATAACAGCGCCCAGAATGCAGTAATTAGACAAATTTTCAATATATTCATTTTTAAACCATTATAGCCGAGAATGGCCAACTCTTTATCTAAATCTTACATAATGCATCTTAATAAAAAAAATGTCACATTTATGTCACTTACAAGTGGAGAATCCAAAGCACACCATTTGACTCAATAACAGACCTTATGATTTCATAATACAAATTAAATAGAATCATTAAATTACTTATAATAAACTTATATGTTCAACCACAAATAATCAACAAATAAACTTCATCTTTTATATAAACAAGAATGTCAGTATTTTGTGAACTATTCACAAAATAATTCTGATACGGCTGGTGACTCGTCTAAAATGGATTTAGACATGTGCGATCTGTGTTTCCTAACAGTTTCATCCTTAGGCGGCTTAGGCACAGAAGCAATGTTTTCTGGCACAACTGGTAAATTAAATATTGGTAATACAATTCCAGCAGTTCTCACCTCAACAGTTCTAGCCATCAAATCTCTCTTAAAATCATAGGTCTTTTTTTTCAAAGATAGGCTTTGCCACCCAGACAGATGTTCGTTTTGGGAACACTTGATTGTATTTGTAAGTGCCTTCATTGGGTCCGCTGGATGCTATTGCTTGATCCCTGCCAACTCCATTGTTATGGTCAAGAGCAGTAAGCTGGGTCTGAGCAACCATACCTTCAAATGAAAAGTGCTGTCGTTTTGGACAATATTTTAGCATCATCGAATGATAAACTTCAAGGTCTCCAGTGTGACATGCTAATGTAAGTTTTTCTAAAACTTTCAAAAATGATTTATCCAAAACAATGTCTTGTAATACTTGGAATGCTGCAGACCCAGGTTTTAACCACATTTTTTGGGCTTCTTCATGTTTTGAAAGTTTTGGGTGTTCACACTGATGAAACTGTGTTTTAGAACAGAAATCCATTTTCCTTTCAAAAGAATGATATTACCGTCACATGTTGTGACACACCACCAAAAATGATTTCGGATCGACTGAATCCACGATTTTAAGGGCTCATTTTGTTTGGACTTGGCTTTCTCAGATAATTTTTTTATTAATGATTTTGATACATGCCAGACATCATACTGATGGATAATAGTCGGATAATCCTTTCATAACATGCATCCGACCTGTATGTGCCTGTCTGTTGCCAATACATTAATATTCAAGCGTCCGTCCAGTGTTGTCAAACATTGCCTTAGACCTTCTTTCTCCATGTTTGTGGATTTCAGTTCAACTTGCCCAACATGTACAACACTGAAATTAATTAACTTTCCACTGCCACTATCAAGCAGGGAATAAGTGGAATATTTTGCACTGAATCCTGGACTGTCACATCTTCCATCCCCAGATACACACAGTACTCTGCCAACTAATTCATTCTCAACAGATAATCTTTCTTTTGTCCAAGCCTAGTTAATTATAGTAAATAAATCTGTTTGTATTTTATAATACGTCGAATGTCAAAAAAATTCTAGATTTAATAAATCGGCAAACTCTTCCATTTTAGCATAAGAGCACCCAGCATAGAGTAAAGCTGCAGCAATCAGTAAATTTCCAGCAGGCATTTTCCGGATGTATGGTTGTGAGTTCCAAGTACAACTATGTCCAAAAACACAAACACTTTTTACCTTTATTTAATGTTGTATTAATAATGTTACTTCCACAAATTTGGCAAAATTTAAAAAGCTTACATAAAGAACTTTCAAAAACAATATATTTGCTATCTACATTTGGTTCTACTGTATTTAATTTACTTAAACAGATGTTAGGGTTTGCATCATCACTGGAAAAACTACCATTACTTGAACAAAATGAACTATCTCCAACACCCTGACTAGGTTGGTAATCCGTGTCACGTGCTGGTTTGTGGATTATGTGAATTATCAAGAGAGTGGGTTGATATTGAAGTAGAACAGTATGAATGACATTCTAATAAACTTTGCACATCAAGAAAATCTTCTTCTCTGTATTGGGTTGAAGAATTACAATATTTCGGAAATGTTTGTGTACCCCTTGAAACAGTTCCTTTGAAGGTATTAGCTGGAAAAACATCCGGAAATAAAATGTAATCAGTTTGAAAGCCCCTTTCTTCCGTTCTTTGATATGTATGTTCTGCTTCGAAAGTTGAAATATCTGATTCAGGATTGTCTTGTATTAGATTACCAGTACTGGTACTGATGTTGGACACATCACTTAATATTATGTTATGGATTTCCTGTAAAACAATAATAAACATATATCTAGCGATTTTAAAACAAGAGAAATGGGATTTACATGTAACTTCCACTCGACACAAACTATGTTATTTTGGGGCTAACACATGGTTCAATTTTATTTCAATAATTCACGTGTTCGTAGGCATTTTTTTGTAAAATTCGCCAAACAGGTGCTAAAAACTTCTGTACTACAAGCACATGTAAACAAAGGCTGTTGTTCAACTGTGATGTCACAGCATAGCAATCATAACGCCATGGCGAAAGAGCTAACTAGGGAAAGATAACTCGTTTATTTTTTATGTTTTTAATACTGTTTTACATCATAAAAAAAAAAAATTCAATTTTTTAAACTTAAATTGACTCTTTTATTTGAAAATTATCATAAATCACGAAAAGTTTGTAAAGTGGAGTACTCCTTTAACGAACAGGTTAAAAACGACTGACACGGTGTGTATTCTTTGTTTGGTGAGTTTTCTCGAAAGCGTGTTATAACTGCAGCAAAGGTGATTTATCAAGGACCAGCAGGCTTTATCTGACGCGTAGGTGTTAAATCTAATTTACCGTGCAATTTTTTGTTCGACACTGTGTTTTACGCAGATCGGTCTTTGTTAAGTGTAGGTCTTTATACATGGATTTATACGTGGGATAGGTACGTATATCCTTTCTTATACGTAGCCTATTTCATTTCTTGATGAATACTACGTGTTTTGTACTTCGTACCATAGTCGGACTGCAGTTATTTAAATATTTGGTCTTTTTCTGGGTTTAATTTGTTTACAAATTATCGTGCGTACCACTGAACTATAAATGCTTGTATCTTAAAATTGTTCACACGCAGGAACATTTAAAATTTATCTTTAGGGGGTCTTAGCACCAAACTTTTACTTTGGAACGTCGAAAATTATCTTGCATAACAGAACCAAAACGCTTCGGAGCCTGTTTCAAAAATACGTAAAAACTGTTAAATCAAAATCTCTCCGGTCTAAAATATTTTTCTTACTGTTAGAAGTTAAATCAAAACTGAAAATTGAGAAATTTGCAGTAAAATCACAATTTTTCTCCAAACTTTGATTTTTCTTTTTAAATTTAACTTTTTTTTTAGTGTGGCAACCTCTTGCCAAAAGCACGTATGAGGTTCACCATGGAAAACTTGAGATACACAAGCTGGAAGTAGAGACAAATAAACATGCAATTTTTGACGCTATATTTCAACCTAACCAACCTCTCAACTCTTGTATCCTTCCGACTTAAAATCATGAATATTCACCAAAACCTGGCAGAAAATATATTTTCAAACCCTTTTCTACGATTCTACACCAAAAGGTCAACAAAAGTTTGCTGCTAAGACCACCTAAAGATAAATTTGAAATGTTCCTATTATTAATTAGAACAGGTTTCGCTTTAATTTTTATATTTTACGTTGACATTTTATTGCTTTAAATCTTCCTAGTGCAAAAACGGTAAATTTCACCTTTTGACCTCCAGGGTCACTAAGACTAAAGGTGAATTTAGCAAGTTTACATTTTTATTGAAAGTGTGATTACTTTCGATCATTTTCAGCTTCTTTTCATAATACAAGAATGACTGCGCATTCATTTTCAGTGCAAATTAACTCATTTGACCTTTGACCCCGAATATCTCGAAAACGCCCCAACGGCGGACTGATTACCACTCGGCATCGTATTCTACGCAAAATTTTACTCTAGAAAAGTTGGGTCTGGTTTTTTGCCCATTTCATGGACACCCCCCCACGCCCAGCCTCTGGTCTAAAATATTTTTCTTACTGTTAGAAGTTAAATCAAAACTGAAAATTGAGAAATTTGCAGTAAAATCACAATTTTTCTCCAAACTTTGATTTGTTTTTTTTAAATTTAACTTTTTTTTAGTTATTCATATTTTCTGAGAGTTTAATCTTCATGTTTTCAAAACTAAGGCATATCAGTCTCAGTCTGTCACACATAGGCCACAGATCACTAATGATTTCCCCCATTGACTTTAATGTTAATTCTCGTCTCTTAGATCGGCTCTAACTTTTTCCCAAATTTTCGTCGGGTAGAACGCTTTCTACCACAGATGGAGCAACGTGTGGCAACCTCTTGCCCAAAAGCACGTATGAGGTTCACCATAACAACAAAATGAGTTCGGTAATCTCGGGAAAACATTTACCGGCATTCTGTATCGGTTAGGATTTTTTTTTAACTCACTGTACATGCATATAACGTCAGCCAAAATGTATGCAACAATGAACAACTTACAATTTTTTTACAACATATCATTACATCTTCGTCTATAACTTAGATGTAATCCATCAATTATTGGCTGCTATAAAATCAAAACTTTAAATTATATACGTCATACGATGAGCTTGCAGCTTCAGTTAATCTAAATCAATCATTCATAGAGCACTCGATCCACTCCACTGGGCGCTTAACGGTAAGTTTTTTGGGACTATATTCTTAGTCTGTCTGTGTTAATCGGCGACAACTCTCCGCTGTGACAATATACATCTACTTTAAATGTCGCCCAATTCATTTCGGTGGAAGTGGATATTGAATAAAGCCATTTCACACACGTGTACATTACATGGCTGCCGTTCGTTCTCAAATAGTGTAAAAATATGGTATATCAAGGTTGGGGATCCTATAGAGGTCACAATTTTTATCCGATATTGTTGAAACTTGAAATGTAAGTTTATAACCCAAGGATCTGGGTTCCTTTCGATATTCGCGCATATCGGACCGTAACTTCCTGAATTATGGCCCCTGATTGTACGAAAAATCACGTTTTTAGATTGTGGACCCATTAGAGGTCATAAATTTTATCTGATTTAAAAAAACGCATTATTATATTACCGTTACACCCTAATGACAGCGGAGTTCGAATTTTCGTGAAAATCCACCCAAAATTGACAGACAAAATGGCCACCGTTCGTTCTCAATTAGCATAAAAATATGGTATATCAAGGGTGTGGACCCTATAGAGGTCACAATTTTTATCCGATTTTTTACCAAAATACCCTATTTAACAGGCATGTTCAAATAACGAAACATATATTAGTAATGGAGATGATCAGAGGTCATTTTAAAATAATAATTGGTCATTGGTGAAAAAGTGCTGCTTTGGTTAGATTGTGCTGATGTAAAAGCTTGCCATGCCCGCCCATACATTTATAATCGTTGTCTAATTCTGCAAAATTACACACCTATCCCTAGAGAAAATGATACTAAAATTTCAGTGAGATTTCACTGAAATTTCAGTGAATTTCATTGAAATTAGAAAATTTTGCCCAATCTCACTGAAATGACCAAATTTCACTGAAATCTCACCAAAATTTCACTGAAATAAACAAAAATTTTGGTCTACTGAAATTTCACTAAAATATAATATATTTTGGCCTACTGGAATTGCACTGAAATATTTATATTGCAAATTTCATTGAAATTTCACTAAAATAACAAAACATAAGATAGGTTGCCAGGCAACGAAACATACTTTTTACGGTAATGAAACATTTATAATACATTAAAATCTGATTAAGAGTAACAACTCATTAAACAATTATCAGAAAACCATTAGAATTTGTTTGGTTTTTATAAAGTTCCGCCCCATGCTTACTTTTAGTATACAAAACTTTTAACATCATGGATTTAGCTGTTCAAGTCACAAAGATTCATTAAAAATTAATATACTTGTTCGTCTCATGACCTTAAACACAGTGTATAAATTTAAAGTCAATCGGATATTAACTTTGACCTCTAGAGCGTCCACAATATTTTTTGAAGTGATCAAGGGCCATAACTCTGGCAGTAATTATCGGAAATCACTGAAAATCAATAGCCTTCTTCGTCTCATGACCTTAAACACTGTGTATAAATTTAAAGTCAATCGGATATTAACTTTGACCTCTAGAGCGTCCACAATATTTTTTGAAGTGATCAAGGGCCATAACTCTGACAGTAATTATCGAAAATCGCTGAAAATCAATAGGCTTCTTCGTCTCATGACCTTAAACACTGTGTATAAATTCAAAGTCAATTGGATATTAACGTTAGCCTATAGAGCGTCCACAAGGCTTCTTCGTCTCATGACCTTAAACACTGTGTATAAATTCAAAGTCAATCGGATATTAACTTTAGCCTATAGAGCGTCCACAAGCAATTGTGGATGCCAGAACGCTCGACGTAGGCGACAACAATATACGACCACATTTCAATGTGGGTGTATAAAAAATGTCATTTTTTCATTGCAAATATTTTAATAACTGCATATAAAGATTTGTTATTTGTGAAAGAGAGCACTTCAAAATTATGGCCTAATAGTGTCAGAAGACGAAATGTTTTTAATTTCCATTAATTAATCACGTTGTTTCCTGACGTAGACAATTTCATTTACGTTTATTTTATTCGTCCATCACAGTGCGTAATCCATGAACAGGTGCTAATAACCCAGGAGCCCAGTGAGATTTAATCAAAATATTGAGTCCAAAAGGTTTGAGGTCTACAACACATATTTTACCCCTAGATCCAAGTCTTAAGTTTTGTAACCTGTGCATATACCTGGGAGCGCTCCCCCTAACCCTCCCATATTTAATGGGAGTTAAAATTCAATGTCCATCTACAATTTTTTTGCAAGCGTTTCACACTTAACACTAAGAAACAGAATGCATGACTTAGGAGCATACAATGTTGTGCTAATGCTACTTAAGAGCTTAATTAATTAGTACTAATTAGTGATTGTAATTAAAATTTAGAGTCCATAACTGAAACAAAGCCTAAAAGCTAGCTAACCAAGTCATGAAACCAAAAATATCACTTAAGAGCGACAAAAGTTGAACAAACCTTGCTTAAGACTCGTTCAAAGGTGACAAAGGTCAAAGGTCACTAACAAATGAAATGAAATGGGGTTTAACGTCCTACTGTTCTGCTCCTAACCTGGGCTAATGAAGACGGGCATACGCCATACAGTGTGCTATGAGGGAAATTTTGCCCGGACAGTGGCACTACGGCCTACTCTTATATCGAATTCCAGCTGCCAAGGGATCTTTTACGTGCACGCCAATGTGTACACGGGACCTCGGTTTTTCGTCCCATCCGAACGACTAGACAGCTTTCCTTGTCAGGCCCTCCGTCCTGCATCACTGACAAGGGAGAACCACGCCGGAAAATCTGGATGAACTTTCTCGGCCAATGCAGGGATCGAACACCCGACCTCCAGGCTAGCGAGCTAGCGTCTTACCCACTTAGCCACGTGCTTCCCCACTAACGAATGACCATAATTAAAATTTAGAGTCCATAACTGAAACAAAGCCTAAAAGCTAGCTAACCAAGTCAGGAAACCAAAAATATCACTTAAGAGTGACAAAAGTTGAACAAACCTTGCTTAAGAGTGGTTAAAAGGTGACAAGGGTCAAAGGTCAAATTTTAGGTCACATAATGACATTTGAGTGTATTTGATTAAATTGTCTTGTCCGGGATTATTTTTCTTTCTAACACCATTTCTATGAGTTTCACTGCACAAAATGACTGCTTACGAGCATGAAATGCTGTTTAAGACTAAGAGCTAATTAATTAGCACTAATTTGTGACCATAATTAAAATTTAAGAGTCCATAACTGAAACAAAGCCTAAAAGCTATCTAACCAAGTCAGGAAGCCAACAATATCACTTAAGAGCGACAAAAGTTGAACAAACTTGGCGTAAGACTGGTGACAAAGGTCATATTTTGGGCCACATTATGACCAATTAACCAATCAACCCATCAATTTTCTTATCTCTGCTTGCCCTAAAGAGATGCGGAAAAACTATGACACGAATCACTCATTCCTAGGAAATGAAATGCAAAAACTGCTAAGTTTTTCCATTTATTCTATATATTGATTATGACCAATCAACCAATCAAATTGCTTATCTCTGCTGATCCTAAACATAAAATGCGCATCTTCGAACTATATCAAGCCATTCACATAATCAAAACCTACATCAATTTTAAAAATTCTACCTCAATTAGAAGAAGAGTTATTGTGTCCCAAATGGCTTGATGAACAGACAGACGAACAGGCCCATTTTAATAGTTCCCTGCTTTCTTCGAAAGGCAGATGACAATAATGTTGATGTCAGCAATAATTATGCACTTGAAAGTATGGCAAAGTTATCAGTACAACAAGGAATTTTAAAATTGAAGAAGAATAAACTTCCTTTTAGGCATTATTCGATTTAAATAAGTAATTCCAGACATAGTTCAATGAGTGAACTGTTTAAAGGGTGATTAGCTCTATTCTTTTGAAGTGACAAAATTGGGTCAGAAAGCACATATTATTAATGTAATATGAGTATAAAGTAATATGTTTTATTGTATATTCTAATCAATTGTTAAGCGTCATTGTGAAAGATTGGATAAAGAGCTGACACTTCGCGCTATAATAGTTAAAAATAGATAATGTCAAGAAAATATATGCTGAAAATTTCAGTAAAGTTGCTGAACTCTGAGTCAAGAAAAAACTCATTTCAATAACACTGTAGACTTAGTTGTCATTGTTAATGTTGTAACGATAATAAACAAGTCTCGCTTATCTATATTTACGGTTAATCACCAAGCATTGTTGAACAGCAGATCAGATTTAAATTTGTGTAAAATCAGACCCATCAGATGTCATCGAGGGTTGATTATGGTCTTGTCATGTTAATACATGTCTAATTAATAGATCATATAACTAATGAAATACCTGCAACTGGCCGATTTAGCTAATGTATAATACATGTTTATTATGTTTGGTGAAATACGCGAACAATTCAAATTGAACGGCAGTCATTTGCGCCTACGATAGTATATTTTACAATGTTTGTTTTGTTCTGTTTTTGACGGTGTTGGGGTGTGTGAAACAGCCATTTTAAATTGCTTCCGCATTGTCGATGTCTCAGGTGTGTGCTTGTTAAAATTAAAGTATTTATTTATTGTGGCCTTATCAAATAGTTTGCGAACAAATTTTCTTATCAACACCCTTTTATTTAACAGAACACAGTTTTTATGGGAAACAATCACAGGTTACTATAGCCTACATCAAGCTTGACAGTACTAGATCCATATTTATAATCGTTAACAATATCATATTATTACGAACAGATAAAAAGCATAATACAGTTAACCAGGAGACAGAAATGTATGGAACACAATGATGACAATACAAATATTATATCAAAATAATTATCCACTTCACATATATATAAATAGAAGTAGCATTGGTGGAATACACAAATCGGATATTGTAATTAATCACAGCTCTAAATTACTTTTGATATCTAGAAATTGTCATGGGTCGGTATGCCTCCTTTAAGAAGCATCTCTGGTGTTGAAATCGCCCAAAACAGCATCGTTTCCGAAATCCGTGCCTCACTCCACAGTAAATCTAATTTACAATTGGAAATATTTAGGAGCGATCATCCATAATAGAATGGAAATTGATGAAACAAGACTATTAGCCAACAAGAGTATCGCATGTCTGTATGAATGTATTACTTGTGTGTACATGTATCTGTTTTCTATGTTATACGTGTTGTCCTAAATGGACGTTTTGATGCAATTAACATCTTATCTTATCTAGCACAAACATCTTGTGAGTATAAGCCAGTCTTGATAGCATTATACGGAAAATAACCTTCCGATTTCAAATTTTTTCCGTAAAGATCCATGTGAAGGAGAACACATAAATGTTTCGAATCGTATATGGACTAATTCATAATTTAATTGTCTGCGTTTTTTTAAAACCAGAGAGTTATCCAGTTCTTTACTTCCATACTCAATATATAGAATAAATGGAAAAACTTAGCAGTTTTTGCATTTCATTTCCTAGGAATGAGTGATTCGTGTCATAGTTTTTCCGCATCTCTTTAGGGCAAGCAGAGATAAGAAAATTGATGGGTTGATTGGTTAATTGGTCATAATGTGGCCCAAAATATGACCTTTGTCACCAGTCTTACGCCAAGTTTGTTCAACTTTTGTCGCTCTTAAGTGATATTGTTGGCTTCCTGACTTGGTTAGATAGCTTTTAGGCTTTGTTTCAGTTATGGACTCTAAATTTTAATTATGGTCACAAATTAGTGCTAATTAATTAGCTCTTAGTCTTAAGTAGCATTAATACAGCATTTCATGCTCGTAAGCAGTCATTTTGTGCAGTGAAACTCATAGAAATGGTGTTAGAAAGAAAAATAATCCCGGACAAGACAATTTAATCAACTACACACAAACGTCATTATGTGACCTAAAATTTGACCTTTGACCCTTGTCACCTTTGAACCACTCTTAAGCAAGGTTTGTTCACCTTTGTCGCTCTTAAGTGATATTTTTGGTTTCCTGACTTGGTTAGCTAGCTTTTAGGCTTTGTTTCAGTTATGGACTCTAAATTTTGATTATGGTCATTCATTAATGACTTTTGACCTTTGTCACCTTTGAACGAGTCTTAAGCAAGGTTTGTTCAACTTTTGTCGCTCTTAAGCGATATTTTTGGTTTCATGACTTGGTTAGCTAGCTTTTAGGCTTTGTTTCAGTTATGGACTCTAAATTTTAATTATGATCACTAATTAGTACTAATTAATTAAGCTCTTAAGTAGCATTAGCACAACATTGTATGCTCCTAAGTCATGCATTCTGTTTCTTAGTGTTAAGTGTGAAACGCTTGCAAAAAAATTGTAGATGGACATTGAATTTTAACTCCCATTAAATATGGGAGGGTTAGGGGGAGCGCTCCCAGGTATATGCACAGGTTACAAAACTTAAGACTTGGCTTTCCAATATGATCTAGGAATAAAATATGTGTTGTAGACCTCAAACCTTTTGGACTCAATATTTTGATTAAATCTCACTGGGCTCCCGGACTATAAGTAATATTAACTACATGGTTAAAATGATGTCTAAACTTATGAATGACTCGACATCAAAATTTTTTCTGATATGTTCCGATAATCATTGTATTATGATAGAATGGCTATTTTCTAAAACGTAATACACGTGTTTCAATAGCCATATTTGGAAACGAGGTCATCAATTTCATTTATGGTAAATATTTTACAATAAATTAATATAATCATGTTTTGAAATCAACCTCTTTTATTGTGAAAAGAGAGAATAAATCTAACCCATCTTAATTTCAAATATTGAGGTCATTGCCGTTATAGCGTAAACAATGTCAATGACGGAGATTCCAAGGGTGTCGGATTACAGGCGAGCAGCACTGTTTTTAACAATTTTAGAATGGAAAACAAACGAAGAAATTTTTAATTCTATAATGATTGTAAATTATATGACACTCTCATGCAAACAAAATGACCTCGTGTGCATGTTTCATTACTAAATTGCTAAACTGGTGTCGCTATTAAAACAGATTAATGGGCTAATTAACCTAAGTTCTTTTCACCGTTTCGCTAAAGGCTTCCGAATTTTTAATCGAATGTTGAAATTCCTGGAAAAAAGGCGTGTATTTGGAATAATAGAGTTGTGTTTGTGCACGTAATTTTCTGGATTATATGACCGCCAAAACACCTATCACAGAATGGTTTGTTGGATAAATTTCGAAGTAGTTAATTATAAAATGGATGTACTGATAAGGCATATTTTCAAAAGCAGTCATGGTGAGTATAGTTGTTTAAATTCTAGTAGATCGGGCTTTGTATTGGTAAATTAACTTTCGTCATGCAAATAATGGGACCTGGCTATGTTTAGTTTTTAAAAAAATAAGGTAAAACCGTTCTGTCTATATATATTACGGATCCACTAAAAATAAATCAAAAGATAATTTAAGAGTAAATTATCAGTGTTATATCAGAAATAAATGCCTGCCACTAGTGACAGCCGATGCACATTTATCCCAAATTTATATTATATGCTTTGTTTTTGACAGGATAATTTTGAAACGGCTGAATGCTCTAACAGCACACTGCATGGCACATGCCTATCTTTATTTAATATTATTTTGATTGTGTCATTTCACTTTCAGGCCATATATTTTTATTATCATCGAAGAAAAGGACATCACTAGAAGAAAAAGAAAATTTAGAAGACGGAATACAGAAATTTGAGGGATAATTAATAATATAGTGATATTGTAATTGTTTGGAGGGTTTTTTTTTCAGAATGCATGTTAATAAAGACTTTGGAATAGTAATGAGATTTCAGTAAAATTTCAGTGAAATTGGTCAAAATTTTACTGAAATTTCACTGAGATCTCACTGAAATCTCACTGAAATCTCATTGAAATTTCAGTAAAATTTCACCGAAATTTAATAACTAGAAAGAGAGGCAATTGGCCAACTTAAAACAAACCCCGATATTATCATCAAAAAAGCCGACAAGGGCTCAGCTGTTGTAATCCTCAACAAATCCGATTATATCCTTGAAGCCGAAAGACAACTTTCCAACACTGCCTTTTATCTGCCACTGGATGAAAACCCCACCTATGAATTCAATACTGAAATCAGACTTGTCCTAACCAAAATCTATCAATCGGGACATATCACGGAAAAACATACATAAATCCTGTGAACCTGGCAAAATCCCAGGCAGACCCATTGTCAACAGGAATCGAACCCCCACGGAATTGATAAGTAGCTTTATAGATGAACACAAAGATTTCCTCCCTTGATACCCCAGCTACATCAGAGACACCACACACTTTATTCAATGATTAGAAGACACCGTCCTCACCAGAGAAACCAATGTCATTCTTGTCACCATGGATGTCACCTCCCCACCAACAAAGGCTTACGAGCAGTCGCCAAAACCATCCTCACACATAAACTCAATTGGAGAATCCACCAAACATACTTAATCGCACTCCTAAAACTTGTACTTAACAAAAACAACTTCGTTTTTAATAATAAACATTACCTCCAGATAGGTGGTACTAGCATGGGGACCAAAGTAGTCCCCACCTGTGCTTGTGTGTTCCTTAGCGAATTAGAACAAATCATGTTAGACAAAGTACCATTCAAACCTTTAATCTTTGTCCAGTATATAGATGATATCTTTCTTATCTGGACACATGGAAACTCCAAATTATTAGATTTCCTCCAACTGATGAACACCTTCCACAAAACTAAGTTCACAGCCGAATACTCTACTCATAAAGTGCCGTTTCTAGACACTATGGTAAGCTTTAACCCTGTAACCAAGAAACTCTCATTTGACCGTTACTGTAAACCTACAGACACACACTCTTACCTTTCCTACACCTCATGCCACCCACCACATATCAAACATAAGGGATCTTATAGCCAATTTCTTAGAATCAAACGTATCTGCACAAGCCACACAGATTATAATAAACATGCAGACAAACTGGAACATTACTATCTCCAACGGGGTTACCCAAGAGATATAATCAAATCAAACAGAACCAAAGCCGATTCAATTCATAGGATAAATCTCCTAACTACTAAAACCACCACCGAGACCAACAACCGTCCAGTCTTTATCACAGATTTTAATCTAACTTAGGTACACATTAGCAAAATCATCAAGGACAACGGGCATATTCTCCCCCTACTTTGCCTTACAGCTTTTAGACGAAACCCTTCCCTAAAAGATCTGTTAACCTCAGCCACCATAAAAAATCCCACACGAAAACCTCAAGTTAGTGGAAAAAGTTACGCATACCTAGACTCTATATACAACTTACCTAATATACTATTCAAAAAAAGTAGGGGATATTTGATTTTGGGGGCATAATACTAAAATATGCAAATGACTACGAAAAAAGTCACTATAGAACCTAACAGAAGAAACATTTCCAGTTACATGTGACGCCCAAACGCACCAATAGCTACCGCATGGAATGCAGGTGATGCTTGGGATCATCATGGGGGTCCAAACCAAGATTTGCACGACTCTGACTTTGAATGTTACAGTCATTGTGGCATTGAATTCCAGGGTGGAAACATCAGTTTAATTGTTTTAGTGACCAGAAAACAAATTTTGATATGCGTCGGCTTACCCAAAATGAAAGGTTACGTGCCCTTGGCATGCTACAGATCGGAACAACACAGGCGGTTGTGGCGCGGACGATGAATGTTTCTCAGTCTGTCATAAGCAGGCTATGGTCCAGATACCGTGATACACAATCTGTACAGGACAGACCACGCTCAGGTCGACCAAGGGCGACAACTCAAGCCCAGGATCGATTTATCCGTACCTTGGCCTTGAGAAATCGTGTCATCACAGCAAATCAGATCAGCGCTCGTCTTCAAACAGACACTGGGGTGAGAGTGAGTGGCCAGACGATTCGGAATCGACTGCATAGGGGAAACCTTCGCGCCCGACGTCCTCGCGTGATCCCTTGTTTGAGAGATCATCACATTCAGGCAAGACGTCGTTGGTGTAGGGATCGTCAACACTGGGATAATCGACGCTGGAGCAATGTGATGTTTTCAGATGAGTCAAGGTTCACTGTTGATTTTTTGGACAGACGTAGGAGGGTGTGGCGTCGTCGAAACGAGCGCTTCCAAGACATTAACGTCATCAGACATGATCGATTTGGGGGTGGTTCTGTTATGGTGTGGGGAGGCATCACTGTTGCTGGAAGAACGGCTTTACATGTTGTTGCAGGGCGTGTTACAGGCCAGTTCTACCGGGACAACATCTTGGCAGTCCATGTTGTGCCGTTCGCACGACGTCATGGCCGCCGTTTCATCTTCCAGGATGACAACGCAAGATGTCACAGGGCCAGGATCGTTACAGGTTACCTCCAACAAAAGAAAATCACCACATTACCTTGGCCAGCACTGAGTCCCGACCTCTCCCCCATCGAGCATGTCTGGGACATGCTTGGACAGAGGTTACGTCAACGTCAACAACGTCCTGCCAATGTCCAAGAACTTGCTGCTGCGTTGCAACAGGAATGGGACAATCTGGACCAAAATGACCTTAGACGTCTCATTAGGAGTATGCCACGTCGGATCAATGCTTGTTTGGCAAACAGAGGAGGATTTACCCGTTACTGACTTGGTTGTGATGCTGTGGTAACTTTGCTGTTTGACCCCGGGTATCATTTTACCCTTATAATGGTCAGTCTGTGCCTTACTTAGTCTAACGATCATTTGGAATAAATCGATGAATGTGAACTTCATTTCATTTTGTCATTTGTTTCTTCGTCAGTTTCATTAGGTGACTTTAATAACACTTAAAAATCAAATATCCCCTACTTTTTTTGAATAGTATAGTAAATATTGCAAAACACTCAAAACCAAGGACCACGTTCTGTTCTACTCAAACTGGCAAAACGTACAAATGCCCCAACAACTGGACCTGTCACAGCAAGAATGTAATATACCTTCTCACCTGTAATCTATGCCACAAGCAATATGTAGGCGAAACTAAAAGACTGTTCCGCCTTAGGCTGAAGGAACACTATGCTGATATTACCCACAAGAGAGACACCCCAGTCGCTTCCCACTTAGCTGACTTTCAAATGGGAAATTAAAAAGGATAAAAAATCTTAAAAAGTGATCCTGAGAAAATTGGTTATTTCTCGACAAGGGAAGATGTTAGAAGCATTTTTTGGACATCTCTATGATCATATTGATCAAATCTATATGTCCACTGGAATCAAATATCATATTGTTAAACAAATAATAGATGTAACCCACTTAGTAAAAAATATTTGTTTTGAAGGCTAAAAATACAGTTTTTGCCAAAAAGACATTACTTCCGGGGATAATGAAAATGTTAAATTAGTTCTATGAAATCAGAAATGGCATAAGGTATCACATGGTGAAAAGTGACTTGTAGAAAATCGTCTATTTCTCTGCAACCGTACACGTTAGAAACCATTTTGTGGTATCTCTATGATCGTATGGGTTCAATCCAGGGATCTTAATCAGCTGTTTTTTGTCGGCTTTAGCCGATTGATCTTTAATCTAGCCGATTGGTAAAACAATGAACCGGCCACAAAGGTATCACAAATCAATCTACTTTCGGCCGATTTACAAAGAATTAATTATCAGGCCGATTGGTAAAACAATGAACCGGCCACTATGGTATCATAAATCAATCTAATTTCGGCTGATTACAAAATGTTAATATTACTTGTCGATTAAGAAACCCATCAAAGACTCAATCATTACAATGAATACCTTCGGCTTATTTCATAAATAAACAACTTAATTGAGGTAATCATGCCAATAAGTACTTGAACACCTCGCAGAATGACACCAGGAAACGTCAGGCCTTCACGTGAATAAATTCCTGGAGAGTCAAAACAAGCTCTCCTGAAATTGGAAAAAGGGGGAATCGCTCTCCTGAGAAAGCTCTCCCGAATTGGGTCAAATGAGGTCCCGGTAAGAAACAGGGTAATTCGAAGCTCCCGTTAACTTTAATATCTGACTTCAACAAGTTCAAGTCAGTAATATTCCTGAATAGACTACTGTCTTCGTTCATTTGATGGATAAACGGATATCATCAGTCAATTGAAATTAGGATTTATCTACTACGGCCAAAATAAGCTGATGCGACAGCATGACAATGACATTTCTTCATATTTAAAAGACAAATTAATGTTTTGTCTATCACGTAACTTATAATGTTTTTATTCATTCGTGGATGAAATACAAGCGACACAATGATCACGTGACTCCCATGATTGAAATTGCTTTATATAAAATAAAATTCCGTACGACTATGCCATGGCCTTAAATAAAAAGGGCAATATTTTTCAGAAAAAATCCCTGTCAGCATGTGTAAAAAATAAAATTGAATAAAACTAAAACACTATTTAAAACTAAATCTAGCAGTGCTGGTTTATTGACCTAATTCCATCCAATGCATGTCACGTGTTATCGGGAATCTGAAAGCATTGAAGATCTTGACGGAAAAATATATTACTAATATCTGTTTCTTGGGATATCCGGTGTTCTATCAGGGATTATTCAATGAATATTTAAAATTAACTAACAACGGGTCAGTGAAACCATAAAATGCATTATCCAATTATTATTTTCTAGCCTACCTAGAATTCGTACGGATCGTAAGTCGAAACTTAGTGGACCTGTTATAAATAACCAGCAGGCTTGTTGGGTTTTTTTTTGCCGAATTATCAAAATTACCGTTAAATGTGCTAATTACTCAGATTATGAACCGGACGGCCGATTCTCACTAAGGTATGACTGTTATTGTAGGCGACAAGCAAGTAGATTGTCGATATGATATTGACAGTATTTTTCGTTACCAGTATATTTTTCCTGATTATTTTCTTTGAGGGCAGTCAAATTAGACATTGGGGAGAGCTATAAAAAGCGCACCTCGACCGACATCCAGGCGCGTCCAGGAGAGCGAGAGCGATCGGGCTCCTTTTACGTGAAGGCCTGAAACGTAAACGAGATTTAACTGAAGATAGTGATGGCTTCAAGCATGCACGTCGTCAATGGAAGTTGTAAAGCCGGAGATCCTCCCACGTCCAATATAGGTCAACCAAATTATCAGCAATAAAAGACTGTATTAATCTGACGATCATACCTGCGCAGCAAAGAAAGACGATGACAGAACAAAGAGTTTAATTACCAAATCTATAGAAATTGTTTCAAACCGGGCGTTAATCCGAAATGCGTATTTCATAGCTAGGGTGGCCCACGCACCTACAGAAATACAGTCAACCGCTGATAGTTCGAGACTACCACTGAAGCGTGCACATTCGCCGTGTCGAGGCCAACTTTCTGACAGTATGATACTATAAATAGCCATGGCACGTGCAATTCTCTACAAATCTATCAACTATTACAGCCGTAAAAAAAATTATTGTTGACGATTTTGAATAGCAGTGAAATAAAGCTTCTTGGTTATTACAGCAGATTTAGAAATTACGTTCGTTTAATTTTTTAAATCGCTTTATCATTAACTGTACCGTTAAGAGCGGCATCTTTTGGTTTAGTACAAATAATATCTCAGAAACACTCGGGTTAGACAGGAACATGATACTAGCAGTAGTTTCATTTTACTTTTACAAGCTCATTTCTAAATTCAATTTCTTGTTGTAGCTTTCTGTTATGTTTCGTAAAAAAGTAGTCTTGATTATCCCGACCTGTCAATCAGCCCTAGAATGGTCGATAGACTGGTTAAGCGAGACTAATTTCAAAACAAGGGCACGTAACCTATCTTTTACTCAAAAGTGTCTGGATGTTATGGACGACACATGGAACCAGTTTTCAGTCTATTATTTATAGATGATTAATGGTCATAGCTTATTAAGTACAACATGATCGTTTATTTAGTGACTATAATTGTGTGAAACTGATTTGAGGCTTGGCATATATATAAATATTGTGGCGAAATTGTCGAGATATATGGAGATATTTATTTATGGTGGGTCACCCTATCATAGCAAAAAGAAACATTGCCATCGAAAATTATGAACAATTATTGAACGATTTGACAGAACAGCAGGGACATGAAATGACAAAAAAATTATATCGTGATTTTAATTGTTTTGGTGAATTTATTTCTTTAATATCCAGTGAAATTGAGGAAGAGATCCACTCAGATATCCGAACTAGTCCTGCTGCATTAAATCCCAAAAATTGTAAACGGGTAACACTAAAATAAACAAGCCAACAGTGAGGCTGATGTCCCCCGCCGAAATAGGAAAATAATTAGAGGACACATATAAATATCAAATTGCGTATCGCTCTGCTTACCCTGAGCAGAAAATGCTCATTATCAAACTTAGTCAAGGTATTACTGTAATGAAACTATACACCAAGTTTCATCAATCTCACTTAATTAGAACTAAAGTTATCGTGTCCCAAAGCATCAACCAATCAAATTGCTTATCTCTGCTTACCCTAAGCGGAAAATGCTCATCTTCGAACTCCATCAAGGCATTGACCTAATCAACACATACACCAAGTTTGAACATTCTAGCTCAATTAGGAAGAGAGTTATCGTGCCCCAAAGTTTTAACCAATCAAATTGCTTATCTCTGCTTACCCTAAGCGGAAAATGCTCATCTTCGAACTCCATCAAGGCATTGACCTAATAAACACATACACCAAGTTTGAACATTCTAGCTCAATTAAAAGTTATCGTGTCCCAAAGCATCAACCAATCAAATTGCTTATCTCTGCTTACCCTAAGCGGAAAATGCTCATCTTCGAACTCCATCAAGGCATTGACCTAATCAACACATACACCAAGTTTGAACATTCTAGCCCAATTAGGAAGAGAGTTATCGTGTCCCAAAGCATCAACCAATCAAATTGCTTATCTCTGCTTACCCTAAGCGGAAAATGCTCATCTTCGAACTCCATCAAGGCATTGACCTAATAAACACATACACCAAGTTTGAACATTCTAGCTCAATTAGGAAGAGAGTTATTGTGTCCCAAAAAGTGTGACGGACAGACAGACGGACGGACAGACAGACGGACAGACAGACGGACGAACCCATTTTAATAGTCCCCTGCTTTCTTCGAAAGGCGGGGGACAACTAATCGGAATCACGACAATTGGCCACGTGACCTTTCGCCCGTACAGCATATTTCCGAGTTCCGACTATACACGGAAACCGAATTGTGCTACTTTGTCATTTATATACTTTGTTAATTTTTATATATATTAACATGTGCTTACGAATAAAATAATGAAAAAAACCATTTGTATGTACTTGTAGTTTTTATTAATTTATAACTTCCGTTTAGTTGAATGAAACGAAAGTAGGAATATGCAATGCAAGTTGCTGAAATAATAATATGACTAAGGCTGTGCAAAAATATCGATATAATCGATAATCGGTAGAAGTTAGTTAGCGATACGATAATCGATATTGAAATTCAAATATCGATTATCGGTATATTTACCTTCTGACGGCAAGTTACGGTCACTTTCACATGACTGAACTTGCCGTAGTCTGGCATGCAGACGCATTAACGAATACACAACGTCAACACAACAACTATTTTCCCCCTCTGCTTACAAACTGGCACATTTTAAATATATATTATTGTAAAAAAAACTAAACTTTAAGATTAAATACATTATTTTAATATTTTCGTTGTTTTTGTTGTTATTACTAGTTGAAACTAAAATAGGTCACGCACTTTGTGAACAATGACGATCGCACGTGATATAGTAAAATTAGAATTATCTCCCTTCTTTGCTCTTGATTGATTTGTAGAGAAATTGTCTGCTTTCACGATAAAACTAATTGTATTATTAATGATCAACTCAGCTTTTATTACTAAATCATGTCAGATACAGCCCATACAAAACACGTTTTTGACTTCCCGGGAAAATATCTATATCTCTCGTAATTTCTTGGAAGAATTCTACTTTGGTTTTCGTCAAAATTAACCAATCATAAAAATTCTACTTTGAAAGCCGGTAATTATTTTTTTATTGTCCAATCAATAGACGCCTTCTATTATATTTTATTCTATTATTAGTAACACTGTGTGATCGCCAGTAACTTGCAAAGAGAAACCATGTATTGTCTTTGTATTTATCGGAGATATTGGAATAAAATGAATCAAGAACAAAACTTAGAATAATACTCAAGTTAATCCTACATTTAGCAACTAATTATTTTACATTAATTGATTTTTTTACACACATCGGCACAGTATTAGACTAGGATAATAACACTACTGTAACTCGATCAACACAAATAACAGGTCGGTAAAGTTTGTTTTTTCCGGAAGAATGATAATCGATTATTATCGATAATCGCTGACAAATTCTTGCCGATAATCGATATTGAAATTTCATATTGATTCCCAGCCTTAAATATGACTATAAATGTCGATATTATAGCGATGTATCGAATACAAGTATGTAATTACAAAGATCTTGTTTATACGGAGTTTCAGCTATTATTATACCAAATACATTATGCAATTAATGAATTATGCAATTACTGTCGTGAATAGAGTATGGATAAACTAACATGTTTGTTGTTGAAAAGACGACTATCCGTTAAACCAATTTTCAGTTAACTTATTTAAAGGTTTGGTGATATCTGAGAATTCTTTGATAAACTATCAGTAATAGCTACAAAGACCAAGGAAACGCCTAACTTCAGTTACATTTACTGGCATTCTGCACCCACGTACACATTCGATCTTTGCTGGATCAGTGGCTATACCATTGGAGGACACAACATGTCCTAAATATTTCACCTCATCTCGAAACAGATTACATTTGGAGGCCTTCAATTTTAATCCAGCCTGGCGTAGACGATCTAAAACCATCTCAATTCTATCCAAATGTTCCACAAAGGTTTGGGAATAAATGATAATGTCGTCCAAGGAAACTAAACACACTTCCCACTGTAAACCACTAAGTACCGACTCCATCAGCCGCTCGAACGTGCCAGGCACGTTACATAGCCCAAAGGGCATGACCATAAATTGGTACAGTCCTTTAAAGGTGACGAAAGAAGTCTTAGGATGATCTTTTGGTTCTACTTAAACCTGCCAGTAACCACTAGCCAGATCCATTGTAGATAACCATTTCACACCAGATAATGCATCCAAAGTTTCGTCGATTCTCGGTAATGGGTATGCATCCTTAATTGTCAGTGAATTCAACTTCCGGTAGTCGACACAAAATCTCAAAGTTCCATCTGATTTCTTAACAAGTACGACTGGACTGGCCCAGGGACCACAAGAGGGTTCAATAACACCGCTTGTCAACATTTCATCCATCATTTTATCCATCTGTTGTTTCTGATGAAGGGCTACACGTCTTGGTCGTTGTTTTATAGGTTCAGAGTGATCCACATTAATGGTATGCTTCACCATATCTGTCCTACCAAGTTCCATAGAATTGGCTGCAAATAAGTCTTGATGTTTGGATAATAAGTTTGTGACTGCGCCCGTCTGTTCTCAATCCAAACCCTCGGCCGCTCTTGTACACAATTCCAATACATGGGGAGGTAAATCCCTATTGGGAGATAACTTTGAACGGCTATCACTGGTATCAATCACATTTACTGGTTACTGGGACAATGTCACCGATTCCTGTATGTTTGTTTAGAAACACATCATAGTCGCTGGCATTCAGGATACTGACTGGAACCCAGGGAGCAGAATCAGAAAGTTCACACACAACCTTGGCTGGTAACACATGTTTTCGCTCATATAATCGTTCTAAGGGCTCTAGCATCACTTCTTTGTGCGGAAATTTACTTACACACTTTTGTGGAATATATCCGTTCACTAAGACTTCATGGCCAGCAGATATAACAGTATTCTCTGCGAGAGACACACGACAGATCCCGATTGGACCTTCCAATGCGTGGCACACTTATCACCATTGATGCTTATAGTCTTATTTTTCAAGTCGAGATGACAATCATGTTTCTGGAGAAAGTCTAACCCCAGGATGCATTGAGTACCAATAACAGCCACAATAAGAGTATGCGAATAAACTTGTCCATAAATTTCAATTGAAAATATGGCCTTCCCAAGTACTTGCATCAATCCACCATTTGCAGCTTTCAGAGATTGGTGCGTACAGTACACTTCAAGCGGAAGTACTAAATTTCCCCGATGTCCGACCTGGGCGGAAATGAAAAATCGCGGGCGTCAGTTAACCAATCCGCTCTGGCCACGCTCAAAATTCCGCTCTAAAATTCCTCCGCGAATTTAAATAAACCGCCGACCTCCGCGATTATTTTAAACCGCCGCCCATCGCGAAATTTTAAAAAATCGGACTTTCCATGCATGTACAGTCGGCACATCCATAGCTGGTTTGAAATGGGTTTATTTATCGTGCGATTCCACGGCAGTGATATCGTAGTCGAATATCGCCATGCCAAAAGAAAGATTATTAATTTAACACGGTTAGACACGCAGATTTTACTGGCTTATATTGAAAAATAACAAAAATCAAACAGGCTTTTAAATAATAAAATAAACAGAATTATGGCTGTACCGTACATTACTTCATCAATATGTTCGACATTTTTAAGACTTGCATCGATCTTCTATTTCAAACTCATTCAAATTACGAAAATTTCAAAGTTTACACACATAGATGCTGGTCTTACCGTTAGCGAAAGTTTTGTCCATCGAAATAGCCATTTCCATTCGGACAAATATGTCACACAATGCATTTTAAATTGATAAATCACACCCGAACAAGTAATATATGCCTTCATGTCCTGTTTTCAAGCACACACAGCCAGAAGTCACCGTCAACCTTGCTGAACACATGTATCAGTCGGATAATACTGTCAGTCAAGATTCCTAATTAATTACCTGAATTCACACGTGTCATCAAAAGGAATTGATAATTGACTAAAATAGAAGCCCCTTTAACAAGAAATTGTTACCATGTCGTATTCTTGTAAACAATACTTTCTATTAATTTTATTTACGATTTAAAAATGTGGATATAAAAGATAATTCTATTTTTGAATCGGTACAGACTTAAAGGTTAGCGTATGCGCCGTTTGAAAAGAATACTTAATCATCATATTAGCAGGTGACATATTCTGTTAAAATCATTCGTTGAACCGGTGGTGATATTTTTTTTTAATTTGGCACAAAAACCATCCCTTATATCGCACCGTGCCCCTTTAAGTCGGACTTTCCATGCATGTACAGTCAGCACATCCGTACATGTAAATGTTTTAAAATAGCTAGGTTTATTTATAGTGCAATTGCACCGCAGTCATCATATCGTAGTCGAATATCAGCTACTATGGCATGCAAAAAAAAGAATGTTAATTTAACACGGTTAGACACGCAGATTTTGCTGTCTTACATTGAAAATATAACAAATATCAAAAATTGGCAGGCTTTTATATAATATAATAAACAGAGTTATGGCTGTACGATACATTACTTCATTAATATGTTCGACATTTTTAAGACATTCAAACTCGTTCAAATTACGAAAATTTCAAAATTTATACACATAGATGTTGGTCTTACCGTGGGCGAAAGTTTTGTCCATTAAAATATCCATTCCCATTCTGACAAATAAATATTATATCTTAGGATTTAAATCACAAATGAATTAAATGCACACCTCGCCAGAAGTCAACGTCAACCTTGACGCAAACATGTACACAATACCATGATGACCTATTCATTTCGGCACCAAAGAGTCTGAGTCAATGCATACTGTCAATCAAGTTTCCAAATTACGTGAATTCGCACGTGTCATCAAAAGGAATTGATAATTGACTATAATAGAAGCCCCTTTAACAACAAATTGTTACCATGTCGAAGTCTTGTAGACAATACTTTCATTCTGAATTGTCAGTAAGTAATCATTACCCAAAATAGTTGACCTCAATAATAAAGAATAATTACAATTGGGACGCGAACAAACTGGATTTTCACACTAAATAGGTGCGGTTGTCACGGCTAAATTACTAACAGGCTACGATGAATTAGGGTTAGGGTTCCGATATCTTTCTTCAGGGTTAGGGTTCATTAGTCCACCGATATCTATCATTAGGGTTGAGTTAGGTTAGGTTTATTGATACCCACATTATAGTATTTCTTATAGCGGCGGACTTGTGAACCCCTCTCGGTGATAATATTTTTAATTTGGCATACAAATCATCCCTTATAACTAACGCATGCTTTTTTGTTAGGCAATTTCCTTTGTTCTGTTTGATGTTCACTCTTTGATCAGTTACTATTATTCTAAGTTCTGTCCGGACAAGATCTCATTCATAAGATCTGGTTGTTAGGTGTTTTATTAAAGGTTCTTCGATATGTTCATTGATAATTATTGGAAAGAAACCGAACCGGATTATTATTTAGGATATTTATCGTCAACTGTATAAATACGGTAAGCAGTTTGTGTGTTGCATTTATAAGTTTAAAGTATAAAAAGAAATATTTGAAGGGGCTATTTAAGACATGATATTTTTAAGCCTTATACCTGTAACTGAAACGATTTGACGTGTTGATCTGTTTTGCAATGTGGGGAATCTGTAAAGTCAAATACGAAACTGAAATAAGTAAACAATCTTCCAGCTTCTATCCAATATGACTTTTAATTTTGGGGACATAAAGTACATGTATATATTGAACGTTGGGAGCCGAATCGTCATTTTAATTGAATTACCGTTAAAGGAGAAAATATTCCTTCCTAGCAATTTATGCTAATTCGTTTATTTCTACGAATATCGTTAAATTGTTGTTCATAATTAAAACGGATAATAAATCAGTATATAAAAAAACAGCATATTTTAAAACATCCACGTGCAAATTGCTACCTTCTATATATGTTTATTGTCGTCCATTTTCAGACATTGTTATCAGAATTCACGAAACATGGTTTCATTGTCTGCTTGTCGGATCAACTAATGACATAGAAAATTGCTATGTGTATGTGCTTTATGGTGTGATTCACGAATTAAATACCGATGTAGATGAATAGAACATAACGGACATTTTAGGATATGAATACAATAATCCGCCGCGAATTTGATATTTCCACCGACTATAATCCGCCGCGAATTTCATATTTTCGCGGGCGATAATCCACCGCGAATTTTATATTTTCGCGGACTTTTTTCCGCCCAGAACGTCTCTAATTCCGCGGAGTGTATATGGGTAAAACACCGCGATTTTTGAGCGGAAAAAAACGCCCACAAGGACTATTTTCATACTTCCGCCTGAAGTGTACTGTATATTCTAATGTTGGCCTTTTGTCTTTTGGAATCGAATTATAGGCAGTCCGAGATAGCATACTGACTGTTGCTCCAGTGTCTATCAAAGAATTTAGTTTTAAAGAATTCACAATACATTTTAAATGCAGACCGGTTTCACTCGGTGGGCTGTGAGATGCCGATCCACTTTTCAGACCATTACTTGATTCTACGTGATTTCGTTGATTGGGACTTCCAGAAACGGGGCGTTGTGCAGGTTGTCGCCAATTGTTTTTGTCACGTGATCGGGTATAATTTCTTGGAGTGTACTGTTGCCTTGTATTATGATTAATATTGTCGTGTCTGCGTATTTCTAAACCTTTTCCAGTTTGGTTAATACTAGAAGGCGAGGCATCCGATTTTTGAGTAGTTATTAATTGTTTTTGAACATTATGTAGGGACTTGTTCATTTCCTCCACAAGTTTCTTTAGATCCTGCAGTTTGCGATTCTTAGATGGAAGATCAACACCACGGAGTTGTCCTTTGTTCGACTCGCCGGCAACACGATGAGCATCCAGCTCTACCACTAGTCTGACCATTTCCTCCAATTTGCTTGGTCTAGACCTTTGAATCTGCCACACCATATCTCTATCATCACAAAGTGCATCACAAAACGCATCTTTAGAAAGTATATTCAATAAGTCACAATCCGCAGAAGGGTATGCCATAGCTACTAGCCGTTTCACTGCTTCCCCTAATTCGGGTAAACTCTCTTTAGATTGCCTTTTTCGAGCCTTTAGCTGAGCTCGATAGAGTTGACTTTGGTTAGGTGGCAGAAACCTGTCTTCAAGAGCACTTATTAAATGGAATATACTTTCCGGTCCTCCACTTTCATGGACGATAACACTTTCTGGGCCCTACCTTTTAAACTACCAGCAAGATGCAGGGCCATTTCATCACTTGTCCAATTGTTTAGATGAGCACATATCTCAAAATGGCACTTATAGTCCATCAACGATATAGCACCATCGTAGTCTTGTGGATTTTTCACCGGTTTACGATAATAAACACTACCCATGCCTTGATTATAAGGCGTAGACGTAACACATGGAGAAAAGGCACTGTTATCTGCATCCGCATTTTTATCGCCACATTTTGAAGGCACAATAACAGCAGGATTAGTAAAATTTTGTTGCACACTGTTCTTTATTTCACAGAGCTCGTTCCGATAAGAATCTAATTCTTTAGATATAACTTTAAATTGTTCTAACACGAGGCTATGAAAATCATTATCTCCCTTGTTTTGTAAATTGCGACACAATATTTTCATAATTACTTGAAATTTCACTCATTTGTCTCCGGTTAGAGTCTAATTCTTGCAAAAGTTTGGTTAATTGATTTAACACCATATGCTGAAAATCAGATTTACCTGTATTATCAATGTCCATAGACGCATTTAAATGATCACACAAATCAGCATTTGATCCAGACAAATCACTAATCATATTAAACTCAACCGTTCTTGGCCTCCTCGTTTTCGGAGTCACATAAGGCTCTATATGCACAGGATTTCGTACAGGAACCACAGTTGAGTCAAACTCATGATTTTGTACAGGAACCGCAGTTGGGTCAAACACAGGATTCTGTACAGGAACCAGATTTGGGTCAAACACAGGATTTTGTACAGGAACCTCACAACGGTGAAGCACAGGGGTACGATCACTTTTGAATATCAAGTCCATGTCTACCAGACTGTACGTGGTCATAATCTTGTCAAATTAAATATAACACAAAGACACACAGTTATGGGTCAACACGGTCACTGGCGGGAAATGTTGCTTGCATGTATTGAGAAGTGAGACATTGTACAATGAGGGATAATCCAATCCCACCTCTGCCACCAAGAAAACCCTTTAGCGTCCAACGGTTGTATCCACAATAGACTGGGCCCCTCTATCACAAAGACTCACTAGTGGAACCTCGGCTACCGATCTGTTATCCAGGGAGGGGTTTTTCTAAGCTCGCCTGGGATCACAACTCTCTTCGGTTAGTAATGGGTAAGTGTCAGCTAAAGAGTGACTATAAGGAATCCCTTCCCAAGTTTTGTCCGGGATCTCCCCTTACTCAATAACACAAATAACAAAATAGATATTCATATAAAAATAAATATATATTATCCTCTGATCAAGATCAACTTACAAAATATAACACAACAATGATAATGATGATAATGATATAAATATCAAACCACTTTCAGGCGAAACACAAATTATGGTCGACACACAACCACACGTGTACACGATCAGTAACGATATATGAAATCTGGGAAACTGACACACACATAATAATGAAACAATAATATGATCTCTAATATAATAACACTAGAGGTAGTAAAATACTATTAAACAATATAACTTAGCACCGAACACTCGGAGGGAATCACTGAATCACAAAAGAACACAAAAAGGAACCTTCAGACATCCACTCACGTTCTAATACTGCTAGGTATATGAGATTATATTTCGAGCTCTTAATCGAAGATCTATCGAAAGTGCGCTGTGTGACAGCTTATATACAATATAAAATCTCGTAAAATAACAGGCAACGAGAACTCCCGTAATACCTTGCAAATACGCCTACTCGCGAACGTCATGTTCTTCCGCGAGACTTACGTATATTTATAAATAAATCGAAAGTAGAATAACATCAACATCGAGATCACCGGATAAATTAAGTACATGCATTTAAATTATGGATGGACAAATGAATATATATTAAAAGGAAAATGTGACGAAAGACGAGGGAATGTGGGTAGATACGGATAAATCTTCCGTCTAAACGGTAAGCTATGAAATAAAAACCGTCACACTAAGTCATTAACTCAATATCATCCAAAACCTTCGACAATGAAAACACAAATTATTTGTCAATTTTAATCAACATGGATGTTGTGATCTTACCGGTAAAAGATGGGCTTCTGATATCCAATATTTAAGACAAAATAAACATTTTATGATTGGTACGCGAATCGTGTACCATAATGCATTTCAGCGCAATTTGTAACAAGTAACTTGAAGAACGAGGTTAGACATATTCCACAAGTCATGTCAAACGGTGACCCCATATTTTTATCTGGAGAACATGCACAATAAATACTATCGGTGTAGACTGGAATAACCAGACGCCAGAGGTTGCCATTTAATTGAGACTTCTGGTGTATTTCGACGAAAAAACTGCTTTGAAATTAGAGTAAAAACGGAAATGCTTGAATGTACATCAGTTTATTTACAATCAGATTACATAATTGTATACGTTGCGACCCATTTGTGTCAATTTGTAGGTCCTAAATATTAGCGATTTAGCTCCTTTAACTGTATTATTCAGTGAAATGTACTTGATACATGAGACTATTGTCGGTCAGTTGGTCCTTTGCGTTAAAAACGGCTGTTTCAAAGTCTGTTGTGGAATTTGAAAAAAGGAATAGATCTAGTATCGACATTTGTTACAATTTGATTTCTTCTGAATTATGATGAAAATATCGCGATATTTTATAGAATTATCGCAATATTTTATAGAATTATCGCGATATTTTATAGAATTATCGCGATATATCGTGATGAAGCGATATTTGAGATTTCGGACGATAGTTTTATCACCTGACCTAATTATCATTATATATCGCCATCCCGAGGGTATTGATGTAATGAAACTATACACCAAGTTTCATCACTCTCACTTAATTAGAACTAGAGTTAAAGTTGCAATTTCATATTTTTAAGTTATATTTTTAAAATTTATTAAAATAAAGCCTTAAAATAGATGGTATCTATAAACAGTCCTACCTTGTTAAAGAAATGAAAGGGGTTTAACGTCCTACTGTTCTGCTTCTAAACTGGGCTAATGAAGACGGGCATACGTCATACAGTGTGCTATGAGGGAAATTTTGCCCAGGCAGCACCTTGTTAAAGAACAATTCTATTAATCCTATAATTCACTATTGCAAGTTGAGAAATTGGGAAAAATATCTTTTTTTAACTTCAAATTCAAACGTTTGAAGATAGCTATTACATGGGGGGAATAGAAAAACAAGGGAGGTAATTGTGTTATTATTTCTGGGGTCAAAGGATTTTTAAGTGGGTGAATAATACCTATGATTGTATAATAGTGAGTTAACAACCTATTGAGCAAAAGACAGAAATAATTATGTTTTGACTTTCTTAGAAAATATGAAATTATCGCTTTAACATGTCTCAAAGCACAAACCAATCAAATTGCTTATCTCTTCTCACCCTAAGCAGAAAGTGCTCATCTTCGAACTCCATCAAGGCACTGACCCAATAAACACCTACACTAAGTTTGAACATTCTAGCTCAATTAGATTTAGAAAGAGTTATTGTGTCCCAAAAAGTGTGACGGACAGACAAACATTTTAATAGTATAGTCCCCTGCTTTCTTTGAAAGGCGGGGGACAAAAATGATTTTTAGGGTCTAACTAATCAAAGTTTCCAAGATTTTTTTTGTTCACAACAAATATATTTTTCATTATAGTTTGAATGTAATTTCCAATCAATGGTTAAATATCCTGAAAAGCATCATACCTGTATCTTTCTACATGTAAATCTTCTATAATAACTCTGTATTTTGATAGCACTTGATTGCCTCTGTCTTTGATCCTATAAATAATTCAAATTCAATAGTATCAAAAATATTTCATGAATTATAGTGTACCGTACGTACATAATATTACCTACATGAATGTCAGTTTTTGATTTTTATCTGCGTGATTTCTTTGGTAAAGCTCAATTCAATACATCCATTACAACTTGTAACTGTGATTAATATGAACTTCTGTCACACCAATTGATGGGTTCCATTAAAGTAGGTGTCACAACTCCATTGCTCATGTTGGAAGAAAGTCGTTTTTCCCCCAAATTGTAAAATTTTCTAAACTTAACGTCACACATTTGCTATTTAATCTTTTTTAATATTTAAAACAGATTTTGAAAGCCAATATATCTTATTTTTTTTATATTATTTTTATATACCTATTCTTCTTATTAATTTCATAAACATAAGTTGAAAAATGTCAATTTTGCGTGTTTCGATATTACTGTAAACAAATTTGTCACGTTTTAAAATGGGGGCACCCCACTTCAATATATATTAAAGGGACAATAACACACTTGCTGGCTTGACAGCTCCAGAAAAAAAATAATAGACTTATTCTAAGTACTAGATGTTTAAGTGTCCTACCTGTTGTGTAAATTATCCATTACATCCTATTTTACTTGTCCAGAGCGTTCGGAAATATTTTTAAAATATTCAGTTACAACAAGAGTGGTATTAAGCCTTTAATATATTTTTTTCATTTCAATACCATTAGAAAGATAATTGAACAACCTTTCAATCGGTCGGTTATGGAATGTTGGCATTTCAAAATACCATGTATTTTTTGTAAGTTGAAAAAACAATTCATGCACACTTTTTTTGAGGCAATTTGTCAATATTCAATAACCGACCGATCGAAAGTTGATTTTATTGCCGTTTCGATGCTACATTTTTAAAGAATAAACAATGCCGCCAATGCCGCAATCAAACAAGTTTTGTGACGACATGATGTTGTCTGACATAGGGAACAAAGTAAAAAAAAAAGCATGGTTTAGTTGAGGAATAACTCTAGACATAGTTGTTACGTTGTAAACAAGGGGATTTGATGCATGTTTTATATAAATAAAGGACTTGCCTGCAAAAAAAGAGTTATTCCAGGTTTATCCGTTTATTACTTTATTACAACATTAATTAGAGCAATGTAAGACAAATCATTCTTGTCTCGAATAGCGAACTACAGTGTGGTGCCATGTGATGGCTCTACATATATAAAAAGATCCGTACCGAATAATTAAGTTAAAGAAACATGGGGTCGAAGTTCAACGTTAAAAATTGTGCCAGTCGGATCGCCCTGTACGAGGCGACAGTTGATAAATTTATCTATTCTACTCTACAATTAAGTTTTGTCTAAAATTCTAAAAGAAAGATGGCACAATGTTATCAAGATAATGAAAAAATCACTGGTAAGTATGAGTATTATATCATCTAAAGAAAGACTAATGAAGTAACAGTACTGAGTAAGTAAGACAAGAGCAGGAGGACCGCACCTCATATAGGCCTAACAATTAATAGAAAATAGCGTTGATCCTACAGTACTAGTAATCTAAGTCAATATGTCTGGATCATGCGAATGGCACTGCTTTGTACTTTGTATAAATTAATGAATACAAAAATGTTAGTGGATTTTAAGAATAAAGATATAAATCCCCTCCTACGTTTATTTATTCTGGAGGGCCTAGATCTATTAATAATATTGTATTATAACAAGCCAACAGTGATGCTGATGTCCCCTGCCGAAATCCCAAAATAAATAGATGACACATATTAATAAATCGCACATTTATTTTTGTTTTCAAAAGTATAAAGCAATCAAACTATACACCAAGTTTCATCACGCTCTATCAGATAGAATCAAGATTATCTTGTCCCAAAGCATTGACCAATGAAATTGATTAGCTCTGCTTAGCTTCAGCTCAAAATGTTAATCAATGAACTCAGTCAAGACATTCACCTAATGAACATCTACATCAAGTTTAAACATTCTACCTCAATTAAAAGCAGAGTTGTTATGTTCCAAAGTCTTGACCAATCAAATTGCTTATCGCTCCTTAGCCAGGCAACGAAACATACACCCACAGTAGTAAATTGTCCGGGCAGTCAACAAGAGTTGTCACATATTTTTACTTTTTTCGGTAATGAAACATTTATAATACATTAAAATCTGATCAAGAGTAACAACTCAATAAGTAATTCTCAGAAAACCATTAGAATTTGTTTAGCTTCTAAAGCGTCACAAGATCACAAGTGATCAAACCTCGTGGGTTTTCTGCGGGTCCTCCGGTTTCCTCCCACTGCTAAAGACCCCACACGCAAGCGAATTATTGAAATAAAATTAAACCATATGTTAGTCCCGAAATGACCTAGTTTGTGTCTAGTGGACGGTAAACCCCATTTTTCTCTATCTCTCTCACAAGTGATCAAGGGCCATAACTCTGGCAGTAATTATCGGAAATCGTTGAAAATCAAACTGATTCTTCGTCTCATGACCTCAAACACTGTGTATAAATTTAAAGTCAATCGGATATTAACTTTAGCCTCAAGAGAATTTACAAGATTTTTTGAGGTGATCAAGGGCCATAACTCTGCCGGTAATAATAGAAAATCACTGAAAATCACTGTGTATAAATTTAAAGTCATTCGGATATTAACTTTGGATTCTGGAGCGTCCACAAGATTTTTTAAAGTGATCAAGGGCCATAACTCTGGCAGTAATTATCGGAAATTGCTGAAAATCAATAGGTCTCTTCGTCTCATGACCTTAAACACTGTGTATAAATTTAAAGTCCACAAGATTTTTTGAAGTGATCAAGGGCCATAACTCTGACAGTAATTATCGCAAAATCGCTGAAAATCAATAGGATTCTTCGTCTCATGACCTTAAACACTGTGTATAAATTTAAAGTCAATCGAATATTAACTTTGACCTCTAGAGCGTCCACAAGATTTTTTAAAGTGATCAAGGGTCTTTATGACTCTGGCAGTAATTATCGGAAATTGCTGAAAATCAATAGGCCTCTTTGTCTCATGACCTTAAGCAATGTGTATAAATTTAAAGTCAATGGGATATTAACTTTAGCCTCTAGAGCGTCCACAAGCACTTGTGGACGTCGGCCCATCGGCCGGATGGACGGACGGGGGCGACGACAATATACGACCACATTTCAATGCGGGTGTATAAAAACAGAGTTATGTTCCAATCAAATTGCTTATCAATCCTTAGTCAAGGTAATGAATGTAATGAATCACTTCATTATAACCAAAGTTATCGTACCCAAAAACATCAGCACCAGATTGCTTATCTCGGCTTACCTCAATTAGAAAGAGAGTTATTGTGTTTCAAAGTCTCGACCAATCAAATTGCTTATCGCTCTGCTTACACTCAGCAGAAAATATTCATAATCAAACTTAGTCAATGTATTGATGTAATAAAGCTATACAACAAGACATTAGTGTCCTCACTCTCACTTAATTAGAACTAAAGTTATAGTGTCCAAAGCATCAACCAATCAAATTGCTTATCTCTGCTTACCTTAAGCAGAAAATGCTCATCGTCGAACTCCATCAAGGCATTGACCTAATAAACATCTACACCAAGTTTGAAAATTCTAGCTCAATTATATGAGAGTTATTGTGTTCCAATGTCTCGACCAATCAAATTGCTTATCGCTCTGCTTACCCTGAGCAGGAAATGCTCATTATCAAACTTAGTCAAGGTATTGATGTAATGAAACTATACATCAAGTTTCATCACCATACTTAATTAGAACTAAAGTTATCATGTCCCAAAGCATCAACCAATCAAATTGCTTATCTCTGCTTACCTTAAGCAGAAAATGCTCATCGTCGAACTCCATCAAGGTATTGACCTAATAAACACCTTCACCAAGTTTGAACATTATAGCTCAATTAGAAGGAGAGTTATTGTGTTCCAAAGTCTCGGCCAATCAAATTGCTTAACATTCTGCTTACCCTGAGCAGAAAATGCTCATTATCGAACTTAGTCAAGGTATTGATGTAATGAAACTATACACCAAGTTTCATCACTCTCACTTAATTAGAACTAAAGTTATCGTGTCCCAAAGCATCAACCAATCAAATTGCTTATCTCTGCTTACCCTATGCCGAAAATGCTCATCTTTGAACTCCATCAAGGCATTGACCTAATAAACACTTACACCAAGTTTGAACGTTCTAGCTCAATTAGGAGAATTATTGTATTCCGAAGTCTCGACCAATCAAATTGCTTATCGCTCAGCTTAACTGGAGCAGAAAATGCTCATTATCGAACTTAGTCAAGGTAATGATGTAATGAAACTATACACCAAGTTTCATCACTCTCACTTAAAGATACATTATGGGAGATTTTAATAGAGAGTTGGCCATTCTTGCTATAATAGTTCAAAAATAGATGATGAAAGAAGAATATATTGAAAATTTCAGTCAAATTACTTTATTCTGAACAAAGTTATCACCATTGTAATTTTTGACTAGAAATAGGCGTCAACTCTCTCTTCGCCGCCTCCGAGAATGGCCGATCGTTTGATTGACAGGCGTTAACTACAGCATCTCGATTATCAAGTAACGTTTTCAATGACTGTGGTACCGTTAGCCTATTCAGTTTGAGATGGGGTTGCAATTCAATTCGTATCACATTTATTTTTACTACAAATTAAAAATAAGACTTTTAATATATAGATAAGAAGCGAAAGTTTGAAAAGAATGGACCAATTCAATGAGGCATAATTATAGCCGACTTCTTGTTAGCCTGCATGTACTATTGTACTGTAACTAGTAGGCCTACGAAACTCCCGAAGCAGACAAATAGGAAACAGTGATCCAATGGGGCTGCAATTCAACTGGGGTGATGTTAGCTGCGATGTTTATCAATTTCCATAATTTTTCTGTAAACGTAAGTGACAAAAGAGCATATAATACCGACATCCAAACTCTCATTTTAACCACAACTAAACATAATATCAAGGCCGTATATATCGAACTTTCGATCAAATTGACTGACATGCAGCCTCGCTCAACAACGGCCTCGCTTCGTACATTCTATCATTTAGCCTCGATCTAAAACTTCCGAGAGTATGACGTCAACGTAATGGTTAATCTCCGCTTACGATGCCATTTAAAAATTTAATCAATCAATGAAATCCTGTTTAAATCCAAGCCATCCGTGGGTCTACAGAGTTGATTTTGTGCTTATTGTGTAAATAAAGATCTAATTTATAATTTCTATGACATCTGAAGCCTAAATAGAGCCTAAATCAGATTTAGCTCTTGCATAATGTATGTTTAATTAGAACTAAAGTTATTGTGTCCCAATGCATCAACCAAATAAATTTCTTATCTCTTCTTACCCTAAGCAGAAAATGTTCATCTTCGAACTCCATCAAGGCATTGACCTAATAAACACCTTATACCAAGTTTGAACATTCTAACTCAGAAAGAGTTATTGTGTCTCAAAAAGTGTGACGGACAGACGGATGAACCCATTTTAATAGTCCCCTGCTTTCTTCGAAAGGCGGGGGACAATTACTTATTATTACCTCTCGTTTCTGTCTTTCATCTTGAACTCTTTTTATCAAGGATTCCTTCTGTTCCTGAAAATTACAACATTTAACAAAGTTTGATACAAAAAATACATAATTTTATATTCAACCTAAATAGTTCATATTGATGGGGAATGAGGAACTAGGATGCTGACTATGGGTTCAATTTTGTAAAAAAATAAATAAATAGCACACTGTTTATGCAGCACCTACACTATAAGCTTACATGTATGTATTACATTTCATATAAGCTAATTTGATACACCATCTCAAGTTCATACCAGATTTGAAACAAATCCATTAAATACTGTAGCCTCTATCATAGTCACAAGGTTTTGGGGAAAAGTGGCGAAAATCTAAAACGCCAAATATCAATACAGTACGAACATTGCAAAGGTTTAATGAAACATGATTATCGTGTCGTTTTTTTGTTGAATGGCAAGATAAATAACTCAGTGTAGCAGTCGCTATCGTGTGCCACGATAGTCTTGTGAAACGATAGGCCTCGCTGTAATTTATACATGTAAAATTAACGGTAATAATTTGTCATAAACAATCGATCTCCAAAATTATATACTGCCACGATGTTATGAATATTTTCGTTAATAATACGGATGCGTTAGTTCACGCTGTATAGTGAGAACACATCTGTTCACATATTCTGTACGATATATATGCGGTTATATTTCCACGCAGTCCTGTAAAGCTGCTTGTCTTGTACATTTTGAAGGTGAAATGAAATGAAATAGGGTTTAACGTCCTACTGTTCTGCTCCTATGCTGGGTTAATGAAGACGGGCATACACCATACAGTGTGCTATGAGGGAAATTTTGCCCGAGCAGCGGCACTATCACCTACTCTTATATCGAATTCCAACTGCCAAGGGATCTTTTACATGCATTCCAATGAATACACAGGACCTCGGTTTTTTGTCTCATCCGAAGGACTAGACAGCTGTCCTTGTCAGGCCCTCCATCCTGTATCACTGACAAGGGGGAACCACGCCAGAAAATCTGGATGAACTATCTCGGCCAATGCAGGGATCGAACACCCGACCTCCAGGCTAGCGAGCCAGCGGCTTACCCACTTAGCCACGTGATCCTCACATTTTGAAGGACACATATGCATAAGACTATACATGTACTACACAGTTTAGAGATATTTATGCTGTGTTCAAATTGTTTTGCATATTTAATGAATTAAGAGTGTATAGTAAAGAATTACTCTTGAATCATGACAAAGTCTGATATACTTTTAAATTGCAAACTATATAATAAAGGTATTTTGGTTATCGGTCTTACAAATAGAAATAAGACATAAACTATAAACAGAACTTGCAACGAAATTTGAAAGCACTTTCAAGTCAGACATACGCTCGTACTTAACGTAAAAATGAAATGAACATGACACAAGTCTCCAATGTAAGAGAATATTAGTTAATTATACCGCTGTCAAATCCACACAAAAATCCAAGGCACTCAGTTTATTTTAGAAAAGAATAACTGTATTTCGATCGAAGAGCCTGTCCCACATGAATCACAAGTCAATGGACAATCCTATACCAAACTGTCAACTTGTAATGTAGGCATTCTCGTGCAGGTTGTTTTCAATAACTGAAATGTCCCATGGATAAAATTGCACGTAGCCACTTTTTCGAGATTTCGTTAAGACTATGTGGTGCTTCAAATAACCCAAAGTTGCCAGAAACCATGCAGTGTTCATCTTACAACAGGTTCCATTGATTTATGGTTTATTTTATAGTTTATAATACCATTTAGACCACAAAGGTTTTTTTTGTTTTTTTTAAACAATATTTTTATTCAGGTTGTCTGAATTGGATTGGGGAATAGGCATAGCCTATGTAAAACCCCTAACAATGTGTTACGATTCGCATTTTCGTATTCCAAGTTCATTATTTATGCAAGTTTATATGCAATATGATATTAATTTGGATGGGTATTATTTTTATATTTGTCTATGTTAATTATTAAGGATATTGAACATCTACAATATGAGTAAGGCTCAGTAAGGTAAGGTAAGTACTTTCTACATATTAGATAATTTTTAATAATAAACATTATGTAAGCCTTAAAAGATAACAGCCGAAAATGTAACTGATAAATTCACGACAATGTTTCCTTATATTTGGAGTTGTTTAGTTCCCTTTCGTGTACGGAAAATAGATTAACAATTAGTTTTAACATTATTTATGATGCTGAGACATATAAATCTAATTTGTCTTGTTCAAGAGACGTTCATACTATTTAAGAAAATGATTTTTTGGCCCAACATACATGTACGAATAATTGTCATCTTATTACATGCGGATTCAGTTTATCTAAAAAGGGCTAAGTCGCAATTTAAGGAATTATTTTTTACCCAATATTAACCATCGCCAATTTTTTAAATCATGGGATAAAGTCAATCAACAAACAATACAGGTTTACTTTATTACAAAAACATTGGTGAACTTATCATTTTGTCTAAAATCATAACGCTAATCAACAAACAACACTATTGTTCTTTATTACAAAAACATCGGTGAACTAATCTCAGTCGAGATGGCCAGCCAAGCTAGTTGATTATTGGGTAAATAAAACAATATAAACAAGCCAACGGTGAGGCTGATGTCCCATGCCGAAATCCCAAAATAAATAGATGACACATATTAATTAATCGCATATATATATTTTTTTCAAAAGTATCAAGCAATCAAACTGATTATCAACTATACACTAAGTTTCATCACTCTCTATCAGATAAAATCAAAGTTATCTTGTCCCAAAGCATCGACCAATGAAATTGCTTAGCTCTGCTTAGCTTTAGCTCGAAATGTTAATCATTGAACTCGTTCAAGACATTCACCATCAAGTTTAAATATTCTACCTCAATTAAAAGCAAAGTTGTTATGTTCCAAAGTCTTGACCAATCAAATTGCTTATCACTCATTAGCCTAAGCAAAAAATTCTCACCATCGAACGTAGTCAAGGTAATGATATAATGAATCTATATTCAGAGTTTCATCGCTCTCACATTATCCTAACCAAAGTTATCGTGCCCCAAAGCATCAACCAATCAGATTGCTTATCTCTCCATCAAGGCATTCACCTAATGAACGCCTACACCTAATTTGAACATTCTACCTCAATAAGAAGGAGAGTAACTGTGTTCCAAAGTCTTGACCAATCAAATTGCTTATCGCTCTGCTTGCCAGGGGCGTGCTGGTAGGGAGTTTAGAACGACGGTGTCCTCCCAGGCCCCCATTAAACAATAAGTCCACCCGTATAAGCAGGCCCCCCTGAGAGCTCTAATTTTCATGTGGAATCCCCTCAAAAAATTGAGAGTGCGCACGCGAAAAATCATACATACACAACGATTAGTAAAATATATTATGCTGGCGTGCAAATGTCTGTCACCTTAAGGTGAAATGGTCTTTGATTAAAAATTTATTATTTGGATAGAAATACATTGTATTAGCATTATATTAAGCAGACCTGTCATGAGTGTCTTGTGTAGTACAGTAGTATGTCTTATAGTCAAAATAGCAGCATAAATTTGGAAAATATGATACCTAAATTTCTCCCAGAAGTGCTTGCAAAACGCGTTTCCCGTTGTCAAATTTAAAAAAATAACTACCAGCGGCACGCATTCGGCGCGCGGGTCGCATACGGCGATCAACGGACCCCATCCTGGCCCGTCCTCCCGGGCCAAAACGGGGCCAGCACAAAAGGCGGGGGACAATAAATGAAATCAATTTAGATAAGTACCGATGACAATTGTCTCTGCTCAGGGTATTCTCATGTTATTATAGTTTATTCTGTTGTGATTGTATGTGATCTGTCATCTTTTACAATGACAATATCTAAATTTAATAGGATTCGTAAATCCGATATTTAGATCATTAAAGGGAGACTACTCGACATATTTGAAGAAAACCGTCATATTTCAAAACTATTAGGTATAGAAATTGAGATGTTTTAAAACAATTATGTGTAGAACCTATTTGTAATTATCAAAAAGCCTTTTTTACCAGCATTCCAGTCCTAATTTTAACTTAAAATATTATTTGATCAAATCCATTCCATGTAAATATTCTAATTGTATTTCAAAAATCTGTTTATCTGCCCATAACTTACGGTATTCATAGAAATGGGTAGATGCAACAGTGTTGTTAGAAATAACAGATTTTGTAAATTCTGTGGCACCATGCAAGAACCTGATAAGCCACATGACATTCAATTTGAGAAAAAATGCAACTAAAGTCTGTGGTCTATTTGATTTTTTGTGATTTTGATGTGTACAGAGGCATAGTATAAAAATTCTGGATATTAATCAGTCTTGTAACGGGTGGGACGATTTACCCAATACTACCCAATACCACCTCAATATCACCACATACTACCCAATACTACAAAATAATAATGCAAAAATGACATTATCATTTGATTTTTTTCAAAAATAGAGAGTTCTATTGCGGGAAATGTACTTCAAATGCAATACCGATGTCTGGCTGTTCCATTTGCCGCCCTATACCACCCCAAACAAGCCTATAATAACCTAATACTACCAAATACTACACAATATGATCAAATTACAACCTAATATTGTCAAATAACAGCACATTAGTATAATTACTGTAACGAATATTCAATATTTTGCAGAAAATTGAAATGTTTACCCAGTTATCTCCCTTTACAACCGGTAAATTGATTTTAGCTTGCTACTCGGTTTAATCATCTTCTTTGGCTTTGCAGTTGGTTTCCAAGACGACAGACTTAAAATAAGAAAAACAAGTATGACGATATACCATATTTTATTCCCAAAATGACCCATCTGTCTCTTACCACTTGATAAGGTCGTCTGTCAAATAAGGTGGATTTTCTCGGGTCCCCCGGTTTCATCTCACTGTTAAACACCCCTTCGCGCAAGCGAGTTAATGAAATAATATTGAACTATATGTTAGTCCCAAAATTACCTAGTTAGTGTCGTTTGTTTGTATCTTTTTTAAAATTAATGCTTTAACAAAACAATTGCATAATGTTTATATTCATTTTATCATGTCAACTATTAAACATGCATTATGCAAGAGCAAAATCTGCTTATTACAAGTCTTTCTTTAGGCCTGAAATGTTATCTAAATTATCAATTAGACATTAATTAACTTATCCAGACCATAATAAACTCTCGATGTCAAGGCTAGCCTTCGATGTTGGCTGGATTTGATTCCTATATGCCGCTAACGGCTATTGATAATTAAATCAATAAAAGTGGATAATCGAGACTATGCTGTTTATATTAATGATTTTAGTAATGATGACCGAGACTATGCAAAAATTTCACCGCTTCTTTCTCGGCTCATAGTGGATCAATTTGACTGAAATTTTCAGCAAATTACCTTTACACTATCTAGTTTTTAACTATTATAGCGAGAACTGCCATCTCTTTATCTTATCTCCCATAATGTATTTTTACTTACTGCACGATGTTTTATTTTAAAATTAACGAAATTGCACGTTTCTTTCCAGTGTGTAACTGTCGACTTAACACTTCTCAGTTCATCAAAACTATCATTTGCGGCCTGTTACAGCTCTGTCAGTTTCTTTGATAATATAAATAAACCAGAACTTGATTACACAATCAACAATCTTAACCCCATTGATTAATTATTAAGTCAGGAGGAATGTATATAGGAGTAGAGCATTACACATTTGTAATAAACATGCGCATTGTAATAAACATGTACAATTTGATTTAAATGAACATTTTTAAATCACCCTCTAAAATACTCTTTTATTTGGATGCTTAGCTGTTTATTTTATAAACTGATTTTATTTTAATGCATTTTTAAATCTTTGTTAACTTCTTTAAAGATAGGTTGCCAGGCAACGAAACATACGCCCACAGCAGCTAAGTCGTTCGAGCAGTCCATAAAGCTTGTCAATTTTATGCTTTTGTTGGTAATGGGAGCATGTACAAGACCCTAAGAAACTTAGGAAAGTTTTTGTAATAATCAACATTAAGTAGATCATCAGGTTGATGTTGATGTGAAAAAAAACCCAACCTAATTTTGTAAGTTTTAGATCTTAAATCAGTGATGGTTTGGGGGAAAAGGGAGAGAGCAGAATTTTTGAATAATTGATGTTGTTAACTGCTTTAATACAATTTGATTATTCTCTTAAATATGGGGGGTTGGATGGCTGAATGGTTAGCACGCGCGCGCTGTATCATAAAGTCTGTCATTGAGTCAACTGGCATGGTTTCGAATCCCGGGTTGTACGTGACAAGAAGTAGGGTCGCCTGTCCAACCTCGTGGGTTTTCTCCGGGTCCTCCGGTTTCCTCCCGCTGCTAAAGACCCCTGCACGCAAGCGAATCATTGAAATAAAATTAAACCATATGTTAGTCCCGAAATGACCTAATTTGTGTCGAGTGGACGTTAAACCCCATTTCTCTCTCTCTCTCTCTTAAATATCTTGTTGATATTCATATGGGGTGGGAGGTATGGCAGGGAGCCAGAATGGGGTTGGGGGGGGGGGGGGCTGGTCTCGAGGAGAATTTATGAACTAGATTAATGAAGACATGTTTGCAAATTCTTGGGATGGCTGAAACTACTCCCCATCCCGCATGGTGTGACTGCCCCGATATCTGTAATGGAGAAATGGAATGTTGTTGGCCTTTTGGGGGGGAGCCATAAGGGATATGTTCTCCTCTCGACCTGCACTACAATCTGCAATGCATCTCTTAAATCTGCATATTATTTTTATGATTACACTACACCCCATTGGACTCCCCTTGTCAGTGGTGCTGGATGGAGGGGGAGAGAGAGAGAAATGGGGTTTAGCGTCCACTCGACACAAACTAGGTCATTTCTGGACTAACATATGGTTTAATTTTATTTACATAATTCGCTTGCGCGTAGGGGTCTTTAGCAGTGGGAGGAAACCGGAGGCCCCGGAGAAAACCCACGAGGTTGGACAGGTGACCCTACTCCTTGCCACGTAGAACCAGGGATTCGAAACCACGCCAGTCGACTCAATGACAGACTTTATGATACAGCGTGCGCACGCTAACCATTCAGCCATCCAACCCCCACTGGATGGAGGGCATGACAATGACAGCTGTCTATTTGTTTGGACAGGACGAAAAACTGAGGTTCCATGTACACATGGATGTGCATGTAAAAGATCCCTTGACAGTTGGAATTCAATATAAGAGTAGGGTGTAGCACTGCCGTCCAGGCAAAGTTTCCCTCATAGCACACTGTATAGTGTATGCCTCTCTTCATTAGCCCAGTCGAAGCAGAACAGTTTGACGTTAAACCCCCATTTCATATCATTTCCCACTGGACTTAAAAACGTCATAAGTATGCCACTGCCTTGTGTTGCATATTAACCCCAGCGAACTCCAGCATCTCTCATCCACTCATTCCCTTCCTGCATTGTTAGATGAATGTGATGAGTTTTCACCCATTATTTACATGACTTTCTGCTGCTCACTTTCACAAAGAGATTCAAACTGAATTGCATGTAATTAAGTTGCAACAGTGTTCGAAGAAAAAGAAAAAAATATATGAAATAAAAAAATTTAATCATAGATTCATATATGTGACATCAATAGTTAATATATATACATGATAGTAACATAAGAAATTAATTAAACTTGTGAAACTTTTAAGTTTAAATCATTACATTTGCTGCGAGTTGGCTACTCAACCCTACTCCATCAAAATGGAGGGGAAAGTACGATTTTCTCTAGTACTCTGTCCAGCAGTTACATGTAAGGTGTTCACTCACGCAAGGTAAATCAAATAATAAAAGATCTAAAAGTACTTGTAATTGTAACAGTAAAACTGTAAAAGTTAAAATTAACAATAAATAAATTGAGATTAAATGATCAATCTAGCACATGCAAAATAGCAACAGAGCATTATGAAAATTTAAATCACATAAAATTTAAGAAATAGTAAAAACTAAATCAAAGTGATATATATTGACCTGGACAACTCAACTATGTATTATTATCTGTCAAGATTCATAAATATTCGATAAATTTTATTGAATTTTTGTAATATTTTGATAAAGTTTCTATTGTGTAGATATCTGTTAACATTGCATATCGGCCATACACAAGTTTTTGTTGAATTATGAGGTCAACATACTAATTAAAATCCAAAACAAAATTCAAATGAACATGCATAATTAATATTCGTTAATAAAACATAAATTGAAGTAGTAAGGATAAAACATAATACAAAGATAAAAATAAAATACATTTATAACAATGATTTTAGCATAATGGAAGGTCTTTTGAAGCTTTGAGGTCTTGTGAATTAATCTGAAAAATATAAAGCAAATTACAAATAAATATATTTTAAAAACATGACATGTGCAAACCTACACAAACTATTAGACAGACAAGGACTATCTAGTATAAATTGTTAATGATCATTAATAATTAAAATTACCAGTAGAAACTATGAAGGTATATCTCTCATTTTTGTTTACATGAATTTCAACTTGGTGACCTAATCAAAGCAATCTGATTAAAAGACAGATTTTATTTTGTTTCGTTCTTTATAGTTTAAAATTCTGTCGATTGTTTTTACTACACCAGGATTTGGAAATGTTAAGTAACCCACGTTCTGGGTGATGTGAAGGATTAACCAATCAAATTGTCTTTCACATTGAATTCTTATCGCGTTGTGTGTGGAACTGTGGGTATACATTCACAGCAATAGAAAACAAAGCAAAAGTTGTATTTCTGAATACAGCGATGCTGATTTGTTAATCGAATGACTGACATCATATGGTCAAAAGTTACACTGAATAAACTTACTTTGCATTCAATAACTTCAATAAAAAGTTCTTCCTAAAAAAAGTTTATCTAGTTCAAAAATTGTGTCCCAAAAACATCCATACCGGTATCACGTGCCTGGAAATAGAAATAAAGATAAAAATATTAGGAGTATAAAACAGATACAAGATTGTGAATCAACATCAAAGAACAGATTTAAAAACATCATCATGCTTTAGAGCAGTTTTAAATTTACTAGCAAAATATCAATATTTGGTTAAGAAAATACCGGTAAAGGTAATTTTTTTAAAATAAAAATATTGAATTCATAGTCATTTTGTTTCAGTGTAAGATGCATTCATTATGTAAGAGCTAATTCTTTCTATCGCAGGTCTTTTTTAAATTTTAAATATATAATTATTAACTCTCAAGATCATCATGATCAGATGACTTGCGATAGCAAATGAATTAGAACATCCACAAATTTAATAATGGATAATCAATACTTTGTTTATCATAGTGTATTTGACAATCATGATTATTAGGTCAAATCTTGGTACACTCATAAAATTGCTCAAAATAAAGAAATTTGAGTGAAATATTCAATATATTTATCTTTCATTATTTTTTTTAAAACTATTATCTATTACAGCGAAATCTTATATAATGCATCATTAAGTAAAATAATTTTTAACTAAAATTATTTTAAAAAATTTCTACATTTGGTCAATACCAAACATTATTTTTTTTCAAAAAAAGAACCTTTGATTAGTAAAATAATATATAATTTTTAAAAAGTAGGTTGCCCCTGGTGGCCCATGCAAAATGTTTTTTCATAAATACCAGTATCTTGCAAGATGCAATTGTCATTATGGGTTTTTTAAATTTCTTACAAATATCTTATAGCGCCAGTGTATTTCAATTAGTATATTTCTAATTAGTTTCTTTTTTCTTTCATGTAACCAGAAGCTCCTGTCACCATGGTTATTTATTGCACAGGACTATTATTTAATTGTATATAAAGTTCAGAATTTTTATTATAATAACCTATCCTTTTAACAATCTTATTATATTATTTGACCAGATGCCCCTGCTATCTTGGTCTGTATGTACTAATTAAAAGTTAAACTCAAATTATTACAGATATAAAATTACTGGGTTGTGCAAACAGCAGCAAAGTGGTCATATTTTCCACATTTTTTGCATTTTACAAAATGTGAAAAGCATGCTGGTTCAAGATGCCCAATGATATTACATAATTGACACTTGTGTGTCATATAACCTACATTCTTGCAAATAAAGTGACCCTTTTGTCCACACTTATTGCATTTGCTTAATTTTTGAAAGGAGCTTTTTTTTCATTATATTTGTCTGATGGTATTTGAAAGTTAATGTTCAATTTTTCAGTTATGATGTCTAAAAGATGACCAAAATAATCACATCTTATATGAATTCCATCTTGATGAAGACATCTAATCATGCAGTCTGAATACTTATTCATATTTTCTGAAATGTCTACAAAAATTATGTTACTTTCTTTCAATAATTTTTTAAAATGTAAATTATGTGTTTTAATCAGTGATTTTCTGTAGCCAGGTAACATAACGGCAACTAATCTATCATTATGGTGGTATTTTTTTAACCAGACATACAACTTTTCTGCTAATAATTCCAACATTTCTTCAGACTTTTCGTGAAATTTCTCTAACATGGTTTTATATTTTCTATGTCGTTTGATCCAAAACTTATTATAATTTTTCGTACACAAATATTTGTAGGTAATGAACTTCTGTTCCTTTTCAATTCCTTATCTACAGTTCCTGTAGGTTTGCAGCGTATTATTACATTGGTGTCAGTTGAACAATTGACTAATTTCCTATTAACTAGCAGACCTTGGATGTTGTTATCCCCTAAAAATGCAATTTTAGCTTTTCTTTCTATTATATATCCCTTTTCTAATATGCGTTCTGTTTTCAAAGCTTTGTGTGATATTCTCCAAACTTCTAGCACGCTTTAATCTACAAGACTGAAATTCAAGAGAAATGATATCTGCAGCAGTCATTTGTCGTATTTTAGTTTCAAATCGTTTGGGTTTTTTTACTGATTATTTCAATAAATGGCTTTTTAGATATATTTACTTTTTTGTTTTCAAAATGAGCTATTTCCATATTAACTGCTGGTTGAATTTCAACATCAGCTGTTTTAATTGACACTGTTTTATTTGTTTTAATTCTTTTAATTTTTACTTCACTGGACCTTTGAGTATGTTCATTTATTTTTTGTTGCATCAGTTTTAGTTTTTTTAGCAGGTTTTCTTTTTCTAATTTTAAGCAGCTGTTTTCTTTAATCAAAGTTGAATTATTACAAGTGTCATTTTTGTGGATAGAAATTCCTGAAATTCCTGAATCAAATTCCTGTCAACTTTAGAAGCAACAGTTTTTAAGACACTTTGCATCATGGTTAGATTGTCTGGGGTTTTTTATATCTTCAATATTCATCTTCTGGACAGTTAAGATTAATTCTTCAGACTCAGTCAATGAATCATAATTTGAGATTCTTACCATTTATAGGTGTATAATAATCATACATCTGAATCATACTTTCTTTTTGATTGTTTTTTGGGGTTTGTCAATATAGGTAGCATATGATCATGAGTATCTGCATCAAGGTTTTTAGATTCTGAACTAGAAGCAGGGGATGAATGCACAATTTTATTATCTGGGGCAGAAGCAACAATATTTTCATCTAGGGCAAAAGCAACAATATTTGAAAGGAACAAGCAAGAACACTTTCTGGTGTAAGATATACTGAGCGCCATGGAAAACGCATCACTTAGTTTTTCGTATAACAAAATGATCCTGTAAACATATCTTATTTATTTTGCTTCTTATTGTGAACAATATTCAAATGGGAACACATCAATAACAACACATTTGTACACTTATGGATGTTTAATCTGTAATCAACGGTACAAAGTCAGAAGGGTCAAAACCAAAAGTACGACACAGATGTCGTAGCGCGTGCGTCCTCCACAGGCTCTTACGCACGCTGTGCAGCGACGTCGCATGGGATTTACCAATGTTTGAAAGAAGGCCTGAGGCAAATTGTTCCATTCTTGGACAAGAGCAGCTTCTAAAGCAGCAATGTGTGCATCTGTGGTCTCCGATACAGACGGTGTCCAATCTCATCCCAGACATGTTCTATCGGTGCCATGTCCGTAGACATGGCTGGCCAGTCCAAGACATTGATGTTGTTAGCAGCCAGGTAGTCCATACTAAAACGGGCAGTATGCGGACTTGCATTATCCTGTTGGAAGTGCTGAAGTTGTGGGTGCACTCGAAACATCAGAACAACAATTGGTTGCAAGACATCACCACGGTAGGCTACAGCATTAACGCGACCCCTGCAAATGTGTAGGGCAGTACGGTGATGCAATGTGAAGCCTCCCCACACCATTACACTTCCCCCACCCCATCGATTCGTTTTGAAGATGCAGCAGTCTGCAAGACGTTCCCCAAGACGTCTGCACACGTTGAGAGCCATCAGCGTGATAAAGATGAAAGCGACTCTCATCACTGAAGAGCACACTTTGCCAGTCTTCTCTTCTCCATGTCTGGTGCCCTTGAGCCCATATCAAATGCTGCTGACGGTGATGATCCCTGAGGATAGCTCCAACATAAGGTCGTCGTGCACGGAGTCCTACTACTGTTAACGATGTCTTACGGTGTTGGCACTTACTGGTCCTTGTCTTCCGAAGATTGCTGCACATGTTCGAGTCGCTGGGCAGAATCCGTCACGCTGATGAGTGACCCGGATGTAGGGGTCTTGAGTCTGGGTTGTAACGCATTGTGGACCAGGACGTTGACGGTCACGTGTTGATCCAGTAACTCGAACACATTCCACCAAACTTACAATAGTGGACTGATGACAATTGAAGTGTCTGGCAATAGCACGTGTAGACATGCCAGCCCTGGACATTCCCATGGCTTCATGCCGTTGATTTTCAGTAAGTCTCGGCATCTCTAGCTCGATTCCTTCACACGTCCAACAACAAATTACAACAGATTGCCGTTTCACAGTTCATGTACTGCACACATTAAGCTGAAAACATGCTTTTAAAGGGCTCACACACAATGCTGCACGTGAATATTGGGGTTTTCATGTGCATCTCATGCAATTTTGTTTTTGCACACGGGCCGATATTTTTTGCGTTTGGGAGCATTGTGTGAAACAATAGTTCATAGTATTGCATAATATTATACATACAAAACCACCTAGTAATAAAATATTTGGGAAAAAAAGTGATGCGTTTTCCATGGCGCTCAGTATATTCTTCTGGAATACAAATAGTTTTGTCTTCTGGGGTGGAAGCAACAATATTTTCTGCTTCATTAAAAGATAAATCATCTTCTTCAAATTCAGTATCAGTTTTAGAATCTGATATAATTGCTAGACTAGATTCTAAAGATTCCAATTTCAGTTGGTTTTCATTGTGATTTTTTTTCAAATTGTTATTTTCCTTTTTCAGATCTTCACATTCATTTTTCAAAAAGTTATTTTCTTTGGCAATTTGCGTCGGGTGAAATTTAAATTTTCCTACAAAGGCCTCTTCATTCCGTGTGTGGGATGCAAGTTCATTGCTAAATTTTAGGAAGTCTTCATCAAGTTTTTTTAGGTCTTTAATCACAATACTATATTTTGATACTCGAAGCATAAAATCTAATTTTTCTTTCCTTTCAATATTTTTTTTTTCAAAATTTTCAATGTGGTTCAAAATTACATCATATGTTTGTTGTTTTTGAGACATTTTATTTACACCACTAGTCAAGACTGCAAAAAATAATAATTGATAACAAAATATAAATAACATTTTATCTTATTTATTGAAAAATAGCTCTATATTTTGGTATTGTCATATCTAAGTAACAGAATTTATTAAGTTTGTTAAATAATAGAGAAGACATATCAAATTGTACTGGTCATATTTATATAATATGTACTTTGAAAGATTTGCCAAAATTATACATTCAAATAATAAGTGAAATTTGTTGATTCAAATTAGAAATCAGGCATAATTATATTTTCAATCAAACCAAAAATATACGGATGTCAAGTTCTTTTTTTTTTTTTTCATTCTGATGCAATATTAAATTGCTAGATAATAATTCCTTTATTGTTAGTGAAGTATCCAGTAATAATTAGTGGATGGCACATTTTACATTTAAATTTTTAAAATTTAAGGAGGTATTATGTAAGAGCTAAATCTGCCTGTTGTATTTTCAATATATTCATATTTCTTTATCTATATTTGAACTATTATAGCAAAAAATGGTCAGCTATTTATCTAAATCTAACAGAATGTGAGACAACATTACATGATATATTTATACTAACATGGTATTGATTTTATCTTGATTATTCTACCCATCAATTCAGACTACTACTAGTAAATATAAAGTTGTTAAATTTAAAACTTGCAACTATCAGTAACTTAAACAAAGATAGGTTGCCAGGCAACGAAACATACACCCACAGCAGCTAAATCGTCCGGGCAGTCAACAAGAGTTGTCACATATTTTTACTTTTTTCGGTAATGAAACATTTATAATACATTAAAATCTGATTAGGAGTAACAACTCATTAAGTAATTATCAGAAAACCATTAGAATTTGTTTGGTTTTTATAAAGTTTTGCCCCATGCTAACATTTAGTATAGGAAACTTTTAACATCATGGATTTAGCTGTTCAAGTCATAACAAGCCAACAGTGAGGCTGATGTCCCCCGCCGAAATTGCAAAATAAATAGATGACACATATTAATTAATCGCACATTTATTTTTTTCACTAAGTTTCATCACTCTCTATCAGATAGAATCAAGATTATCTTGTCCCAAACCATCGACAAATGAAATCGATTAGCTCTGCTTAGCTTCAGCTCGAAATGTTAATTATTGAACTCAGTCAAGACATTCACCTAATGAACATCTACATATACATCAAGTTTAAACATTCACCTAATAGACACCTATGCCAAGTTTGAACATTCTACCTCAATTAGAAGGAGAGTTATTGTGTTCCAAAGTTTCTACCAATCAAATTGCTTATCACTCTGCTTACCCTCAGCAAAAAATGTTCATTATCGAACTTAGTTAAGGTATTCATATAATAAATCTATACACCAAGTTTCATCAATCTCACTTAATTAGAACTAAAGTTATCGTGTCCCAAAGCATCAACCAATCAAATTGCTTATCTCTGCTTACCCTAAGCGGAAAATGCTCATCTTCGAACTCCATCAAGGCATTGACCTAATCAACACATACACCAAGTTTGAACATTCTAGCTCAATTAGGAAGAGAGTTATCGTGCCCCAAAGTATCAACCAATCAAATTGCTTATCTCTGCTTACCCTAAGCGGAAAATGCTCATCTTCGAACTCCATCAAGGCATTGACCTAATAAACACATACACCACGTTTGAACATTCTAGCTCAATTAAAAGTTATCGTGTCCCAAAGCATCAACCAATCAAATTGCTTATCTCTGCTTACCCTAAGCGGAAAATGCTCATCTTCGAACTCCATCAAGGCATTGACCTAATCAACACATACACCAAGTTTGAACATTCTAGCCCTATTAGGAAGAGAGTTATCGTGTCCCAAAGCATCAACCAATCAAATTGCTTATCTCTGCTTACCCTAAGCGTAAAATGCTCATCTTCGAACTCCATCAAGGCATTGACCTAATAAACACATACACCAAGTTTGAACATTCTAGCTCAATTAGGAAGAGAGTTATTGTGTCCCAAAAAGTGTGACGGACAGACAGACGGACGGACGGACGGACGGACGGACGGACGGACGGACGGACGGACGGACGGACGGACGGACGGACGGACAGACAGACAGACAGACAGACAGACAGACAGACAGACAGACAGACGAACCCATTTTAATAGTCCCCTGCTTTCTTCGAAAGGCGGGGGACAAAAATTCATTGAAAATCAATATACTTGTTTGTCTCAAGACCTTACACTCTGTGTATGAATCTGAAGTCAATCGGATGATAACTTTAGCTTCTAGAGGGCCACAAGGTTTTTAAAAGTGATCAAGGGCCATAACTTTGGCAGTAATTATCGGAAATCGCTGAAAATCAATAGGCTTCTTCGTCTCATGACCTTAAACACTGTGTATAAATTTAAAGTCAATCGGATAGTAACTTTAGCCTCTAGAGCGTCCACAAGCAATTGTGGACGCCGGACCGCAGAACGGACGGACGGACGGGGGCGACGACAATATACGACCACATTTCAATGTGGGCGTATAAAAATAGAAACACATAAATATTTTGTTTTAGAGTCTCACATGCATAATATTGTTATTGTATAGCTGAAATCATGAAATGCATTATAATTATTCAGAATCAATGAATTTTTTAAAAAAAATATATATAACTAATTTAATCTTACCTTTGTTGGAGAAATGTTGAATCTTGGCACAGTGATCTTTTAGTCCTTATCCAGCCAGTTGTGAATTCGTCTGCATCAGTTTAGAAATCAGTTTGCCCTTTTATACAGAAGTTGGCAAATACCTTATTTCTCAATTATCATAGGGTCTGGAGACTTTAATTAAGGTGACTGATTTAGAGTTACGAATTCTCTAAAATTATTTTATCTCTTTGTAATTCTATAAACTGATTTCAATTGGATTACATTTATTACACTTGTAGCTTAGAATACATGTATTAACCTAAATGTGAATTTGGTTAGACAACTTGGATCCATAGGTGTACGGGCTCGATGACAGTTAGGGGGGCAGAACCCGAAACGCCCGAAAAAATTTCGGGTGTACAGACAGCGGCGCTGATATTCCTCGAGAGGCGAAGAAGCAGAGCTCCCCTTGTATTGTACCCCCCGCTCCCCCCCCCCCCCCCACAAAGAAAATTTTTGAATATTTGATGGCTGCAAACATAGTTTCCTGCTCTTTCAGCCTGCGAACAAAGCAACTTCAAAGTGATCTAATATAGCCTAATTAAGATGGCTGACTCGAATTCCAAACAAAAGATCAATCGTTTACAGTCCACGGCGACGGGACCGTTTGGAGAAAATTTTGAAAATTTAACAGCCGCATACGCGTTTTCCTGCTATTGCAGTCTGTGAATACAGCAACTTCAATTTGGTCCAATATAGCCTACCTGACTGACCCGAATTCCAAACAACCAATCAATCGTCGCGGGGTATGGGGGGCCTCAACCTCGGGGCTGCACCCTCCCCTAGAAAATGCGTTTTCTGCTATTCTAGCCCGTGTAAGCAACTCCAAAAGTATCTAATGGTTTTGTAACCGAAATCCCAATCTTAATTCCAACCATCCAATCAGACCGTTGCAGCTTCATTCACAAATAATAATCGATGCTCGAAAAATGTCGCACAAAGTAGAGTGGCTCCAGACAAATTGTTTTAATCCATAGTCAACTCAGTACAAATTTGTGGTATTCAATTAAAAGAAAAGTAAAATTAGTGTTTTATTAGGGCTCAATGACAGTTAGGGAAGAAAAATTAGAAATGCCGAAAAAATTTCAGGTTTACAGACAGCGGCGCCGGTTTTCTTCGAGAGGTGAAGAAGCAGAACTGACCTTGTATGGACCCCCGAAGAAAATTTTACTGCTATTCCAGCCCGTAAAATTAGTGTTTTATTAGATTTCGGGCACTTTATTTTGCCAAATAAAATAATCGGAAATCTCTGAAAATCAATAGGCTTCTTCGTCTCATGCCCTTAAACACTGTGTATAAATATAAAGTCAATCGCATATTAACTTTGGCCTCTAGAGCGTCCACAAGATTTTTTGAAGTGATCAAGGGCCATAACTCTGGCAGTAATTATCGGAACTCGCTGAAAATCAATAGGCTTCTTCGTCTCATGACATTAAACATTGTGCATAAATTTAAAGTCAATCAGTTATTAACTTGTGGACGCCGGACCAACGGACCGACGACAATATACGACCACATTTCAATGTTGGCGTATAAAAACTCTTTTTTGTCTTGGAAACAAACTGCAAAGCCCAACAAGATGATTAATCTGAGTAGGAATCTAACATCTATTTGTCGGGAGATAACTGTGTAAATATTTTAATTTTCTGTAAATTATCGCATATTCTTTGTAATTATTATACTGATGTGCTGCTAATTGACGATATTAGGTTTGTATTTTATAATATTGGGTAGTATTAAGTAGTATTTGATAAGTATTTGGTAGTATTGGGTTATTATTTGCTTGATTTGGGTGATATAGGGAGGCAAATGGAACAGCCAGACATCGGTAATCACATTTGAAGTACATTTCCCACGATATAGCTCACTATTTTTGAAAAGATAGGTTGCCAGGCAACGAAATATACACCCACAGGAGCTATATATCGTCCGGGCGGTCAACAAGAGTTGTCGCCAGGGCTCGAATTAGCGGGCGACGTGGGCGAAATAGTCGCCTAACCCATTGATGACTTCGCCCTAAAAGGCAATAGGGCGAAGTTGAAGTCGCCCTCACTTCGCCGTACATTTGTGCAAGGGCGAAGTAGGTAACAGGCATCGATATCAACGGTAAACAAAGCATTTTCAAAACAACACAACACATGTTCACATAGTGAGCTTCGAAAGGAAAACTGAAAATTAAACAAGTTGTGAAAAGCAAAACATGTATTAATATTTTGTTTTTCGACTTTCTCTGTGTTGGCTGTGACAATGTTTAATAGTTTCAATGATAAACATTGTATTTGATGTCAACAGGAAATACAATTCTTTAAAATAAAGCGAAGGAATCGAATCATAAATCTCCGTTACAACCGCTGGCTTCGTCCAGAAATAACAGCCAATCAAAAGCTGCGATGGCCAATATGGCGGGGGATACGATATTTTTCATGTATTTCTGTCTAAGAATAGACAAAGTACTGAATTGGTTCTCTTTCTTTGAAATAATTTAATAATAAAAAGAATAATAAACATAAAACTTGTGATTGAAAGGTTGACGAAAGGTGTACATTGTTGTGTCAACATGGTACAGTCAATAAAGAACAACACGTGTGAAAATAGCGTTGGCGTACATTTCGACGGATGGAGATATTAAAACAATTGTTATCAGAATGATTACAACATGTATTAGAATGTGTTGATAGGTATAACGTCGGGTTGATAATTAAATCTACGTCAATATTATTAGTTCCACTAATCTAAACACATAAACGAAAAACAAAGAAGGTAAGTGAGTGGTGTGTCAAAACAATAATTTCATACATTGACATTGTCGTACTACGTAACAATATGACTATCCTATTGTGAAAGGTGCTAAAACAATCACACAATAGACCCAGGCAGGACTAGTAATTAAATGTATTTAGGCACGAAAGGGTATAAATATTGACGTATTTGATAGAGGGATATCACAAATCTTATTTGTATTGCTAAAGTCAAGTCTGTCTTAGTAGGCCTACTAGTATATGTAATTTATTATCACAGTAATTTTGATACCAGTATAAAGAGTATGATGACATACTGAAATAATGTGTGCAGAAATATGACCTCTCCTTCAAGTCTCCCGATGTCTCCCTCACTTCTCCCTATTCTGTCTGTAGGGAGAAGTCACTTCTCCCTAAAATTTGTCCCTAGTTTGAGCCCTGGTTGTCGCATATTTTTACTTTTTTCGGTAATGAAACATTTATAATACATTAAAATCTGATTAATAGTAACAACTCATTAAGTAATTATCAGAAAACCATTAGGATTTGTTTGGCTTTTAAAAAGTTCTGGCCCATGCTAACGTTTAGTATACGAAACTTTTAGCTGTTCAAGTCATAAAGATTCATTGAAAATCAATATACTTGTTCGTCTCAAGACCTTAAACTCTGTGTATCAATCGATGATAACTTTAGCCTCTAGAGCATCACAAGATTTTTCAAAGTGATCAAGGGCCATAACTTTGGCAGTAATTATCCAAAATCGTTGAAGATCAATATGATTCTTCATCTCATGGCCTCAAACACTGTGTATAAATTTAAAGTCAATTGGATATTAACTTTAGCCTCTAGGGCGTCCACAAGATTTTTCAAAGTGATCAAGGGCATAACTCTGGCAGTAATTATCGGAAATCACTGAAAATCAACAGGCTTCATCGTCTCATAACCTTAAAACCTGTGTACAAATTTAAAGTCAATCGGATATTAACTTTAGCCTCTATTGATTTTTCAAAGTGATCAAGGGCCATAACTCTGGCAGTAATAATCGGAAATCTCTGAAAATCAATAGGCTTCTTCGTCTCATGACCATAAACACTGTGTCTGTATATAAATATAAAGTCAATCGCATATTAACTTTGACCTCTAGAGCGTCCACAAGATTTTTTGAAGCGATCAAGGGCCATAACTCTGGCAGTAATTATTGGAAATCGCTGAAAATCAATAGACTTCTTCGTCCCATGCCCTTAAACACTGTGTATAAGTTTTTAAAGTCAATCGAATATTAACTTTGACCTCTAGAGCATCCACAAGATTTTTTGAAGTGATCAAGGGCCATAACTCCGACAGTAATTATCGAAAATCACTGAAAATCAATAGGCTTCTTCGTCTAATGACCTTAAACACTGTATAAAGTCAATCGAATATTAACTTTAGCCTCTAGAGAGTCCACAAGCAATTGTGGACGTCGGACCGACGGCGGCGATGGACGGACGGACAGGGGGGGCGACGACAATATACAACCACATTTCAATGTGGGCGTATAAAAAGGGTAAATCGCTCTCCTGAGAAAATTCACCTGAATCTCTTGAGGAGAGCTTTATTAGCATTTATGATGAAGACCAGAGATTTTAATCTATTTTGAAACCAACCAGCCAGAATTGGGTCAAATGAGGTCCCGGTAAGAAATAGGATAGTTCAAAGCTCCTGTTAACTTTAATATAACCAGACTTCAAGAAGTTCAAGTCAATCAAGTAATATTCCTGAATAGATTACTGTCTTCATTTATTTGATGGATAAACGGATATCATCACTCTATCGAAATTAGGATTTTTCTACTACGGCCAGTATCAGAAAATGTAATAGCCAAAATAAGCTGATACGACACCATGGCATTTCTTGATATTTAAAACACAAATTATTTTTTATGTCTATCACGTAACTTACAAAGTTTTTATTCAATCATGGATGAAAGACAAGCGCCACAATGATCATGTGACAACCATAATTGAAATTGCTTTATATAAAATAAAATTCTGTAGACTATGCTATAGCCTTAATTAATAAGGAGAATATTTTCAAGAATAACTCCCTATCAGCATGTGTATAAAATAAAAATAAACAAAACTAAAACACTATTTAAAACTAAATCTAGCAATGCTGGTTTATTGACCTAATTCCAATCGATGCATGTCACGTGTTATCGGGAATCTGAAAGCATTGGACATGCTGACAGAAAAATATAATGTTAATATCTGTTTCTCGGGATCTCCGGTGCTCTATCAGGGATTATTCAATGACTATTTAAATTTAACTAACAACGGGTCAGTGAAACCATAAAATTTATTCAATTATTATTTTAATATCTACCTAGAATTTGTACGGATCGAGCGAGTGTCGAAGTGCGAATCCCAAGATTCACAATCCATGCCGAGCGAGATGTCTTCTTTCGCCACGTGGTTTATTATTTCAAAGGAAACTTACTGGACATAACCAGCAAGCTTGTATTGTTTTTTTTGCTGAATTATCAAAATTACCATTAAATGTGCTAATTACTCGGATTATGAACCGGATGGCCGATTCTCACTAAGGTATGACTGTTATAACTTATTGTAGCCGACCAGCAAGTTGATTATCAATATTGACAGTATTTTTTGTTACCAGTATATTTTTTCTGATTATTTACTTTGAGGGGAGTCAATTTAGACATCGAGGAGAGCTTTAAAAAGCGCACCTCGACTGACATCCAGGCGCGTCCAGGAGAGCGAGAGTAATCGCGCTCCTTTTACGTGAAGGCATGCAATATACGTCCATATGAAAATCTGGCCGAATAAAAAAAGGACTGAACCTATGATGAATTCTAACGTTATTGGTGATGATTTTTTTTTTTTTTTTTTTTTTTTGCAATAACAAAACGTTATTACAGATGTCCATGCTATAGATTTTTTTTTTCATTAAATTCAAATTAACTTCCAATAATTTAGCGCAAAATTGCGCTACCCGACGACATAACAATTAGTCTGTAAAGAAATTCTAATTAACTGTCAAACATTCTACGCACAAAGGCGCTACCTGACGAGGTAATGAGATAATTGGCGGTTAATTAGGGTTTCAAACTGCGTAGCTTGTGTGAAACACTATTGTTTTTGTTCAGATTATTCTTATTAGGCTTTCAGACTTTTGTCTGAAAGACTATTGTTTTTACTAAAATTATTATTATTAGGCTTTCAGACTTTTGTCTGAAAGCCTATTGAGATTACTAAAATTATTATTATTATTTACCACGGACCCTTATTTCTCAGTCCCTGTAAGAGATTCCGATCTGGAATCTAATTTTCTATTGGGAAACCATGTGGTGGTTACTCCATAAACTATTTTTGAAACTTCTGTGCCAGGGAATATTTTACTTTTTTACATTTGATTAGCAGTTTCCAGAAAAATTGTGTAAGAATGCTAATCAATTGTATAATTGAGTAGCAAAATTTACCAATTGATTAGCAGTTTTTTAGTATGTAATAGAATTCTTATTTCACATAATTATGTGACAATAATAACAATACCCATATTATTTGTATTACCAAACTGTTGTTTATATTTATATATAAAATAAAAATAAAAAGTATGTGATTCCTGATTGTATCTGCTTTAAGTGATTTGCCAGTTAAACCGTCAATAAAACAGCGACTAAAGTTTCGCATAATATTTATCTTCGACTCATGTCTTTTGCACAAGCCACATGTTATTCTTTGTACGAAACCTGGACATTCTTTATTTACTTCATACTCTAGCCAGATCTTTTCTGGGTCATATTTCTTCACCCAATCTTGAACTTGCTAATTTTAATGTCGAATTTGAAGACAGAACACTATCATGTGTTTGACTTGCCATCTTGAATTTCGCGAAGTACCCTCGATCATCCGGTAATTTTATCTTGTAGTGTTTTGAATGTCTGTCTTGACGACTGTGACTACCACAGATATAGAAAGTATGTAGTGTTGTAGCTAGTAATTTGTAATCTCTATCATCAAAACCTTTTACGTCTATAAATAGCAGACGAAAACATGTACTGCTCTCGTTCCACTGGACCGTTGCAGAGGCACGTAAAGAGTCTTGATGATATAGACAATAAAATTGCGAGATTTGAGATTTGTTTTATGATACTGAATGGTTTTAAAGTGAAAATTTATTTTCAAAACTTTGATTCGCGCTGAAGCAGGGTTTTATGCTAATAATGCTAATCAAATATGAATTTGATTCGCAAAATCGGACGTTTGAGTCGCAAATTGAGATACAAACCCGGTTAAAATATTCCCTGTTCTGCGGAGACCGGAAGTGGCCAAGTTTGGTAATTTTTTCCGGAATTGAAAATCGGCCATGGTTTCGTCAATTCTTTACCTATTTTCAAACAAATGACATTTTCGGAAACCCCGAATCTTTTCCGAAATAATGGCTATCTCACATTTTTCAATTTCGAACATTCATCTATGGCTTTTGTTGTTCGAATTTTGACAAATTCGAAAAATGGGCTATTGTATGTCACACTTCCTGTCTGATTCCTGAAAGCCGGTTCAGTGCTGCTTGCAGGTCTAGTTATTATTATTATTTTTTTTTTCCGCGGGAGCCTATTTCTCCATGATCGAAAACAGATATCAATCTGGAACCAAATTTTCTTTCGGGAAACCATGTGGTGGCTACTTGATAAAACAATTTTGAAACTTCTGTGCATACCGGAAGTAACCGAATTTTGTACTTTTTTCAAGCAATTTCAACAACGATCCGGAAAACGGAAATAATGATAGATATTTCGAAATAAATGCAAAAAATGGGTGTTTTGGGGAAAAACTCGATTTCTCTGTCCAATATGAATGGATTAAACGAATTAAGCTTTCGTTGAGTGGCCCGAGGAATGGACCAGTGATGGGATTTTACCCGTATATTCCGGGAATATGCCCGATCGGACATCAAGACATGGTGAATAATATTCAAATTCCAAAATTAATATAGTGTACTGAGTGTATAACTACCGTGCAACCCGATTATTGTTGAGAATAGGCTGGATTGATTAGGTAATCAAGTGATCGACTATTTATCGTCTACACACCTACCTTGATTAACTACTTATTCTGCCTTGATTGGCTGACTTAATTCTTTATCGGACAATTCATCAAGTCAATCCTGAACAGAAGTCATTGCTTCTCCTTTGTCAGACGATATATCAATCCAATAAGAGTGATTATAAACTTCATCTGATTAACCTGTGATTTCTCCATTGTCTCACGTTTTAATCTCCTTTGTGTCGGACAATAACACGTAGAAATTAGTCATATATGTCACATATCCTGATAACATATAACACCTCAAATCAACATACATTGTATCCGATAACTTGTCTGTCATATATTTTCGGTGGCAGCCGAAGTTAAATAAAGATATTTCACACACACGAATATGGCGCTTATATAGTTCAGTAATTAAAATGAAAGTACAAATCTCGCGAGACACGTGAAATGAAGAGATGTATACATGCCGAATGCAATACGCCTGATATCCGAGAAAAGATTCTATTTTGATGGCATATTGTCGGATTTATGATTATATTTTGAATGGGGTTTATGTCTTTAAATAAATAAATAAACACGCTAAGAAATGTTGACGAATATTTCGATTGGAATGACGTAAGTAGTTAATTGTTTTAGACGATAGCGCGTGCTACAGTCGAATGCAATTGTTTAGCAGTTGGTGTCACTCGCTCGTTGTATTAGAGCGTCGTTAACTACGGTTTACGGCCAAATAAATTTCGGGATGTCATTTTTTTACCTTCCGTATATAAATCGAAACGGAGTATCAGACGAATGTCGGACTTTGCTGAAAAATGTACCGACATATGACCCGAAAAATACGGTAATTTTGGGGGAGTTTGAAACAGATCGGCAGCAGTTGGCATGCTACCATTCTATAGTATTACGATGTCATGTAATTTTGTAGGAATATTATTGACATAAATTTGAATACCGTACGGGTTTTAACCATGAAATATAACGAGGTGCACCTATTTTATTTTACATATGAATTTGAATATATTTTGTTGACACGTGATTCTTAATTGTGTTTTGAAAACGTCTGCTTAAATTACGATAAGAGTTATGCCCCTTTATTTTCGGGAAAAAATGTCTGACAAGAATTTTTTTGAAATCCCATCACTGGAATGGACTGTTGTATGATGCCCAATTTATACGGATACTATGACCAAGCAGCAAAATATGACAAGCTGAAAATCAAGTATTTTCTGATTTGGAGCGTTTTCGTGAAAAAATGTCCGACAAGAAATTTTTTGAAATCCCATCACTGGAATGGACTGTTGTATGATGCCCAATTTATACGGATACTATGACCAAGCAGCAAAATATGACAAGCTGAAATTCAAGTATTTTCTGATTTGGAGCGTTTTTGGAGGCCTTTATCTCAAAAACTTAACCTACAATTTTTTTTTAACTTTCTCTATCGAGAGTCCATTCGATAGTCTTGAACATGAAGCCATCCAATAAGACTTTGAAATGTCTGGAATAGGATAACCAGCGGCTGCCAGGCAGGATACGCCCACATTTTTGAGAGATTGATACAGAAGCGATTTTTCGTAAAATCAGGGGCCATAATTCAGGAAGTTACGGTCCGATATGCACGAATATCGAAAGGAACCAAGATCTTTGGATTATAAACTTACATTTCAAGTTTCAACAAAATCGGATAAAAATTGTGACCTCTATAGGGTCCACACCCTTGATATACCATATTTTTATGCTAATTGAGAACGAACGGTGGCCATTTTGTCTGTCAATTTTGGGTGGATTTTCACGAAAATTCGAACTCCGCTGTCCTTAGGGTGTAACGGTAATATAATAATGCGTTTTTTTAAATCAGATAAAAATTATGACCTCTAATGGGTCCACAATCTAAAAACGTGATTTTTCGTACAATCAGGGGCCATAATTCAGGAAGTTACAGTCCGATATGCGCGAATATCGAAAGGAACCCAGATCCTTGGGTTATAAACTTACATTTCAAGTTTCAACAATATCGGATAAAAATTGTGACCTCTATAGGGTCCCCAACCTTGATATACCATATTTTTACACTATTTGAGAACGAACGGCAGCCATGTAATGTACACGTGTGTGAAATGGCTTTATTCAATATCCGCTTCAACCGAAATGAATTGGGCGACATTTAAAGTAGATGTATATTGTCACAGCGGAGAGTTGTCGCCGATTAACACAGACAGACTAAGAATATAGTCCCAAAAATGGCGCGTTTCTGACCACATGACTTACCGTTAAGCGCCCAGTGGAGTGGATCGAGTGCTCTATGAATGATTGATTTAGATTAACTGAAGCTGCAAGCTCATCGTATGACGTATATAATTTAAAGTTTGGATTTTATAGCAGCCAATAATTGATGGATTACATCTAAGTTATAGACGAAGATGTAATGATACGTTGTAAAAAAATTGTAAGTTGTTCATTGTTGCATACATTTTGGCTGACGTTATATGCATGTACAGTGAGTTAAAAAAAAATCCTAACCGATACAGAATGCCGGTAAATGTTTTTCCCGAGATTACCGAACTCATTTTGTTGTTATTCAAACCGGCCTGTACATTATACATGTACACGTTTTCACGGCAGCATTACTATATTACAACTCCTTCAATATAAACATTTCGTTAAAATCTGAACAACGCATGTGAAATTGGATGTTCGGCAACAGAATTGAATACCTGGCGTAATTGGACACCTTGACTAATTTTAATCACAACTCGGGAAATTGAACGGTCCAACTAATTATTGAACAGTCGTGAAAATTAAGCGGGACGCTTATAATTACACACGTGTCGACAAACTAAACACTAGTTAATTAACGCTTGGTAATCAAAATTGCACGTCGAGATTTAAGTTGTATACAAGGACAAATTGAATGCTATTAGGCCAAATTCAATGATATTTATGAATAATTCTACATAGATTAGATAACGCTATTTAACCGAGATTCCACGGTACCAGTCGTATAGTGTCGGGTCCACAAGCTAAAAACGCGATTTTTCGTACAATCAGGGCCCATAATTCAAGATTACGGTCCGATGTACGGTAATATCGAAAGGAACCGAGATCTTTGGGTTTTAAACTTACATTTCAAGTTTCAACAAAATTGGATTAAAATTGTGGGAGCAGGTCGTTTCATCCCACTACCGGTTCATCTCGGGCTGTTTCATCCCAAATTTACACGGGTCCTTTCATCCCACTTATATCGGGTCGTTTCATCCCACAAATTTAAAAACCGATATTACATGAATTTTTAATATTTTATTTATACACAACATGCCAATGCAATTTTATCATGAATAGTGTCCAACTCCTTCTTTTGCATACGCCTTGGCTTATTTTCCGAATATTTCATTTATACGATGTCAATGCAATTTTAATATGAATAGTGTCCAACTTCTTTCTTTGTATATGCTTTAGTTTATTTTCCGAATCCACACCAATTCTCGACACTAATTTCACTAAAATTACATTGCTTACAATCGAGCGATGCTCATAACAAAACATTCGACTATACACTGTATAGTCATTTGCATGCATGTTGGTTTCACTATAACAGGATTGCCAGTGATATAACAGATCAAAGGATAAAATTGCACGTATTTCGATACGTGTTATCTTTAGATGTTCAGACTACCTGGCGTCTCAAATAACCCAACGTTAAAAGAAAGCATGCAGTGTCCACCTTACAACACAATGTGTTACGATTCGCATTTTGGTATTCTAAATGAATTCTTATTCGGATTTCTTATATTTGTAGATGTTTAGTTTCATTTCGTGTACGGAAATTAAATCAACGATCAGTTTTAAAATTAATTATGGTTTCGAAATAATATCAATCTAATTTGTCTTATTTAAAAGGAGTTCCTGCGCAATTTAGTTGATTATTTGGTAATACGTAGAGTCCGTGATGTATTTTTGGCGAGTGATTCAGCTGTCAATATGTAATTATAAAACACCTTTTTATACAGAAGATAAATGATGTTAGACATCATAAACTAACAAACAATACGAGTACACTTTATTACAAAACCATCGGTGAACTAATCTAAAATCATAACGGAAATTAACTAACAATACAAATAAACAATACGAATATACAGCGGTGAACTAATCTCGGCCGGTAATCAACAAAAATCGACGAGTAAAACTTATTTATTCCATACATTATTGTTTACTTAACAATAAGTAAGTGTTTAACAGTTTATTTAACGATAAGTACAACTCAGGTAATCGACTGCTATTATAATAACAAGGGGGATGAAACAGCCCGATAAAAATTCAGGTTGGGATGAAACAGCCCGGGGTGAAAAGGTTGTGGGATGAACTGACCCGCATCCAAAATTGTGACTTCTATAGGGTCCACAGCCTTGATATACCATATTTTTACACTATTTGAGAACGGAGGGCGGCCATTTTGTCTGTCAGTTTTGGGTCGATTTTCACGAAATTCGAACTCAGCCGTCCTTAGGGTGTAACGGTGATATAATAATACGTTTTTTTAAATCAGATAAAAATTATGACCTCTATAGGGACCACAAGCTAAAAACGCGATTTTTCGTACAATCAGGGGCCATAATTCAGGAAATTACGGTCCGATATGCGTGAATATCGAAAGGAACCGAGATCTTTGGGTTATAGACTTACATTTCAAGTTTCAACAAAATCGGATAAAAATTGTGACCTCTATAGGGTCCACAACCTTGATATACCATTTTCTTACGCTATTTGAGAACGAACGGCGGCCATTTTGTCTGTCAATTTCGGGCCGATTTTCACGAAATTCGAATTCAGTCGTCCCTAGGGTGTAACGGTGATATAATAATATGTTTTTTTAAATCGGGTAAAAATTATGACTTCTATAGGGTCCACAAGCTAAAAATGTGATTTTTCGTACAATCAGGGGTCATAATTCAGGAAGTTACGGTCCGATATGCACGAATATCGAAAGGAACCGAGATCTTTGGGTTATAAACTTACATTTCAAGTTTACACAAAATCGGATAAAAATTGTGACCCCTATAGGGTCCACAACCTTGATATACCATATTCTTACGCTATTCGGGAACGAATGGCAGCCATTTTGTCTGTCAATTTTGGGCCGATTTTCACAAAATTCAAACCCAGTCATCCTTAGGGTGTAACGGTGATATAATAGAACAGTTTTTTAAATCGGATAAAAATTATGACTTCTATAGGGTCCACAAGCTAAAAACGTGATTTTTCGTACAATCTTTGGGTTATAGACTTACATTTCAAGTTTCAACAAAATCGGATAAAAATTGTGACCTCTATAGGGTCCACAACCTTGATATACCATTTTGTTACGCTATTTGAGAACGAACGGCGGCCATTTTGTCTGTCAATTTCGGGCCAATTTTCACGAAATTCGAATTCAGTCGTCCTTAGGGTGTAACGGTGATATAATAATATGTTTTTTTAAATCGGGTAAAAATTATGACTTCTATAGGGTCCACAAGCTAAAAACGTGATTTTTCGTACAATCAGGGGTCATAATTCAGGAAGTTACGGTCCGATATGCACGAATATCGAAAGGAACCGAGATCTTTGGGTTATAAACTTACATTTCAAGTTTCAACAAAATCGGATAAAAATTGTGACCCCTATAGGGTCCACTACCTTGATATACCATATTCTTACGCTATTTGGGAACGAATGGCAGCCATTTTGTCTGTCAATTTTGGGCCGATTTTCACAAAATTCGAACCCAGTCATCCTTAGGGTGTAACGGTGATATAATAGAACAGTTTTTTAAATCGGATAAAAATTATGACTTCTATAGGGTCCACAAGCTAAAAACGTGATTTTTCGTACAATCAGGGGCCATAATTCAGGAAGTTACGGTCCGATATGCACGAATATCGAAAGGAACCGAGATCTTTGGGTTATAAACTTACATTTCAAGTTTCAACAAAATCGGATAAAAATTGTGACCCCTATAGGGTCCACAACCTTGATATACCATATTCTTACGCTATTTGGGAACGAACGGCGGCCATGTTGTCTGTCAATTTTGGGCCGATTTTCACGAAATTCAAACTCAGTCATCCTTAGGGTGTAACGGTGATATAATAGAGCGTTTTTTTAAATCGGATAAAAATTATGACTTCTATAGGGTCCACAAGCTAAAAACGTGATTTTTCGTACAATCAGGGGCCATAATTCAGGAAGTTACTGTCCGATATGCGCAAATATCGAAAGGAACTGAGATCTTTGGGTTATAAACTTACATTTCAAGTTTCAACAAAATCGGATAAAAATTGTGACCTCTATAGGGTCCACAAGCTAAAAACGTGATTTTTCGTACAAACAGGGGCCATAATCCATGAAGTTTCGATCGGATACATGCCAATATCGAAAGCAGCCGAGATCTTTTGGGGATAAACCTATATTTCAAGTTTCGTCGAAATCGGATAAGAATTGTGACCTGTAGAGAGTCCACAAACAATTCCGGACGGACAGGGGCGACGGCATAATACGTCCACATGAAAATGTGGGCGTATAAAAATAAACCTCTAGTAGACACTTTAGAAAAAAATCAATAAAAAAATTAATGCAAACACAATAGAAACGTTCGATTTTTCTACTTTGTATACTATGCTCAACATGCAGATCTTAAAGATAATTTAGATTGGTTTGTAGATAAAGCCTTTAATAGTTTAATGGAGCTTTCGGGAAAGGCAGAAACTTGATGGCCATTTATGCAGAAGATGCTAAATGGATTATAAAACGTCGCAATGCCGACACTGTAGTTTTTGATAAAGAAAAATTTCAAAATATCATACATTTCCTCATTGATAATGCCATATTTGAGGTTGGGGATCAGATAATGGAACAAACCATTGGTTTGCCAATGGGAACTGACCCCGCCCCATTTATGGCAAATGCACATTTATATTTATATAAATACGAATTCGACTTTCAAGACCATAAAAGAAAAACAGATTACAAAATAGCTAAAAGTCTAAACTATACCTTCCGATACATTAATGACATAACACCTATCAATGATAACGGAAATTTCAACAAATATAAAAGTGAAATATATCCTCCTGAACTAATATTAAATAAAGAAATTTCCGGTACTATAAATACATCTGTGCTTGACCTGAACATCAATATAATTAACAATAAATTTAATGTCGGTATTATCGACAAAACGGACAAATTTGGTTTTGAAGTAGTAAAATACATACCAGATACCACGCTATATAGTGTTTTCTATTCACAGGCATTACGATTTTTGACAATATGTAACAATAAAGAACTATTTCTCTCCCGAATAAAATCTCTTTACTTTAAATGCACTGCCAAAGGCGCTACACATTTACGCATTTTAATAGAAATTTCAAAACTTCCATTACTTCAACATACCAAGTTTGACATTTCTTGTAAGTATATAACCGACTACATACTGGATAATAATGATCCAATTTAAATTTTATTTTAGATTTTCTGTAGTTACCTAGCCCTGTCTGAATTACCTCCCTTAATGTTATGCCTTTATAAATACACTTACATAGTACAATTTCTTCGACATACCTGTTTTGCATTTCTTGTGTGGGGTATTATATTAATATATTATATATTGTACAATTACATAACTTAATAATTCCGATTAGTCGCTAGAACTTATGGTTTTCAAGCTTTTAACGTTATTTTATCTGGATTATCGTCCTTATTATTGTGATTTTTTATCACCTAAGATATGACGTCATTCTCAGTCCGCAGACGGCTGTCCTTCAAGACAGTCTACATTTTCTATTTGCTTCTTTGTATTCAGTTTTTTTTTGTTTTATGTGATGATGGAACATGTACCCTATATGAATTGAATACTGAAACGTTTCTTGATTGAATTTAAGAGTTTAGACTACTTTTTTATACATTTCATTTCACCGATGTGGTTACTTGTATAGTTGAATTTTACTACATATGCTTACATTTGTATTTCGTGTAGCATATAGCAGATCATGACTCATGCTGGCATTACACAATGGCTTCTTTGGTTTGTATTCCTAATTGTTTTCAAATTTTAGTGAAGTCTGTGTCACTACAGACCCGGGACTGTACAGCGCAGTGGACGCTTACGGCTAGCCCCCGGATCCATTCACTTTTTTTGAATTGTCTGTATGTTTGTGTTTTCCCGAGTATGATGTCCTGTCCGTGTATTTGTTTTTGTGTAAATTTTGTGTGGTGCAGTCCCCCTGCACTTACTATTAAGAGTCCTAACGGTGGTCTATGGTGTGAATCCAAATTTAAAAGCCTCAATACAGTATAATGATCCGTAAACAGGAAGTAGTCAAAAAAATATTTTATATTTTAAAAAAAAAAAGTATTGTTTGGTAGCTCGATAAATGGGCTATTGTATGACACACTTTCTGTCTGATTCCTGAAAGCCGGTTCAGTGATGCTTGCAGGTCTAGTTATTATTATTATTTTTTTTCCCACTTGAGCATATCTCAGAAACTACTTGTCGGATCAATTTGATGTCTTCGGTTGTACTGGGAAAGTGGATTAAAGCTATTTTAAACGTTCTGCGACAATGCGAAATGCTGAAACGCCAAAGTTGTCGTTTATTTAAATATTGCAGGAATATTAACAATAAGTGTCGGATTTTAATCATTGGATACATTTACACATAGTCGTAAACAGGGCACATAGCTACGGTAGTTTAGATTTTTGATTTTCGTCGAATCTTCAGAGATATTAGGCGCCAAATTTTGAAAATTTAAATTTTGACAAAAAACCTTTTTTCATGGCATTTTACCCAGGGTTAAGGGGTCGTCTGATTTGAGCAAAAATGTGAACATTTTTTGTCTCAATAATTTTTCTTGGCCGCTATTGGCTAATTCAGTTTATCGGTTCTAGGTTAATTATTTATTGCCCGATTTTTATAAAACAAAGTTCATATGCTCCGTGGTGTAAAATTCTCAATTTTTTTAATTACCGGTAAAGTTTTCTATCGGCACCAGATGTGACGCAAATTTGCTAAAAACTACAATTTTGTTGAGTCGGAACGTCTTTTCACTAGCAAATGTTAATTTTTGCAAATCTGATAGATCAAGATAAATGCCCCTACAAAAGGCGCAAAAAATCTCGGACTCGCTTATTTTAATTTTGGTTTTGTATTTGCGCCATTTCGATTTAAAAGTGAAAAAAAGTGTAAAGATAGGTTGCCAGACAACAAAACATACGCCCACAGCAGCTAAATCGTCCGAGCGGTTGACAAGGGTTGTCGAATATTTATAAATTATAAATTTTGTCGTTTTGAGGGTTTACAAGGTTCTACAAACTGAAACAAGGGTCTCAACTCAGGAAGTAATCTACAGAAATTGTTGAAATTTGACAGGCTTTTTCGTTTTACTAATTTAAATAATGCATATAAATTTCATACATATCGGATGATAACTTTCATCAATCGAGCATTAACAAGGTTTAACAAAATGAAACAAGGGCAATAACTCTAGAAGTAATTATTGTAAATTGCTGAAATTCAATTGGCTTTTTCGTTTCACTAATTTAAATCATGCATATAAATTTCACAAAGATCGGGTGATAACTTTTGGCGTTAGAGAGTTCACAAGGATCAATAAAGTGAAACAAGGGCCATAACTCTAGACGTAATAAACGGAAATTGCTGAAATTCAATAGGCTTTTTCGTTTCACTAATCTAAGTAATGCATATACATTTCACAAAGATTCGGTGATAACTTTTGGTGATGGAGCATTCACAAGGTTCAATAAAGTGAAACAAGGGCCATAACTCTAGACGTAATTAACGGAAATTGCTGAAATTCAATAGGCTTTTTCGTCTCACTAATTTAAATAATGCATATAATTTTCAGAAAGATCGAATGATAACTTTTGACGTTGGAGCGTTCACAAAGATCAATAAAGTGAAACAAGGGCCATAAGTCTAGACGTAATTAACGTAAATTGCTGAAATTCAATAGGCTTCTTCATTTCAGTAATCTAAATAATGCATATAAATTTCAGAAAGATCGGATGATAACTTTTGGCGTTCAATAATAATAAACAGAAATTACTGAAATTAAATAGGATTCTTCATCTCACTAATGTAAACAACATATATCAATTTTAAAACAATTGGATGATAACTTTTGGCGTTGGAGCGTTCACAAGAAATTGTGGACGATGGACGGACGGGGGCGACGGCAATATACGTCCACATTTCAATGTGGGCGTATAAAAATGAGCTATTTACAACCCATTCAGGCTTTCCATATTTTAAAATATTTTTTCACAACTTTCATAAACTTGTAGCAATGATCCATACGAAGAGAATGTATGTGAAAATTAGTTTGTAATATGAGCAGTTGCTGAGGAATGGTCAATTTTGCCTGTAAAAGAGCCAATTATTATTGGATTTTCATAATTTTGACTAGTTCAAACCAATTTAACATTTTCAGTGTCACCGGAAATGGCGCCGTTTGGGCAAAAAATGTATTTATAGCCTTCAAAACAGATATTTTATTCAAATGAGTCTTATTTGTAATGTTTTTAAAATTATGATATTTGATTCCAATCAACTAATAGAATGAACCCATGCGATCATATAGATATCACAAAATGGTTTCTAACTTGTTCAGTTGCGGAGAAATAGGCGATTTTCAGCAGGTCACTTTTCAAGGTTTTTGGTCCATAAAAGTGTCAATTATTATTCGAAGTTCATACAAATTTTACTGTGTGATACCTAATGCCATGTACGATTTCATACAAGTAATTTAGTATTTTCAGTATCACCGGACGTACCGTCACTTTGGCAAAAACTGTATTTTTAGCCTCTAAAAACAAGTAATTGTTTGAAGTAAGCGATATTGGTGTAAAATTATGATATTTGATTCCTATGGACAAATAGTATCAATCAATACGATCATATTGATATCACAAAATTGTTTCTAACATCTTCCCTTACCAAGAAATAACCAATTTTGTCAGGATCACTTTTTAAGATTTTTTGCATTTTAATTTCAGTGTATGGGTTCTGGGTTAATTATTTATTGCCTGATTTGTGTAAAAGCCCACCTGGTGCAAATTCTCAACTTACTTCTACCTATAAAAGTTTCTGTCGGCACCAGAAGTGACATAATTTTGCCCAAAACTTCAATTTTGATGTGTCGAAAGGTCTTTTAAAAAGCAAATATAAATGTTTATAAATCTAATAGATCAAGATGAATGCTCATACTAAAGACGCAAAATATATCTTGCTTTGTTGTTTTTTTATTTCGGTTTTGCATTTGCATCATTTTGATTTAAAGCTGAAAAAAGGTGTAAAAATGAGCTATTTACAATGCATTCAGGCTTTTCATATTTTAAAATATTTCTTGACAACTTTCATGAACCTGTAGCATTAATCCATACGATGACAATGTATGTCAAAATTAGTTTGTAATAGTAGCAGTTGCCGAGAAAAAGGCAATTTTGCATGAGTCACTTTTCACGTTATTTTGCCTGTAAAAGAGTTAATTATAATCCGATTTTCTATTTTTTTTTCACCATATGATGCCTAGTGCCATTTTTGACTGGGCGGATCCAATCTTACATTTTCACTGTCACCGGAAATGACATCATATGGGCAAAAACTGTATTTATAGCCTTCAAAACAGATATTTTATTCAAAGGAGTCTGATTTGTAATGTTTTTAAAATTATGACATTTGATTGCAATCAACAAATAGAATACGATCATACAGATACCACAAAATGGTTCCTAACTTTTACGGTTGCAGAGAAATAGACAATTTTCTACTAGTCACTTTTCAAGGTTTTTGGTCTCTAAAAGTGTCAATTATTATTCAATTTTCATAAAATTTTCACCATGTGATGCCTGATGCCATTTATGATTTCATGGAACTAATTTAACATTTTCATTATCAACGGAAGTAATGTCGTTTTGGCAAAAACTGTATTTTTAGCCTTCAAAACAAATATTTTTTGAAGTGAGTTACATTTATTATTCGTTTAACATTATGATATTTGATTCCAATGGAGATATAGATTGAATCTCAGAAACTACTTGTTGGATCGATCCGATATCGTTGGTTTCACGGGAAAGTCGGCATGACTTAGATATTAAATCTATTTCGAACATTCTGCGACAATTCGAAATGACCAAAATCACCGAAGTTGTCGTTTTTTTTAAATGTTGCCGTAATATTTACAATAGTTGACAGATTTTAACATTTGGTACATTTTGACATAGCAGGAGACAGGGCAAACAGCTACGGTACTTCAGATTTTTTATTTTCGACGAATCTTCGTTTATATTAGGCGCAAAATTTCGAAAATTTAAATTTTTACAATTTTTTTTTTATTTATGAATATTTTTTGATAGAATTTTACACAGGATTAAACAGTCATCTGACTTGAGCAAATTTGTGAACATTATTTGTTTCCGTAATTTTCCTTGGCTGCCATTGGCGAATTCAGTTTTTCGCTCCTAGTCCTAGTCCTAGATTGATTATTTATTGTTCGATTTGTTTAAAACAAAATTCATATACTCCTTTTTCCAAAATGTCAATTTTTTTGTTATCGATAGAGTTATTCGTTGGCACCGGAAGTGATATAATCTTAACAACCAGCGGCTGCCAGGCAGGATACGCCCACATTATCGAGAGATGGATAGAGAACAAGGCGAAGCTAAAAAGAAAGTGATTTTTCCTACAATCAAGGGCCATAATTCAGGAAATTACAATTCGATATGCGCAAATATCGAAAGGAACCGAGATCTTTGGGTTATAAACTTACATTTCAAGTTTAAACAAAATCGGATAAAAATATTTTTACGCTATTTGAGAACAAACGGCGGCCAATTTGTCTGTCAGTTTTGGTTCGATTTTCACGAAATTCGAACTCAGCCGTCCTTAGGGTGTAACGGTGATATAATAATACGTTTTTTTAAAAACGGATAAAAATTATGACCTCTATATAGTCCACAAGCTAAAAACACGACTTTGGGTTATAAACTTACATTTCAAGTTTAAACAAAATCGGATAAAAATTGTGACCTCTATAGGGTCCACATCCTTGATATACCATATTTTTATGCTATTTGAGAACAAACGGCGGCCATTTTATCTGTCAATTTTGGGCCGATTTTCATGAAATTCGAACTCAGCCGTCGTTAGGGTGTAACGGTGATATAATAATACGTTTTTTTAAATCGGATCAAAGTTATGACTTCTATAGGGTCCACAAGCTAAAAACACGATTTTTCGTATAATCAGGGGCCATAATTCAGGAAATTACGGTCCAATATGCGCCAATATCGAAAGGAACCAAGATCTTTGGGTTATAAACTTACATTTCAAGTTTAAACAAAATCGGATAAAAATTGTGACCTCTATAGGGTCCACAACCTTGATATACCATATTTTTATGCTATTTGAGAACGAACGGCCATAATTCAGGAAATTTGGGTTATATTGGATAAAAATTGGATAAAAATATTTTTACGCTATTTGAGAACAAACGGCGGCCAATTTGTCAGTTTTGGTTCGATTTTCACGAAATTCGAACTCAGCCGTCCTTAGGGTGTAACGGTGATATAATAATACGTTTTTTTAAATCAGATAAAAATTATGACCTCTATAGGGTCCACAAGCTAAAAACAGGATTTTTCGTACAATCAGGGGCCATAATTCAGGAAGTTACGGTCCGATATGCACGAATATCGAAAGGAACTGAGGAGATCTTTGAGTTATAAACATACATTTCAAGTTTCAACAAAATCAGATAAAAATTGTGACCTCTATACTGTCCACAAGCTAAAAACGTGATTTTTCGTACAAACAGGGGCCATAATCCATGAAGTTTCGATCAGATACATGCCAATATCGAAAGGAACCAAGATCTTTTGGAGATAAACCTATATTTCAAGTTTCGTCAAAATCGGATAAGAATTGTGACCTGTAGAGTGTCCACAAACAAATTGTGGACGGACGTCCGGACAGACAGGGGCGACGACAACATACGTCCACATGAAAATGTGGGCGTATAAAAACTATAATTTTGACAGTTCGGTACAACTTTTTGAAAGCAAATATTATTTTTTCAAAATTTGATATTACCAAAAGGATGCGCCATGCAAAGGCACATAAAAAATCGCACTCAGTTTTTTTAATTTCGATTTCGATTTCGTTTTAGATTAAAAGGTGAAAAACGGTGTAAAATTAAGCTATTTACAACCCATTCAGCGTCTTCATATTTTAAAATATTTCTTCGTAACTTTCATAAACTCGAAGCAATAATCCATACGAAGAGAATGTATGTGAAAATTAGTCTGTAATATGAGCAGTTGCCGAGAAATAGGCAATTTTACATGCGTCACTTTTCACGTTATTTTGCCTGTAAAGGAGTTAATTATTATTCGATTTTCAGGTTTTTTTTACTATTTGATGCCTTATGCTAATTTTGACCAGGTCAAACCAATTTAACCAAAATGACATCATTTGGGCAAAAACTGTATTTTTGGCCTTAAAAAGAAATATTTTATTCAAATGATTCTTATTTGTAATGTTTTTAAAATTATGATATTTGATTCAAATCAACAAATAGCATAAACCCATACGATCATACAGATACCACAAAATGATTTCTAACTTGTACTGTTGCAGAGAAATAGACGATTTTCTACAAGTCACTTTTCAAGGTTTTTGGTCTATAAAAGTGTCAATTATTATCCGATTATCCGATTTTCATACAATTTTCACCATGTTTAGGGTGACCCACCATAAATAAATATCTCAATATATCTCGACAATTACGCCACAATATTTATATATATGCCAAGCCTCAAATCAGTTTCACACAATTATATTCACTAAATAAACGATCATGTTGTACTTAATAAGCTATGACCATTAATCATGTATAAATAATAGACTGAAAACTGGTTCCAAGAGTCGTCCATAACATCCAGACACTTTTGAGTAAAAGATAGGTTACGTGCCCTTGTTTTGAAATTAGTCTCGCTTAACCAGTTTATCGACCATTCTACGTCTGATTGACAGGTCGGGATAATCAAGACTACTTTTTTACGAAACATAACAGAAAGCTAGAACAAGAAATTGAATTTAGAAATAAGCACGTTAGGTAGCTCAACAATCGTTTTAAGAAGCTTGTAAAAGTAAAATGAAACTACTGCTAGTATCATGTTCCTGCCTAACCCGAGTGATTCAGAGATATTATTTGTACTAAACCAAAAGATGCCGCTCTTAACGGTACAGTTAATGATAAAGCGATTTAAAAAATGAAACGAACGTAATTTCTAAATCTGCTGTAATAACCAAGAAGCTTAATTTAACTGCTATTCAAAATCGTCAACAATAAATTTTTTACGGCTGTAATAGTTGATAGATTTGTAGAGAATTGCACGTGCCATGGCTATTTATAGTATCATACTGTCAGAAAGTTGGTCTCGGCACGGCGAATGTGCACGCTTCAGTGGTAGTCTCGAACTATCAGCGGTGGACTGTATTTCTGTGAGTACATGGGTCACCCTACCATGTGATACCTTATGCCATTTATGATTTTATAGAACTAATTTCACATTTTCATTATCACCGGAAGTAATCAGTGCTAGGACTATCTAGGAAAAAGTGCTAAATTTTGGATGTTTGGGTTTGGTCCGGTTCACTGATTTTAATTGCTTGGTATGCTGATCTAAACAACATGTCCGTCTTGAGTAGTATTGCCCTAATATAAATTACATAAGCGTTGACAACTATTAACCTGCCAGTGGGAGTATCAAATAACTTAACATTTTAATTTCTAAAATAAAAATCTCATTTCATATAAAGTCTTTGATATCAGTTGTTTAGTCTTCCAAAAACCAAGTTTTATCATGCTGAGCTATTTTTGTACGCCCATATTTTCAAGTGGACGTGTATTGAGTCGCCCCTGTCAGCCCACAATTTATTTGTGGACACGCGGTTCCTTTTGATATTGGCATTTTATCCAATATTAAAAGCTGTTCTAACATATCACCATTCCACCCTTATGATGGTTGAGTTCGAATTTCATGAAAATCGGATTGAAACTGCCCGCTCCTCGTTCGCAAATAGTATAAAAGTATATAATACCAAGGTTGTGGACACTGTAGAAGTCACAATTTTTTTATCCGATTTTGATCAAACTTAAAATATATGTCTATATTCCACGGATTTTTGTTTCTTTCCATATTCGCACATATCGGTCCGTAACCTCCTAGATTATGGACCCCGGGTGTACCAAAAATTACAGTTTATACCCGATTTTAAAAACCGTTTAAATATACACCGTTACACCCTGGGTTTGAATTTTGTGATAATCGGATCGAAGGCTGTGGTCCCTCTAACGATTTGTATCCGGTTTTGAAAAAAACTTAATATTATATGTTTATGTATCAAAGATCTCGGTTTGATGTTCGCGTATATCGGGCCTAACTTCTTGCCTTGTGGCCCCTATTGTACGAGAAATTGTAAGAATAATACTACGAGTTCTTGATGTGGAAATTTACATGGAAATATTTATTTATGGCTAGGGATATGATATCATATCTTTCTTATCTAAATTATATCTTGGTTATATATATTATATCCTGGTTATATATATATATAAGCAGGATCTAATTTAGATAAGAAAGATATGATATCATATCCCTAGCCATAAATAAATATTTCTGTGTAAATTTCCACATCAAGAACTCTGTGGTGACAGAAATGAAATGAAATGAAATGGAGTTTTAACGTCCTACTGTTCTACTCCTAACCTGGGCTAATGAAGACGGGCATACGCCATACAGTGTGCTATAAGGGAAATTTTGCCCGGACAGCGGCACTACGGCCTACTCTTATATCGAATTCCAACTGCCAAGGGATCTTTTACGTGCACGCCAATGTGTACACGGGACCTCGGTTTTTCGTCCCATCCGAACGACTAGACAGCTTTCCTTGTCAGCCCCTCCGTCCTGCATCACTGACAAGGGAGAACCACGCCGGAAAATCTGGATGAACTTTCTCGGCCAATGCAGGGATCGAACACCCGACCTCCAGGCTAGCGAGCTAGCGTCTTACCCACTTAGCCACGTGATCCCCCTGTGGTGACAGAGAATATAAGTAATATTGTTATAATACATTATTAAAGGTGTACTGTTTTGTTGACATTGACAATAAATTCGCGTTAACAAAATAGTTTATAAAGTCTAGTATTGATGGCGATATTAGCGACCTTTGATTTTGGCTTGCTGTCGTACTGTTGTCTTTTCGCCTCAGAAGTTGATGTAGTCTCTACTTTCAAGGTCACTTTTCGACTTTCGTGTTTTGAAGGGGCGAAAAGTAGAAATTATAAATGGTAGTTATAGGCTTCCATAAGATTGTAAGACAAAATAAACATTTTACCATCGGTTCACGAATGCCTTTAAGTGCCATTTATAACAAGGGACTAGAAGGATGGGGCTAGATATATTCCACAAGTAACTCAAACGGTTACGTCATATTCCTATCTGGAGAGCATGCGCAATAAATACTAAATCAGTTTATGTACATTCATATTACATTATTATTTGTGTTGCGAACCATTTGTGTCAATTTCTAGGTCCTAAATATTAGCGAGTTAGCTCTTTTAAATAACAAATACATGTAGATTGTTTTGGGGTGACCTTTTCCCTGTCTGTATGTAAATAATCAGTAAATGTTCATATTTTTGCACCAAAATAGATAATTTTGGATCAAATTTTCTTTTACTGATAATTGATAAGTTCGTAAATAGTATTGTACGATGGATCAATAGGCCATTAATATTTCGATATTGGCCCCTTTCTATAGAAATCAATATATAATTGGCAAGAGTTATACAATCGTAATGTGCTCAACAACCCTTGTTTTACTTATGAATATTTATCTCCCCAAGAAAAAGTTCCAAAATCATTTAATTGGTTAACATCAAATTGGTCAATATCAAAGTATATGAGTAAAATAATGTAAGATATTTTATACCCTGGCTTAGACAAGCTGCTGTAGATATTACATCAAATTAATAAGCTTATTATTACATTATGTAATATTTGAATCAATTTTTTTAAATTTTATTAAATTGTTATTAAATTTGTTTATTTCTGTGTTTAATTTGATTAGTTTTTTTTTATATTCTCTTGTTCAAATTTCATAGAATCTGATTCCAAACCCATCTAGCTTTAGTGTTACATTCTAAATATAGAGCAGTGTAATATGACACTTATACAATACACCATCTGAATAGATAATAATTGGGCTACAATTTATTGTCTTTGAGAGGTTGATGACAGGATTCTCTTCAACAAATCTTTGAGGTCACATTCCCAAACTTGAAGAAATCTGGCTGATTTCTAGTTGGTCTTAAGACTGTAATGTCATTTTGGCAAAAACTGTATTTTTAGCCATCAAAACAAACATTTTTTTAAAGTGAGTTATATTTATTATTCGTTTAAGATTATGATATTTGACTCCAATGGACATATAGATTGAACCAATACTATCATATAGATGTCCAAAAATAGCTTGTCGAGAAATAACCAATTTTGTCAGGATCACTTTTTAAGATTTTTTCGAATTTTAATTTCCCATTAGAAAGTCAGCTAACTTAGCGGTAAGTTAGTAACAAATTTTGTCAGGATCACTTTTTTGACATACATTGTATGTAACAAATGGTAACAAATGTATGAATGGAATTGATATCGCCGGGTTTGATTGATTCTGCGTCAATTTTATAACACGTCTGCAATGTCTGATTATCGGTTCTATTGGTACTGGAAGTGATATGAGTTTAAGGGTAACGTGGCACCAAAAGTGACATAAGTTCAAGGGTAACGTGGCACCAGTGAAACCTGTCATTACTGCTTTGTTTGGATTATTATTCTTATTATTATAATTATTTTTCCATTTGAGCATATCTCAGAAACTACTTTCACAAATTTAAATGATGCATATAAATTTCATACATATCGAACGATAACTATCATCAATTGAGCATAAACAAGGTTTAACAAAGTGAAACAAGTGCAATAACTCTAGAAGTAATTATTGTAAATTGCTGAAATTCAATAGGATTTTTCGTTTCACTTATTTAAATCATGCATATAAATTTCACAAAGATCGGGTGATAACTTTTTTCGTTAAGAGTGTTCACAACGATCAATAAAGTGAAACAAGGGCCATAACTCTAGACGTAATAAACGGAAATTGCTGAAATTCAATAGTCTTCTCCGTTTCACTAATCTAAATAATGCATATAAATTTCACAAAGATCAAATGATAACTTTTGGCGTTGGAGCGTTCACAAGGTTCAATAAAGTGAAACAAGGGCCATAACTCTAGACGTAATAAACGGAAATTGCTGAAATTTAATAGGCTTCTTCGTTTCACTAATTTAAATAATGCATAAAATTTTCAGAAAGATCAGATGATAACTTTTGACGTTGGAGCGTTCACAATGTTCAATACAGTGAAACAAGGGCCATAACTCTAGACATAATAAACGGAAATTGACGAAATTCAAAAGGCTTCTTCGTTTCAGTCATCTAAATAATGCATATAAATTTCTGAAAGATCAGATGATAACTTTTGGCGTTAGAGCGTTCACAAGGTTCAATAAAGTGAAACAAGGGCCATAACTCTAGATGTAATAAACGGAAATTGCCGAAATTCAATAAGCTTCTTCATTTCACTCATTTAAATAATGCATGTAAATTTCAGAAAGATCGGATGATAACTTTTGGAGTTGGAGCGTTCACAAGGTTCAATAAAGTGAAACAAGGGCCATAACTCTAGACGTAATAAACAGAAATTGTTGAAATTCCATAGGCTTCTTCGTTTCACTAACATAAATATTGCATATAAATTTCACAAAGATTGAAACAAGGGCCATAACTCTAGACGTAATAAACGGAAATTATTTAAATTAAATAGGCTTCTTCATCTCACTAATGTAAACAATATATCAATTTTAAAACAATTGGATGATAACTTTTGGCTTTAGATAGGGTGACCCTTATATTTTTTTGAAAGCATCGATCTTTTTGAAACTCCAGGATCGTAAAGCCATATTGTCAGACCGTTGGATAAAGCAATTTCAACAACAATCCGTAAACCGGAAGTAGTCGAAATAATGCTCGATATTTTGAGAAAAAAAACGCAAAAAATGGGCGGTTTTGGGAAAAACGGGATTCTCCGTCCAATTTCAACAGATTAAACAAATTAATGTATCGTTGGGTGGCACGATGATTGGGCTGTCGTATGATACCAAATTTATAAGGATACTATGATCAGGCAGCAAACTAGGGCACACTGAAAATCAAGTATTTTCTGATTTGGAGCGGTTTTGGACGTCTTTATCTCGAAAACTACTCCAAGGATTTTTCTTAAACTTTCTCTATCGAGAGTCCTTGTGTATGAATCCATCCAATAAGAGTTTGAAACTTCTGGAATAATATAAAAAAAGGACTGAAAATTGAAAAAAGTCGAAAAATTGTGAAATTTTGGAAAATGCTCTATTATTTGTTTATTTTAACAGATCATCAGAAAAAAGTTATAAATTTAAAAAACTGACCTAATAGCGATCCTAACTATGTATAATATGTAGTCAGTTATTGAACTTTAATTTTCGATATTTTGACATTTTTGGCATAATTATAAAGCCCTGTGCCCATTCAAGTTCCAAAACCGGAGGTTAAAACTACCCGACAATGGTTCGTATACCGGAAGTAGTTTAAAAAACGAAAAAAAAAAAAGAGGTAAAAATTTAAAATAAAAAAAAAAGGCACTCTTGTTAAAAACTCAAATTCTCCGTCAGATATTAGCGGACCAAAACACTTAAAGTGTTGTTGGATAGTCCCATGAATAGACTATCTTATGACATCTAAATGATACGAATTTGATGGTTAGGAAATAAATTATGGTATGCGGAAAATCTAGTATTTTCCGTTTTGGTGCATTCTGAGACGCCTTTTTCTCGAAAACGACGCCAACGATTTTTCTTAAACTTTTCTTAATCTGAGTCCTATCGGTGGCCTAGAGTGTGAATCCAAAAATAAAAGCATTGAAATAATATAGGAGGTCCAAAAATGGCCTCAATCTTTGAAAAAAGTTGAAAAATAGTGAAATTATTGAAAATGCTCTTTTATTTATCTTTTTTGCAAAAACTACTCAATGGATGTTTCTGACACTTCTGGCACAGGAAGTAAAGTATCTATACAACTTGTTAAAGCTATCCCGACAATAACCCAAAAACCGGAAGTAGTCGAAAAAATATCTGATATTTTGAAAAAAAATTAAGATTTTTGCCAAAAACGTGATTTCTCCTTTGGATATTACCAGATCAAAAGAGATAAAGTATCGTTTGAAAGCCCAGTGAATGGACTTTCGTATGCTTCCATCGGGTCTGTTGCCTGAAAGCCGATTCAGCACTGCCATGCAGGTCTAGTTAGAATTATTTTTATTTTTACCCAGCTTTCTAGTCTTTGTCTTCAGTCTGACCAGCCTACTTGGAATACCTTTGTCATCAAACGTCACTGGTGCTCCGTATTGGTCGGAAATTTATTAATAATGCCTAGTACTAGCCTATTTGTAATTCTTGCGAAGGGAAGTTTAGTTATTGTACTGAGATCATAGTGATCGCCCAAACCAATGCTGGATAGTAATTTATCTCTGGACGTCATGCCTGCTAATTGAATGGGTTGACAACAAATTAAAAGAAGTCCGTCGGTCAATTCCTAAACAAATTAAAAAGATTTGTTTCCCTTTAACTCTAAAAGCCAATAGTCTCGAACAGTAAATATAGTCAACCGAGACTATTGTGCGTTTCGATTAATTCCCGATAGCAAATTTAAGATACGAAACAATTTGTTTATTTTCTAATTTGACAGCACTCGTCTTAGCTATTCCACGAAGATTTTAGGAACCTTTTAAAAATTAAAAGATAAATACGACTTTTATTCTTATCTCGACTAAAACAACTGCTACGGAGATGTGAAATCTCTGAAACTAAACGACAACACTCTGTAGATAAATAGTGAATTGAAAAATAAAAACGACAATAATTTTTAGAATTTTGAACGTAGTTTGCGATCAAATAATATCTAAAGACAAACGCGTGGTGAAATAATTTTTAACTTGTCTTTATTTACCATTTGATGTTGTGTCAATACCACGTGCATGGCCATATATAGTGAATATTTGCTGCGACGAATTACTCGCACGTGCTCCCAGTAGGCCTGGCGCTGTTTTGCCATCATTGAGAAATTCGTCTTTGGACAGTAAACAACTCTCATGGTAAGACCAAATTTCTTAGCGGATAAATTATTGTTGCATGGGTCGCCCTACTTTAGATCATTCACAAGAAATTGTGGACGACGGACGGACCGACAGACCGACAGACGGGGGCGACGGCAATATACGTCCACATTTCAATGTGGGCGTATAAAAATGAATTGATATTGCTTGATTTGGTTGATTCTGCGTCCATTTTATTTGATGTGTGCAATGCTTACGTGGAAACCTAATAGTCCGGGAGCCCAGTGAGATTTAATCAAAATATTGAGTCCAAAAGGTTTCAGGTCTACAACACATATTTTACCCCTAGATCATTTTGGAAAGTCAAGTCTTAAGTTTTGTAACATGTGCATATACCAGGGAGCACTCCCCCTAACCCTCCCGTATTTAATGGGAGTTAAAATTCAATGTCCATCTACAATTTTTTTGCAACCGTTTCACACTTAACACTAAGAAACAGAATGCATGACTTTAGAGTATACAATGTTGTGCTAATGCTACTTAAGAGCTTAATTAATTAGCACTAATTAGTGACCGTAATAAAAATTTAGAGTCCATAACTGAAACAAAGCCTAAAAACTAGCTGACCAAGTCATGAAACCAAAAATATCACTTAAGAGCGACAAAAGTTGAACAAACCTAGCTTAAGACTCGTTCAAAGGTCAAAGGTCACTAATGAATGACCATGATTAAAATTTTGAGTCCATAAGTGAAACAAAGCCTAAAAGCTAGCTAACCAAATCAGGAAACCAAAAATATCACTTAAGAGTGACAAAAGTTGAACAAACCTTGCTTAAGAGTGGTTCAAAGGGGACAAGGGTCAAAGGTCAAATTTTAGGTCACAAAATGACGTTTGAGTGGATTTGATTAAATTGTCTTGTCCGGGATTATTTTTCTTTCTAACACCATTTCTATGAGTTTAACTGCACAAAATGACTGCTTAAGAGCATGAAATGCTGTACTAATGCTACTTGAGAGCTAATTAATTAGCACTAATTTGTGACCATAATTAAAATTAAGAGTCCATAGCTGAAACAAAGCTAGCTAACCAAGTCAGGAAGCCAACAATATCACTTAAGAGCGACAATAATTGAACAAACTTGGCGTAAGACTGGTGACAAAGGTCATATTTTGGGCCACATTATGACCAATTAACCAATCAATCCATCAAATTTCTGTTCTCTGCTTGCCCTAAAGAGACGCGGAAAAACTATGCGACGAATCACTCATTCCTAGGAAATGAAATGCAAAAACTGTTAAGTTTTTCCATTTATCCTAAATATTGAGAATGGAAGTATAGAACTGGATAACTCTCTGGTTTTAAAAAAAACGCAGACAATTAAATTATGAATTAGTCCATATATGATTTCGAAACATTTATGTGTTCTCCTTTACATGGATATTTATGGGAAAAAAGGTCGAAATTGGAAGGTTATTTTTCGTATAATGCTATCAAGACTGGCTTATACTTACAAGATGTTTGTGCTAGATAAGATAAGATGTTAATTGCATCAAAACGTCCATTTAGGACAACATGTATACATATATGTTTAGAAATACTTGTATACATTTAATAATACATATAACATAGAAAACACATATATGTACACACAAGTAATACATTCATACAGACATGCGATACTCTTGTTGGATAATAGTCTTGTTTCATCAATTTTGATTCTATTTTGGATAATCGCTCCTAAATATTTCCAACTGTAAATTAGATTTACCGTGGAGTGAGGCACGGATTTCGGAATGTGATGCTGTTTTGGGCGATTTCAACACCAGAGATGCTTCTTAAAGGCATACAATCCCTGCGACGGACCCATGACAATTTCTAGATTAATTCAGTATTCGATTTGTGTAAACCACCAATGCTACTTCTATTTATATATATGCGAAGTGGATAATTATTTTGATATAATATTTGTATTGTCATCATTGTGTTCCATACATTTCTGTCAAGTTTGATGTAGGCTATAGAAACCTGTGATTGTCTCCCATAAAAACTGTCTTCTGTTAAGTAAATTAAAGGGTGTTGATAAAAAAATTTGTTCACAAACTAATTGATATGTCCACAATAAATAAATACATTAATTTTAACAAGCACACACCTGAGACATTATCGACAATGCAAAAGTAATTTAAAATGGCTGTTTCACACACCCCACCACCGTCAAAAACAGAACAAAACAAACAGTGTAGAATATACTATCGCAGGCGCAAATGACTGCCGTTCAATTTGAATTGTTCGCGTATTTCACCAAACATAATAAACATGTATTATACATTAGCTAGTCAGTCAATTGCAGGTATTTCATTAGTTATATGATCTATTAATTAGACATGTATTAACATGACAAGACCATAATCAACCCTCGATGACATCTGATGGGTCTGATTTTACACAAATTTAAATCTGATCTGCTGTTCAACAATGCTTGGTGATTAACCGTAAATATGGATAAGCGAGACTTGTTTATTATCGTTACAACATTAACAATGACAACTGAGTCTACAGTGTTATTGAAATGAGTTTTTTCTTGACTCAGAGTTCAGCAACTTTACTGAAATTTTCACCATATTCTCTTGACATTATCTATTTTTAACTATTATAGCGCTAAGTGTCAGCTCTTTATCCAATCTTTCACAATGACGCTTAACAATTGATTAGAATATACAATAAAACAAATTCAAATTTGGGCATATTACTTTATACTCATATTACATTAAAGATACATTATGGGAGATAAGATAAAGAGATGGCAGTTCTCACTATAATAGTTAAAAACTAGATAGTGTAAAGGTATTTTGCTGAAAATTTCAGTCAAATTGATCCACTATGAGCCGAAAACGAAGCGGGTGAAATGTTTGCAGTCTCGGTCATCATTACTAAAATCATTAATATAAACAGCATAGTCTCGATTATCCACTGTTTTGATTTAATTATCAATGGCCGTTAAGCGGCATATAGGAATCTAATCCAGCCAACATTGAAGGCTAGCCTTGACATCAAGAGTTTATTATGGTCTGGATAAGTTAATTAATGTCTAATTGATAATTTAGATAACATTTCAGGCCTAAAGAAAAACTTGTAATAAGCAGATTTTGCTCTTGCATAATGCATGTTTAATAATATGTGCTTTCCGACCCAATTTCGTCTCTTCAAAAGAATAGAGCTAATCACCCTTTAAACAGTTCACCCATTGAACTATGTCTTGAATTACTTCTTTAAATCGAATAATGCCTAAAAGGAAGTTTAATCTTCTTCAATTTTAAAATTCCTTGTTGTACTGATAACTTTGCCATACTTTTAAGTGCATAATTATTGCTGACATCAACATTATTGTCACCCGCCTTTTGAAGAAAGCAGGGGACTATTAAAATGGGCTCGTTCGTCTGTCTGTTCATCAAGCCATTTGGGACACAATAACTCTTCTTCTAATTGAGGTAGAATTTTTAAACTTGGTATAGGTGTTAATTAATGTGAATGGCTTGATAGAGTTCGAAGATGCGCATTTTATGTTTAGGATGAGCAGAGATAAGCCAATTTGATTGGTTGATTGGTCATAATGTGGCCCAAAATATGACCTTTGTCACCAGTCTTACCCCAAGTTTTGTTCAATTTTTGTCGCTCTTAAGTGATATTTTTGGTTTCCTGACTTAGTTAGGCTTTGTTTCAGTTTTGAACTCAAATTTTTAATTAAGGTCATTCGTTAGTGACCTTTGACCTTTGTCATCTTTGAACGAGTCTTAAACATGCATTATGCAAGAGCTAAATCTGATTATTGCAAGTCTTAATTTAGGCTTCAGATGTTATAGAAATTATAAATTAGATCTTTATCCAAAATCAACTCTGTAGACCCATGGATGGCTCGGCTACAGCTCGGATTTAAATAGGATTTCACTATTTGATTAAATCAAATAAAGGGTAACCTGATGAAAATACGTCAGTTAGATCAAGGCTAAATGATAGAGTGTACTTAGTGAGGCCGCTGTAAAGCGTTTCGGTATGCCATTGAAAACTTTACTTGATAATCGAGATATGTAGGTGGAGTTAACGCCTGTCAATCAAACGATCAGCCAAGGTGAAGACACAATTCGCTACCATTTCTAGGCAAATATTACAACGATGATAACTATGTTCAGAATAAAGTAATTTGACTGAATTTTTCAATATATTCTTCTTTCATCATCTACTTTTGAACTGTTATAGCAAGAATGGCCAACTCTCTATAAAAATCTCCCATAATGTATCTTTAAGCAAGGTTTGTTCAACTTTTGTCGCTCTTAAGTGATATTTTTGGTTTCATGACTTGGTTAGCTAGCTTTTAGGCTTTGTTTCAGTTATGGACTCTAAATTTTAATTACAGTCACTAATGAGTGCTAATTAATTAAGCTCTTAAGTAGCATTAGCACAACATTGTATGCTCTTAAGTCATGCATTCTGTTTCTTAGAGTTAAGGGTGAAACGCTTGCAAAAAAATTGTAGATGGACATTGAATTTTAACTCCCATTAATTATGGGAGGGTTAGGGGGAGCGCTCCCAGGTATATGCACAGGTTACAAAACTTAAGACTTGACTTTCCAAAATGATCTAGGGGTAAAATATGTGTTGTAGACCTCAAACCTTTTGGGCTCAATATTTTGATTAAATCTCACTGGCTCCCGGGTTATAAATTAAAACTACCTGCCAAACATGCATATGTGAAGAACAATTACAACGAAAGCATACATTAATTTCTTGTAAACAAAAATCACATGCACAAGTTATCTCCCTTCAGGCGAGTGAGCGTGAAACTCTGATTTGGGCTCAAAGCAACGAGGCTTTTAAATTCAACTAAAATTTAAATTGTTATTTTGTATTTCCAAAGTCAACAACTTGGTGTTATTTGTCAGTTATTGGGTGTTATTGATATTTTGTCAACAAAAATCACATATACGAGTTATCTCCCTTCAGGCGAGTGAGCGTGAAACTCCGATTTGGACACAAAGCAGTGATGCTTCTTAAATTCACCTAAATTGTTATTTTGTGTTTCCAAAGTCAATGAATATGAAATGGGGTTTAATGTCCTATAGTTCTGCTCCTCCTAAACTGGGCTAATGAAGACGGGCATACACCATACAGTGTGCTATGAGGGAAATTTTGCCCAGGCAGCGGCCTACTCTTATATCGAATTCCAAGTGCCAAGGGATCTTTTACGTGCACGCCATCCGAACAACTAGACAGCTGTCCTTGTCAGGCCCTCCGTCCTGCATCACTGACAAGGGGAAACCACGCCGGAAAATCTGGATGAACTTTCTCGGCCAATGCAGGGATCGAACACCCGACCTCCAGGCTAGCGAGCCAGCGTCTTACCCACTTAGCCACGTGATCCCCTTTCCAAAGTCAACACTTAGTAGTTATTGGTTGTATTTTGGAGTTATTGGGTGTTATTGATTGGGCAGTTATTGGGTGTTATTGGGCAGTTACTGGGTGTTATTGATTGGGTAATTCGACGTGCCGGATTAGTCTACCCGTATAATTGTCATATTGTTATAATTTTATGTACATGTTTATATTGTATGCTGTCGTCAATGGGTGTTTCGATACAATAAAATCTTATCTTATCTTATCTTATGTCTTATCTAATCTTGTGAATATATAGGCTAGCGAGAACGGTACTATTTCAGTAACGTAGCCTACCTCTACCAGTTCCCATGATCGTAGAGAGTAGAGACTTGAAATTTTCAGGGGGTATTCATGGGGCCTAGCCATGACCTCACTCCAAATTTCAGCCGAATCTGTCAATAACTTTTTATTTTACCGTAGTTTAGCTTATATAACGAGAAAGTTTATCCGATTTTGACGCCATTTTGTTTGTTGGCTATTTAGACTCGAATAACAAGACAGGGTTAGGGTTAGCCCTGTCTACATCTTGAGACTATAACGAAATCTACAGGTCCTAGCCCTTACCCTAACCATTCCTAACCCACAATCCACATATGACGTCATTCGAGCCTAAATAGTCAACAAACAAAATGGCGTCAAAATCGGATAAATTTATCTCTAAGCTAAACTACGGTAAAATAAAAAGTTATTGACCGATTCGACTGACATTTCGTGTGAGGTTATGGCTAGTCCCCGTGAACACCCCCTGAAAATTTCAAGTCTCTACGATCACAGGAACTGGTAGAGGTACGTTACTGAAATAGTACCGCGAGAACGTGACAATGAAGCAGGCCTGTTGTGTTGATTCAATTCCAAAAGGCTAGGCTAATCTGAAGAATTTAATACCTTTTTACTGGCTCCTCGTAGTGACTGGACGGGCTTTCTCCTGAAATTCCCTTCGAAACTAAACATATTTCAGTCTAAATTATTAATTTTTTTCTCGACTTTCGTGTAGAATCTTCTCTGTTATGATTTCGCAAATTGTCACTAGATGGCGAAGAGCTCGACTAATCAATCACCGGAATTCACCGGGTAGACTAATCACCGGAATTCACCGGAATTCATTTACAATCACCGGTGTGACAGTTTGAGATGGTGGGCACTTGCGCATGTCCGAGACTGTTGTTTATGTTAACAACGCAGCTAGCCTATATCTACTTCCGCCATTGTGAAATGGTTCCTGATCATTGATCGGTGTTTTGGAACGTATTTAGTTAGAGTTTGGTCATTAATAGACCTAAACATGCTTGTAGTTGTTATCGTGATTAGCTGTTGTTTTAGTGATCATGAGTTACACGATCAACGGATCTAAGTTGATTGGCTTGAGAAATTGATAGTTCTATCGAGGTGATGTCGAGGTGAGAGGACGTGTTTGCCTGTTGTCCAGGAATCACTCAACCGTGATATGTAAGCGTTTGGACTTGTACTTTTATAAAAGGAAATTAACTATGGGCAGTATGGCTTCAAAGATTGTGGATAGCGCTACACAGGTTATTAATGAGGATAATACTGTTATTACACATTTGGCTGATATAATTACAAGCATATGTTAATGTAGTAGGCTAGTATTTGGTTGTCAGTTGTTATTTAGCGGGTAGACTAATCACCGGAATTCACCGGAATTCATTTACAATCACCGGAATTCACTTCTAAAATCCCCGATTCCTCCCACAAAACTCACTTATTTTAAATGTATAATACATTTTGATCTCTCCGCAGGCCAGAAAAAGGCGCTGTAGGTGAATTTATTTGAAAGAATACCGGAATTCATTTCAAATTATGCATCATGATTATGATAACGTAGGGCTTGTCGTATTACCCAATAGACCGAACGCCAAAATAACACATAATAACAATTTGCGTCGAATTACCCAATAACTCCAAAATAACAGCCACTAACCCCAAAAATGTTGACTGTGGAAACACAATATAACAATTTAGTTGAATTTAAGAAGCCTCGCTGATTTGTGCCCAAATCGGAGGTTCGCGGGAGATAACTCGTGTATGTCATTTTTGTTGACAAGAAATTAATGTATACTTTCGTTGCAATTTGTTGTAATGTATTGTAATAAAAGATTGATAATAGTTTATTAAAATAAACAATTTAATATTATAGCTATATTTTGATTTGTGAGCGCTTAACAGGCAGCACACAAAGTTTTTGGCTCTTCAGTTTTTGCTAATATTTACAAGTTTTAAGAGATTTTTCAAATATAATTTTTGGACTAGTCTGTTTCCAAAGTCTTTCAGACTCAGGATTTAGTTTTGTGAATGAAAACAAATGGATTACTATGCTGTTTTGGATGATATTTATATTTTATTTCTGGATAATTCTGAAAAGTTACAGTGAACTCATATTTAACACCCAAGCTCTGATGATTTCCACCAACCAGATTAATCACTACAGTAGAGATGAGCTATTGAACATAAACTCATTAAAAAAAGATGTCATTAAGCTAGATCAATCTGAAGTGACTACTTTTCGACAAATTGGTATTTCTAACTCAAAACCAACAAGAAGGGGTAAAAGAGCAGGAGTTAGAAAACAAAAACTTGCTGATGTCAACTCAGTTGTTGACAATTTAGTTAAAGATGATCAATTCAAAAAGGTCACTTGTCCCAATAACCTCTTTTCACAACCTAAACACTCTGATATTAAACTAGCACTTTGGAATGCAAGATCTGCTAGAAATAAAACTTTAGCAATATCAGACGAAATTGTTGAAAATAAACTTGACATTGTGTTAATCACTGAATCATGGTTAAAGAAGACTGGGGATGACTCAAAACCGAATGAATTAACCCCAAATGGTTACTCCTCAAAAAGCTTTCCTAGATTACATGGTACTGGTGGTGGCATTGTCATTATTTACAAAAGCTATATTAAACTTGTAGTGGTTGCATCACAACTTGAGGTTTTCACGTCTTTTGAATCTGTAGAATTTCTAGTAACTCATGTGTCTCAGACTCTAAGATTTGTAGGTGTTTATAGATCTCCATCATGTTCTGTGTCTGACTTTTATCAAGAATTTTCCAAGTTAATAGGCATTGTTTGTGTTAAACGTGGTCAGCTTATTCTCCTTGGAGACTTTAATGTTCATTTTGATTGCCCAGACAAACCTGAAGTAAAGAAGATAGTGGATTTATTATCTATTCATAATCTCACTCAACTTGTTGAAAGTTGTACACATAAAAGTGGACATATTCTTGATTGGATTGTAACTAGTTCTTTTGAGAAAACAGTAAAATCTTGTGATGTGGTAGACAATCAGATGTCCGATCATTTCTGGATATTTTTATCTCTTGATTTTGAAAGACCTGTAGAAGCACCCCAACTTGTCACCTGTAGGAATATCAAAGGAATATCTGTGTTAGTTTTTAGTAAAGATCTGACAGAATCCAAACTGCTGAAAAATCCTCCTGAAGACTTGGATCAACTTGCAGATCTATTCTTTACAACACTGACCAACCTGATGGATATACATGCCCCAAAGGTCTCGAAGCGTGTCAGAATTAAGCCAAGATCGCCATGGTATTCTGAGGCCATCTGCCTAGCTAAAAATGTGCGAAGGAAAGCAGAGAGAAATTGGCGAAAATCTCGTTTAGAGATCCATCGACAAATCTATGTCAGCTGCAGAAATGATGTTAATAATCTCCTTAAGTCTGCAAAGGTCAAATATTGTAAAGAGCAGATCGAGTCAAACACTGGTAATTCTGAAGCCCTTTACTCTTTTATGTTTTCTTTAATGGTAGGGTGACCCACCATAAATAAATATCTCCAAATATCTCGACAATTACGCCACAATATTTATATATATACCAAGCCTCAAATCAGTTTCACACAATTATAGTCACTAAATAAACGATCATGTTGTACTTAATAAGCTATGACCATTAATCATGTAGAAATAATAGACTGAAAACTGGTTTCAAGTGTCGTCCATAACATCCAGTCACTTTTGAGTAAAAGATAGGTTACGTGCCCTTGTTTTGAAATTAGTCTCGCTTAACCAGTCTATCGATCATTCTACGTCTGATTGACAGGTCGGGATAATCAAGACTACTTTTTTACGAAACATAACAGAAAGCTAGAACAAGAAATTGAATTTAGAAATAAGCACTTTAGACAACTCAACAATTGTTTTAAGAAACTTGTAAAAGTAAAATGAAACTACTGCTAGTATCACGTTCCTGTCTAACCCGAGTGTTTCAGAGATATTATTTGTACTAAACCAAAAGATGCCGCTCTTAACGGTACAGTTAATGATAAAGCAATTTAAAAAATAAAACAAACGTAATTTCTAAAGCTGCTGTAATAACCAAGAAGCTAAATTTTACTGCTATTCAAAATCGTCAACAATAGATTTTTTACGGCTGTAATAGTTGATATATTTGTAGAGAATTGCACGTGCATGGCTATTTATCGACTCAAAGAGAGTGCGGGGTAGTCAGAAATCAGTTCGAGACACGCAACTGAAGCGTGCACATTTAGCCGTGTCGAGACCAACTTTCTGTAGAGTGCACGGGTCATCCTATTAATGGGCAAGCGTGATGAAGGGAAGCATCCTGTGGTTGATAATGATACTGAATCCCTCGCAACCAAATTCAGTAACTTTTTCCATGATAAGATTGTCACAATCCAGCAGTCGATAAATAATCACGATTACTCTAGTCTTGCATTTAAGAATCCTAGATATTCCGGTACTTTACTGGGAGCTTTTACACCTTTTACGGATGATGAAATTCAGAAACTAGTGCAATCCTCAAAACCAACATCATGCGAGCTTGATCAAATTCCGACTAGCATTTTTCTAACATATCTGGGCATTCTACTGCCAACCATCACCAGCATTATCAATAAGAGCCTTGTGACTGGTACTGTTCCAGCACTCTTCAAATCAGCTGTGGTAAAACCTTACTTAAGAAACCATCTCTTGATCCAAATATTCTTAAAAATTACAGGCCGGTTTCCAATCTGTCCTTTTTATCCAAGATTCTGGAAAAAGCAGTCAAAACCCGGTTATTTGATCATCTTGAAAAAAACAACTTGTTTTGTGAGTTTCAGTCAGCTTATAGACCTCATCATGGAACTGAAACAGCCTTAAACAAAGTTGTAAACGACCTTAAGATGTGTGTCGATAAGGGACGTCTTTCACAGCTGATGTTGTTAGATCTTTCGGCAGCTTTCGACACAATAGACCACCAAAAGGTGCCTTTCCGTCTTCAGAAAGACTTTGGTATTAATGGCGCTGTTTTGGAATGATTTAGATCTTATCTGTCATCTCGAAATCAATCTGTGATTGTCAACTCAGACAAATCAGAATGTGTTCCGCTAGTGTGTGGTGTTCCTCAAGGTTCTGTTTTAGGACCTGTTTTATTTACCATGTATACAAAGCAGCTTGGAGATGTTCTAAATCAAAATTCTGTCTGTCACCATCTTTATGCTGACGACACCCAACTTTTAGATTCGTTTACTCCTGGATCAGATCAGACAGAGGTGCTCACTAAAATGGCTACCAGTATCGGACAAATTAAAACCTGGATGAATTTAAATCGCTTGAAATTAAATGCAGATAAAACCGAAGTGATCCTATTTGGCTCCAAAACTCGATTATCGCACTTGTCAAATTTAAAATTCGACATAGGAGGTATGGAATTTCCGCCAACATCAGTGGTAAAAAATTTAGGCGTTTTATTGGATAGTGGTCTGACCTTTATGAAACAAGTTGATGATCTGTGTAGAAAATGCTACTGCCATCTGAAGAACATCAGTTCCATCCGCCATCTTCTCACACAAGATTTAGCTTCAGCTCTAGCGCGATCATTAATTCTATCGCGACTAGACTATTGTAATAGTCTTCTCACCGGCCTACCGCAAAATCAACTAAATCGCCTTCAGCGAATCCAAAATTTCACAGCAAGAATGGTCACAAGATCTCCATATCATTGTCACATAACCCCAGTTCTCCAAACCCTTCATTGGTTACCAGTCAGTGCCCGGATAGACTTAAAATACTCTGCCTAACACATCAGTGTGTCAGTGGAGAGGCTCCTGATTACCTCTGCAAATTAATTCAACGGTATATTCCAAAAAGACAGTTGCGTTCAGAAAATCTCAATCAGCTAGTGGTACCAAAGTGGAAACTTGCTACCTTTGGACAAAGAGCGTTTGCTGTTGCTGCCGCTGAAAGATGGAATGCACTTCCAGTTGATCTCCGTTTTGTGACTTCTTTATCAATCTTCAAATCTCGATTAAAAACTCATCTTTTCAAAACTCACTACAGAAATTGACCCCCCCCCCCCCAAAACATAGAGCCAAAAGACTTTTGTATAGTTGTATGCGCTATGAACACGATTTGTGGATTTGGCGCTATATAAATGGACATGTTATTATTATTATTTATTTATTTATAATTGCATATTGCGCCGATTGTCACTTTCGGTCATCGGCATCGTAACTTGTTTAGAAATAAATCAATTCTCATTCTCATGTTATCATAGTTTGTTATGTTTTTTTGAGGTGTGATTGTATGTGATTTGTCACCTTTTACAATTAACTGGTGAACATTCTATATGCCTACTATTGGCATATTATTAAAATTGCACTTCATTTAATCTGGACTGCTTCATGCTACAACGGATTATCTATGAAAACATGCAAACCATTATTGATATTGATGAGACTTTATAATTATTTGATTGGCTCATCTACATTCGAGAAATGTTCGGTTTGACATTTTATATGGATTACTGCTGTGTTTTTATTGTGTTTCCCCGAGTTGACCATCTGGAAATATCGTTTTACAGCAGATACATTCTAGTAAGCGAATTCCGGTGTTTTAAAGTAATTTTTTATTAATGTAAAATATTAGTAAATACGAAGGTCTAACGTGCAAATTCAGATATTTTGTATGTGAATTCCGGTGTTTTAAAGTAATTTATTATTATTGTAAAATATTTGTGATCGAGTACGAAGGTCTGAAGTGCGAATTCCGATATTTGAAAGTGAATTCCGGTGTTTATATGTTTTCAATTTGAATTCCGGTGATTTTCGGTGTTAAAAAGTAATTTATTATTAATGTAAAATATTAGTAAATACGAAGGTCTTAAGTGCGATTTCCGATATGTTGAAAGTGAATTCTGATGTTTATACGTTTTCAAAGTGAATCCCGGTGATTTAAAGTAATTTATTATTAATGTAAAATATTAGTAAATACGAAGGTCTTCAGTGCGAATTCAGATATGTTGAAAGTGAATTCCGGTGTTTATATGTTTTCAATGTGAATTCCGGTGTTTATATAATAAACCTAACATTCTTGTAGATTGTTTGTGCTTTTATTCAAAATACAGACCCAGAATCCCATTTTAATTGTCATTTGTTATTTGAAGCTTCATAGTGCATATAAACACCTTCGTACACAGCGAAGCGTAGACACCGAAACCGACATCGTGTGTAGATGGAAGTAGCACACATGTGAAAAGTTCCGTATTCTGTGAAATCTTGTATCTTTACTAATCCAGAAACATTGAAAACGCATTTCTTTGCACTTTTGTTTATCACAAAGTAGATAAAATACAAACTTAATCTAATTTCATTCCAGCGAAAACAGCAGAGGCTTATTGAAATTGTTCTACCTGATCTGCCCGCCCGCCTACCACCCGCAGGAGTAGGCTACCCATATTATTTCATTGCCAACCGCATGTTCTATCTATATACCATTCGTATATTTCATTTCCTACCAATACTTCATTTCCACCCCCCCCCCCCTTAGAAAGAGAGAGAGAGACCTCAATGACAGACCTTATGATACAGCTCACACGTGCTACCCCCCCCCCTCCGCCATTTCTTTATTGGCATCCCGTATTCATTTGCTACTCATAGCCTACATTACTCTCTCAACCATGTGTTTTATTGTCAAACATATAATTCATTTACATCTACTCACATAGGCGTACGTCCAGCCAGGGATGAGGTCGTAATTTCTTAAAATTGACTGAGGGATTAAAATTCGGCATAAAATTTAGAACATTTAATGTCAGTTTAATACACAGTGACATTTTTTCGGGAATCATGAATGTTTGTTTAAGCGTCTCTGCTGTGTACGTAGCCTACTCTAAACGATATATTTTTTTAGGCATGATCATAATTTGTTTTGGCTATTTCCTCTTGTCAGTGGTGCAGGATGGAGGGCCTGATAAGGACAGGTGTGTAGTCGCCCGGATGGTACGAAAAAAACGGGGACCAGTGTATACATTGGCGTATTCGGGCAAAATTTCCCTCATATGAAACTGGAATGAGAGAGAGAGGGGGTCATTTCGGGACTAACACATAGGGTTCAATTATTTTATTTGAATAATTCCCTTGCGCGTAGGGGTCTTTAGACTTTAGCAGTGGTAGGACCCGGAGAAAACCCATGGGGTTGGACAGGCGACCCTACTCCTTGTCACGTACAACAGGTGAATCGAAACCAAGCCGAAACAGGTAAAAATATGAAGTATTTTATTATATCTTATTGTACATATCTCTCGGGTTTTTTGTGCCATTCGTTTTTATTTTTCATATTAAGCAGCAGGATTTTATTTCATTTTTTTTATCTACTCGAACGTTTTACTTTCAACCACTGTTTATTTCCAGTCCATATATTTGAATAAAACTATTTTGTCTTATTTAAACCTTTCAATCGACATGTCATGGCTATAAATAGACCTCCAATGGCACTGTGTCAAACAATGTTTGTTGTAGTAGTAATTTTCGCATTTTTACTGCAACGAAAATGATGTATGTGCATTTTGTGTGACGAAGTTAAACTAGTTTTAGTGGTTGGTAGCATTACCCCTCGACCAGACATCGTGATAGGACAGAGAATATCGATTTAAAAAAAAGAATGGCAAATAACGAAAACGAATGGCAAACTAGAACTGCGATGCAGTAATGACGGGTTTCACCGGTGCCACGTTACCCTAAACATATGTCACTTCCGGTACCAATGAAACCATTAAACAGGTTTCCACCTCATCATTGCACACATCAAATAAAATGGACGCCGAATCAACCAAATCCAGCAATATCAATTCATTTTATATATTTGTTACATGTAAGTGTACAGTACTTCCGGTGATAATGAAAATATTCAATTAGTTTTATGAAATCAGAAATGGCATAAGGCATCACATGGTGAAAATTTTATGTAAATCGAATAATAATTGCCACTTTTATAGACCAAAAACCTTAAAAAGTGACTTGTAGAAAAGCGTCAATTCCTCTGCAACCATACAAGTTAGAAACCATTTTCTGGAATCTGTATGATCGTATGGGTTTATTCTATTTGTTGATTGGAATCAAATATCATAATTTTAAAAACATAACAACTCAGACTCATTTGAATAAAATATCTGTTTTGAAAGCTAAAAATACAGTTTTTGCCAAAATGACGTTACTTCCGGTGATAATGAAAATCTTAAATTACTTGTATGAAATCGTAAATGGCATTAGGTATCACATAGTGAAAATTTCATGAAAATCGAATAATGATTGACACTTTTATGGACAAAAAACCTTGAAAAGTGACCTGTTGAAAATTACCTATTTCTCTACAATTGAACAAGTTAGAAACCATTTTGTGATACCTATATGATCGTATGGGTTCATTCTATTAGTTGATTAGAATCAAATATCAAAATATTAAACAAACAACAAATACGACTCATTTCAATAAATTATTTGTTTCTAAGGCTATAAATACAGTTTTTACCCAAATTTCGTCATTTCCGGTGACATGGGAAATGTTAAATTGAGTTGAACTAGTCACAATTGACATTACGCCTCAAATGGTGTCACTTTTATGAAAATCCAATAATAATTGACTCTTTTACAGACACAATAGCGTAAAGAGTGACTCATGCAAAATTGACCATTTCTCGGCAACTGCTCATATTACAAACTAATTTTGAGATAGATTCTCTTCGTATGGATTAATGCTACAAGTTTATGAAAGTTGCGAAGAAATATTTTAAAATATGAAAAGCCTGAATGGGTTGTAAATAGCTCATTTTTTCACCTATTTTCACCTTTAAATCAAAATGACCCGAAAACGAAATCGAAATTAAAAAAACTGAGCCCGATGTTTTCTGCGCCTTTACAGGGCACACACTTTCAGTCATACCAGATTTGAAAAAAATAATATTTGCTTTCAAAAAGTGGTACCGAACTGTCAAAATTGTAGTTTTTGCTAAATTTACGTCACTTCCGTTGCCGAAAGGTAACTTTACCGGTAACAAAAAAAAATGACATTTTGGATTACGGAGCATATGAACTTTGTTTTATACAAATCGAGCAATAAATAATTAATCCAGGACTGAAAAACTGAATTAGCCAATGGGGGTCAAGGAAATTTACGATGACAAAAAATGGTGCCATTTTTGGTCAAATCAGATGACTCTTTAACCCTGGGTAAAATACCACATTAAAATATTCATGAATAAAAAAGTTTTTTGTAAAAATTTAAATTTTCAAAATTTGGCGCATAATATCTCCGACGATTCGTGGAAAATCAAAAATCTAAAGAACCGTGGCTATGTGCCTTGTCTCTGGCTATGTCAAAATGTATCCAATGTTAAAATCCGACGATTATTGTTAATATTACGGCAATATTTCAAAAATCGACCAACTCGACGATTTCGGACATTTCGCATTGTCGCAGAACGTTCGAAATAGCTTTAATCTCTAAGTCACACCCACTTTTCCAGTAAAACCGAAGACATCGAATCAATCCGACGAGTAGTTTCTGAGATACAATCAAATTGGAAAAAAAAAATAATAATAATAATAAGAACTAGATCTGCTAAGCAGATATTAAAGCTTTCATATTCACAGTCACTGTCACATGTCATAGAAATAATATGAACAGAAAAAAAAAAATCATTATAATGAGTAAAAATTTGGTGAAGTTAATTCGATTTTTCACTGGTAAATAATTAAATAGACAAGTGGCATAACTTGACCCGCATCCCATCAGCTATCCTGAAAAATGCTGGAAAAATTAAACAAGTAAATTGTGTTTAGTACTGGGTTAATTAAGACAGGCATATGCCTTTGCTATACAGGATGACATGAGGGAAATTTAGCTTGGGAGGTGTAGGCCTGCAGCCAAAATTTCTAGCTAGCTTAGAAACACAACTCCGCTACACGGTCTTCCATAAAAGAAAAACTATACATTTTTGGAAAGCTTATGATGCCAGGAAGACAAAATCTGGGAGTTCCAAGCAAAATGTTTGCAATTTATTGATTTAGGGCCAGATGAAATTCGTCAAAATTGTCAAATAAATGCTATTTGTGTACTAACAATTCTGAAGTTGACATAAAATTAAATAGTTGGTAAAACACCTCATGCCTTCATCCTTGGCAATGAACAGTTTATTGGACAGATTTTGATGTAAATAAAAATGCTCAAAACACAAATGTCATGGGTGAATAAAGAATTGTGGAAATCCATTAACGGTAAAAAAGAATTATCTCCCTTTCTGTCAAATGCCTGTAATTGATAGACTATCAGGTCTTGTATGAATCATAAGACCAGGTGTGGGCAAACAAGCCCAATAATTATTTTGTTTGTTGGATCTCAAGGGCCTGTTAGGGTTGGTTGTTGGATGTTTGCTCCGAAATTATCGCTTGTATGGAACATGCTAGAGTCGATTTGTAGCATATTCTAGCCAGGGGATATGTTTGACAGTAGTTGAGTGATATGCTTTTGAAATAATGGAGATCAGTACCACTTTATAAGCATTGAATCACATGATTTTTTTCCACTAAGATAAACATTCTAAACCCACATACATGTTCCCTTTCAATTAGCCACTACAGTATTTTTACAACTGTACATGTAGCTGTGAACTACTATTTCGGATATGATTAATGGTCAAATTACAAACATACATGTAGATATAAGTTAAAAAAAATAATTGTGTATCTGGGCTGGAATGAAGGGAAAGGTTAGAAAACAGGATGAACAGTTGTGAAATTATTTATTAAAGTGAAACAATCATTGAAAATCAAAATTAAACAGTTACTCTGCACATCAAATGTCATCAAAGTTAATCTTCATTATCATCATCACTGTCACTAAATGTATTAACATCAAATTCGGTCTCTTTAACAGTTTTTTTTTCATTTTCACATTGACTACACATGCACAGGTCTGTACAAGAAAGGGGGGTTGGGATGGCCTAGAGTGCCGCGCTTCGACCTCTAGCTGGTCGGTCACCTCTGGCTTGTGGCTGTGGCTTTGATCCCAGGTGTGAGCGTATGTGGCATGGAGATAGAGGCGTCTTCTCAACCTCGTGGGTTTCCTCCGGGCACTCCGGTTTCCTCTCACTGCTAAAGACCCATACGCGCAAGCGAATTATTGAAATAAAATTGAAACCGTATGTTAGTCCCAAAATGACCTAGTTTGTGTTGAGTGGACGTTAAACCCCATTTCTCTCTCTCTCTCTGTGTACAAGACAACTTTGCTGGCCATTTATGATTCTTTCTCTTATGACATCTTCACAGAATATATTGTATGTGGTTTAATATTCGACGGAGGGCTAGTCATCTTTGCTGAAAAATATAAATAAACATATACATGTACACAATTAAAACAAAATTCTGGAGCTTGGTTTACTCTCATTAATTATTATAATTATTCTTACATTGTTTGTATTCTATTTTAATAATGAACATTAAAACATGCTAATATTTGTTCATCCTTGCTGTATTGGGTTGGATGGCCGAATGGTTAGTGTGTGCATGCTGTATCATACGGCCTGCCATTAAGTCAACTGGCGTGGTCTCGAATCCCTGGTTGTACGTGGCAAGGAGTAGGGTCACCTGTCCATACTCCTGATTTTCTCCGGGTACTCTGGTTTCCCCCCACTGCTAAAGACCCCTACGCGCAAGCAAATTATTGAAATAAAATTAAACCATATGTTAGTCCCGAAATGACCTTGTTTGTGTTGAGTGGACGTTAAACCCATTTCTCTCTAATTATGTTTTGCATACAATGTATAAATACAAATGTAAAGGATGTAACTTTAAAATAGAAGAAAATCAAATATTTTTAATATTAAACAATTGCTTTGTTCTTATACTTCTACAATCATTCTCATGTTGTTCATTTTGCCATATTTTTGTTTATTCATTCATATGTCTTCTATATAATGATGCATAGTATAGTACACTATGTTAAAAAAATACTAGAAATGTATGTTTCTTTATCACCAAATGATTTATGTAAGTTGTGAAGTAAAACAGTTGAACATTAAATCCCATTTCAATTTATTTGCATGAGGTGAAGAGAAATAATGGTATTGAACAATTGACTATTCATGAAAGATACTAAAGAGAACTTTATTAATTTATACATACTTTTGCTAATTTTATTGTTATATCTTGGTAGTAACATACCAATATAAATAGTAATATTGTTTCTAGATGAAGACTATTATAATTGAAATGAAATGGGATTTCACATCATAATGCTATGCACGGACTGGGCTAATAATGACAAAAAACTACAATGAATACAATAGTATAAAATGTTGCTATGAAATTAAATAAATGTTGTATACAATAATTAACCGGTTTAATACTATATTATACATAAAAGTGAATGAAATTCAATGTTTACTATTTTGCTTTATACATGAATATCACAGGTCAAATTATTGAAATAAATAATGCAAATAGATTATGATTTGAAACATCTTGTATGTCATTGTTCTATTTGTTATATAAGACTACATGATATAAACTTTTTGATAAGCCTCTTTTATCATATTTTGAACCAATGGAATAAAGAGCAAAGACCTAGAATATATTGTAAATATAATCAAGTTTTTGATCAACTGATCAAAGGAAAATATTGCGAATAAATTTGTTGTACTGCTATTGTAAAGAAATCATCATTGTTTTATTTGATATTTAGAATACACATAATCGTGTATATATTTGAAGTTAAGAGCAATTATGATTAGTGATACCTGTATGACCAACTCTCAAAAGATAATCTCATTAAACCAAGTACTTTTTTTCATTTGTATTAGTTGATTTATACTGAATAAAGATAACACAAACAAACAAAAATGAGTTGGCTGTGTGAACACCTCAATGACAAGTGGTATCAGATGCCTCAGAGAGAATATTCAAATGCTCCTTGTGATACGTTTGTAACACAATTATAACCTAATGTATTACACGGGAGTGGAGTGGGTGGGTCGGGGGGCTTTTCGATTGGCAGGGGACTATTAAAATGGGTAAGCAGAGATAAGCAATTTGATGAAACTTTGTGTATAGTTTCATTACATTAGTACCTTGACCATATTACCTTGACCAAGTTCGACAATGAGCATTCTCTTAGTCAGGATAAGCAAAGCAACTTGATTGGCCGGGACTTTGAATTGGTTGATGCTTTGGGGTATGATAACTTTGGTTATAATGAAGTACTGGAACATAACAACCCAGCTTTTAATTGAGCTAGAATGTTTAAACTTGGTGTAGATGTTCATCAGGTCTTGACTGAACAGTTTGAGCTACAGCTTGGCAATTTCATTGGTCGATGCTTTGGGACAAGATAACCTTGATTTCTATCTGACAGAGAGTGATGAAATTTACAGTATAGTTTGATTGCTCGATACTTTTGAAAAAAATATGAAAGTGCGATTAATTAATGTGTCATCTTTTACTTTGGGGTTTTGGCGGGAGACATCATCCATACTGTTTGCTTGTTTAATATCCCCTATACAATATACGCTCGACCTCATTACCCGAACTGGGGTAGAAAAGTGGGATCTTTGACAATGAGGCAATGAACTTGTACATTCTTTTGCAGCTGCACAAGAGGGAACATCAACGCCGGATTAACCATGGTGGTGGGGAGGGGGGCTGATACCGACCGTGAAGCCCCGCAAGGGGGTCGGGTCAGGGGGTTCTCCCGCTAAGAAATTTTAATTGGAGGCCGAAAACGTGATTTCATGGCATTTCAGGCACTTGTGTCGGAGCCATTTAGAAGTACCTCCCCCAGAAAAATAAAATTCTGCCACAAAATTAGCCACAATCCATGCGGGTGCTAAATGAGCAGAGCTACATCAAACCTAATTTTGAGTCCCTCAGTGATAAATAACTTGATTCAAAATCGTATTATAGCCCCAACGACGATTTGATGAATGGAGACCGTAACGTTACGACAAAGTCTAACACTGTAAGTACCAAATAGTCATACGAGATATGTGCATCTCATCAAATTCAGCTTATACCATACCCACAATAATGTTACGGAGTCAGTGAGTTCAAGTTAGACAATACGCTGACCTTCCACTGACCATGCTTATAATATAAAATCTGTCAATGACAGCTGATTCATTGTTTAGTTTTTTATATGATATATTTAATATCAATAATATATGTATATGCATGCTTTATTTTACTTTACACGACCTCTAAAAATGCCCCAAATCGTAAAAATACGACTTTTTGGATTTCGATCTCCTTTTTTCGGCTACCCCGGACATTTTCAAAAAATGATACAATGATTTCACACAACAGGCCAGCTATTAGCCTCTCGATTGACAAGAGTTTAATCGCCCTCCATTCATTATAACCAATGTCATCGTGCCCTAAAGAATCAACAAATCAGCTTGCTTATCTCTGCTTACCCTAGGCAAAAAATGCTCATCTTTGAACTCAATCATGACATTGACCTAGTGAACGCCTACACCAAGTTTGAACATTCTAGCTTAATTAGAAGGAGAGTTCTTGTGTTCCAAAGTCCCGGCCCTTCAAATTGCTTCTATTTTTCATTTTCAATTCAAAATGGTGACCATCACGTGACCGAAATCAAAATTCTGATCCGATAGATTTTTAATCATTCCTTCCAGGATTCCGAAAATATGACGCCCGAGTCTGTAAGTAAAATAGCAAAAAAGCCTTTTTCATTTTTCACGTTTAAAGATGGTGGCACTTCCGGTTCGATCGACAAACTCCATATTTTGTGTACGAATCAATAATTACTTGTCTAGTATCGAATTTTTTTTTTAGGTCATTCTGACTTATATTTCGACGATTTTTTTGAAAACTTTGATCCTTAATTTCACCAAGGGGAGATAATTTAGAAAATTTCCAAGGACATCATTGAAGTCGCATTGGCAAGATCTACTAACATTCTAAATTTCACGAAAATCGCACAACTATTAAAGAAGTTGTCAAATTGGTAATAACTTCCGGTTCAAAATGACAGCGACGAATTTTCGAAATGCCAAAATCCGAAATTGCAGATTTGAAGTAAATGTTTCAAGATACTCAAAGAAAAAAGAATTAGTAAAATAGGTCAAATAGTCACAAAGTTACAGCATTGTAGGTCAAATGCATTCCTTCGTAAAATTCGGTGATTTCGGATTCGTAAAACGTTTTGAAAATATATTTAATCAACAGCCACCACCCATTTTTGGGGGGATAGGTAAAAGTTTCAGAACGATCCTATGGTTAGATTCTGAGAAATCCGATTTGTGGACAAAACACAAAAAAAAAATAACAATAACTAGATCTGCATAGCAGATATCAAAGCTTTCATATAAACTTCAAAAGGGGTTATTAGAATCTATGAATCATCAACCACTCTGACGGATGTAGAAAGGAATATATTGTTACTAAATCTGTTGTACTGTTTCTTGTTATGGTAAAGAAAACATGAATACAACTATGAGATTTGTATAGAATTGGCATTAATCAATATATTTATTGTTTAATACTACATGTATATTATAGATACAAAGTGAATTAAATGAACCCAATTACATGTACTTTATATAAGCAATGTTTTTTTATTCATCGTTACTTTGAAATCACATTATTTTCATTGATGATAAAAAGGTTGTATTTGTACCGAATCCAAAAAGTATGTTGTATGACATTGCATTATCTGTACCAATTATTTATTTGCAAACCAATATACAATGTTTATTTCTACTCCAATATATTTGTTTCAACCCATGATAGTTTATTCACTCTTCTCACTTAAATACAAGAGTAACACACGATTAAATTACTGAAACAAGTAATGCTGGTAGATTATAATTTGATATTGTATACCATTTACTCTCTGTTAGATAAGGCGACGTGGTAATCTGTTAGATAAACATACATGGAAGTATATGTTAGATAACTACAATTTATGATATATTTTAAACCAAGGAAGTGGCCTTTCTAAAAATAAAAAAAAATAAAGGAAAATATATTTCATACAATTGTTATACTGTTACTGTTATCGTGAAGAAACATGATTGTTTATTTAATGTTGTTTATGACAAACATGTAATCATGTACATTTTTTAAATAAGAACAATTATGCTACATGTATGAATAACTCTCAAAAATTATGTTTTCATCAATCCAAGTATTTTTTTATTTGTATTACTTGATTTATACTGAATAAAGATTACACAAACATACAAAATGGTGTTGGCTGTGTGACTGAATTCCTCGTTGAGAAGTGGTATCGGGTGTCCCATAGAGAAGAAGCAAACCCTCCTTGTGATACACTTGTGAACATTTTAAAAGACCCATTTCGCTGTGTTCCAGAAAAATCCCCATTATAGCTAGTGCATTACATGGTTGTTGTTGGGGGAAAGGTGGGTCTTTTCTATTGGCAATGATTTACTTTTTATAGGCCCACATTGAAATGTGGTCGTATATTGTCGTCGCCCCCCTTTTGCTGTTAATATCCGATTGACTTTAAATTTATACGCAGTGTTTAAGGTCATAAGACGAAGAAGCCTTTGATTTGCTCTGCCCAGGCAACGTTCCTGTGCTCCGATTGCCTTCAAATATGCACAGAATGTACCTTGGGATTCTAGCTATCACATATTAAAAATAGAAGAGTGTTGGATTCCGAGAACGTTCAAAATAAATTCAAAACCCGCCCCCAACAATCAAAGGTTTTTTGCTTAAAAAATTGCCGTATTTTATCGAATTTTTTATTGTTCTTGATATCTGAGGTTTTTTCTCAATTTAGTATGTGATAAATATCATCGCGGCGCAGCCAACCGCTAGAAATTCCAGAGATTTGGACCACCGGAATGATGCCTCAGCAGTCAAAAAAGGTCAAAATAGGCGATTTCGGTTTCTAGTGTCGATACATCGTTACGGTCATTTTAAAAAATTGTCTTTTAAGGATAATGTGTATAGTACCAGTACCTATCACATACGGAAGAGGCGATAAAATCTCTTTGCATTTGCAATTTCAAAATTAATTAAAACCAATATTAAATTCCGAAAATCGTTTTTTTGCTAAAACTTTTTTTTTTTTAATCGGATCAAAATGGGAGTAAGGCACAGAGTCCGGGTGGTAATGGGCGTATTGTGTCCAAATTTCATGGTTTTCGGACAATCGGTGCCGGTGTCACGGCGAAATTCCACTTTTTTCCCCTCATGGAAGCCGTAAATTGACTTGAAGCCAGGGTCCTTGAAGTTGTACAGCTGCACCCGGTGACCGATATTTATTTAACGGGGAATAAGTGATAATTCATATTATAGCAGTAAATAATTAAAATATTTCATAGGGATTATAATAATATCTATATCTTGTCTGGGTACAGGGTTAAAACCAATATTAAATTCCGAAAATCGTTTTTTTGCTAAAACTCTTTTTTTTTAATGGGATCAAAATGGGGGTAAGGCACAGAGTCCGGGGTGGTAATGGACGTATTGTGTCCAAATTTCATGGTTTTCGGACAATCGGTGCCGGTGTCACGGCGAAATTCCACTTTTTTCCCCTCATGGAAGCCGTAAATTGACTTAGAAAAAAAACGACGAAAGGCAGGTGACAAGAACAAACGACTTGAACGAATGCAGGTATCACCTTGAAATTTTCAGGGTACCTAGGTACCAACGTGAAAAGTTGCTCGCCGGAATTTAGTACTCATGGTACCTTTGGTTCCAGCGTAGCGCAAGCGCGAAGTCAAATCCAGCTAAACTCGAAAACAAACTTGTCGGCACGGAAAACATCAAAGGAGAAATTCGAATAAAAAATGATACAATGATTTCACACAACAGGCCATCTATTAGCCTCTCGATTGACAAAAGTTTCATCGCCCTCCATTCATTATAACCAATGTCATCGTGCCCTAAAGAATCAACAAATCAGCTTGCTTATCTCTGCTTACCCTAGGCAAAAAATGCTCATCTTTGAACTCAATCATGACATTGACCTAGTGAACGCCTACACCAAGTTTGAACATTCTAGCTTAATTAGAAGGAGAGTTCTTGTGTTCCAAAGTCCCGGCCCTTCAAATTGCTTCTATTTTTCATTTTCAATTCAAAATGGTGACCATCACGTGACCGAAATCAAAATTCTGATCCGATAGATTTTTAGGTATTCCTTCCAGGATTCCGAAAATATGACGCCCGAGTCTGTAAGTAAAATAGCAAAAAAGCCTTTTTGATTTTTCACGTTTAAAGATGGTGGCACTTCCGGTTCGATCGACAAACTCCATATTTTGTGTACGAATCAGTAATTACTTGTCTAGTATCGAATTTTTTTTTTAGGTCATTCTGACCTATATTTCGACGATTTTTTTGAAAACTTTGATCCTTAATTTCCCCAAGGGGAGATAATTTAGAAAATTTCCAAGGACATCATTGAAGTCGCATTGGCAAGATCTACTAACATTCTAAATTTCACGAAAATCGCACAACTATTAAAGAAGTTGTCAAATTGGTAATAACTTCCGGTTCGAAATGACAGCGACGAATTTTCGAAATGCCAAAATCCGAAATTGCAGATTTGAAGTAAATGTTTCAAGATACTCAAAGAAAAAAGAATTAGTAAAATAGGTCAAATAGTCACAGAGTTACAGCATTGTAGGTCAAATGCATTCCTTTGTAAAATTCGGTGATTTCGGATTCGTAAAACGTTTTGAAAATATATTTAATCAACAGCCACCACCCATTTTTGGGGGGATAGGTAAAAGTTTCAGAACGATCCTATGGTTAGATTCTGAGAAATCCGATTTGTGGACAAAACACAAAAAAAAAATAACAATAACTAGATCTGCTAAGCAGATATTAAAGCTTTCATATTCACAGTCACTGTCACATGTCATAGAAATAATATGAACAGAAAAAAAAATCATTATAATGAGTAAAAATTTGGTGAAGTTAATTCGATTTTTCACTGGTAAATAATTAAATAGACAAGTGGCATAACTTGACCCGCATCCCATCAGCTATCCTGAAAAATGCTGGAAAAATTAAACAAGTAAATTGTGTTTAGTACTGGGTTAATTAAGACAGGCATATGCCTTTGCTATACAGGATGACATGAGGGAAATTTAGCTTGGGAGGTGTAGGCCTGCAGCCAAAATTTCTAGCTAGCTTAGAAACACAACTCCGCTACACGGTCTTCCATAAAAGAAAAACTATACATTTTTGGAAAGCTTATGATGCCAGGAAGACAAAATCTGGGAGTTCCAAGCAAAATGTTTGCAATTTATTGATTTAGGGCCAGATGAAATTCGTCAAAATTGTCAAATAAATGCTATTTGTGTACTAACAATTCTGAAGTTGACATAAAATTAAATAGTTGGTAAAACACCTCATGCCTTCATCCTTGGCAATGAACAGTTTATTGGACAGATTTTGATGTAAATAAAAATGCTCAAAACACAAATGTCATGGGTGAATAAAGAATTGTGGAAATCCATTAACGGTAAAAAAGAATTATCTCCCTTTCTGTCAAATGCCTGTAATTGATAGACTATCAGGTCTTGTATGAATCATAAGACCAGGTGTGGGCAAACAAGCCCAATAATTATTTTGTTTGTTGGATCTCAAGGGCCTGTTAGGGTTGGTTGTTGGATGTTTGCTCAGAAATTATCGCTTGTATGGAACATGCTAGAGTCGATTTGTAGCATATTCTAGCCAGGGGATATGTTTGACAGTAGTTGAGTGATATGCTTTTGAAATAATGGAGATCAGTAGCACTTTATAAGCATTGAACCACATGATTTTTTTCCACTAAGATAAACATTCTAAACCCACATACATGTTCCCTTTCAATTAGCCACTACAGTATTTTTACAACTGTACATGTAGCTGTGAACTACTATTTCGGATATGATTAATGGTCAAATTACAAACATACATGTAGATATAAGTTAAAAAAAATAATTGTGTATCTGGGCTGGAATGAAGGGAAAGGTTAGAAAACAGGATGAACAGTTGTGAAATTATTTATTAAAGTGAAACAATCATTGAAAATCAAAATTAAACAGTTACTCTGCACATCAAATGTCATCAAAGTTAATCTTCATTATCATCATCACTGTCACTAAATGTATTAACATCAAATTCGGTCTCTTTAACAGTTTTTTTTTCATTTTCACATTGACTACACATGCACAGGTCTGTACAAGAAAGGGGGGTTGGGATGGCCTAGAGTGCCGCGCTTCGACCTCTAGCTGGTCGGTCACCTCTGGCTTGTGGCTGTGGCTTTGATCCCAGGTGTGAGCGTATGTGGCATGGAGATAGAGGCGTCTTCTCAACCTCGTGGGTTTCCTCCGGGCACTCCGGTTTCCTCTCACTGCTAAAGACCCATACGCGCAAGCGAATTATTGAAATAAAATTGAAACTGTATGTTAGTCCCAAAATGACCTAGTTTGTGTTGAGTGGACGTTAAACCCCATTTCTCTCTCTCTCTCTCTGTACAAGACAACTTTGCTGGCCATTTATGATTCTTTCTCTTATGACATCTTCACAGAATATATTGTATGTGGTTTAATATTCGACGGAGGGCTAGTCATCTTTGCTGAAAAATATAAATAAACATATACATGTACACAATTAAAACAAAATTCTGGAGCTTGGTTTACTCTCATGAATTTCGTACAACAGAGGAAAAAGACACTTACACAGGGGTTAACATCTTATTTTCATGCAGAAACCAGCTAATGAAGACAGGAAGGCATTAGCAGTACAAGGAGAGATAGAGAGGATAATTGCGGTTTAACGTCCACTGGACAAAAACATAGTAATTTCAGGACTCACCCATGGTTCAGTTTTATTTGAATAATACCAGTGGCAAGAAGGCGGAGAATACAAATAAAAAAAACATCACAAATATTTACCTTTCTGATTACTGTCTAAGAAATTCAGTACATTAGCCACAATCTATGCGGGTGCTGTGAAATTTCTAGAGGAGGGAGCTGGAACCCATGAGCCCGTTAAATTCGCCACTGTAAATGAGCAGAGCTACATCAAACCTAATTTTGAGTCCCTCAGTGATAAATAACTTGATTCAAAATCGTATTATAGCCCCAACGACGATTTGATGAATGGAGACCGTAACGTTACGACAAAGTCTAACACTGTAAGTACCAAATAGTCATACGAGATATGTGCATCTCATCAAATTCAGCTTATACCATACCCACAATAATGTTACGGAGTCAGTGAGTTCAAGTTAGACAATACGCTGACCTTCCACTGACCATGCTTATAATATAAAATCTGTCAATGACAGCTGATTCATTGTTTAGTTTTTTATATGATATATTTAATATCAATAATATATGTATATGCATGCTTTATTTTACTTTACACGACCTCTAAAAATGCCCCAAATCGTAAAAATACGACTTTTTGGATTTCGATCTCCTTTTTTCGGCTACCCCGGACATTTTCAAAAAATGATACAATGATTTCACACAACAGGCCAGCTATTAGCCTCTCGATTGACAAGAGTTTCATCGCCCTCCATTCATTATAACCAATGTCATCGTGCCCTAAAGAATCAACAAATCAGCTTGCTTATCTCTGCTTACCCTAGGCAAAAAATGCTCATCTTTGAACTCAATCATGACATTGACCTAGTGAACGCCTACACCAAGTTTGAACATTCTAGCTTAATTAGAAGGAGAGTTCTTGTGTTCCAAAGTCCCGGTCCTTCAAATTGCTTCTATTTTTCATTTTCAATTCAAAATGGTGACCATCACGTGACCGAAATCAAAATTCTGATCCGATAGATTTTTAGGCATTCCTTCCAGGATTCCGAAAATATGACGCCCGAGTCTGTAAGTAAAATAGCAAAAAAGCCTTTTTGATTTTTCACGTTTAAAGATGGTGGCACTTCCGGTTCGATCGACAAACTCCATATTTTGTGTACGAATCAGTAATTACTTGTCTAGTATCGAATTTTTTTTTTAGGTCATTCTGACCTATATTTCGACGATTTTTTTGAAAACTTTGATCCTTAATTTCACCAAGGGGAGATAATTTAGAAAATTTCCAAGGACATCATTGAAGTCGCATTGGCAAGATCTACTAACATTCTAAATTTCACGAAAATCGCACAACTATTAAAGAAGTTGTCAAATTGGTAATAACTTCCGGTTCGAAATGACAGCGACGAATTTTCGAAATGCCAAAATCCGAAATTGCAGATTTGAACTAAATGTTTCAAGATACTCAAAGAAAAAAGAATTAGTAAAATAGGTCAAATAGTCACAAAGTTACAGCATTGTAGGTCAAATGCATTCCTTCGTAAAATTCGGTGATTTCGGATTCGTAAAACGTTTTGAAAATATATTTAATCAACAGCCACCACCCATTTTTGGGGGGATAGGTAAAAGTTTCAGAACGATCCTATGGTTAGATTTTGAGAAATCCGATTTGTGGACAAAACACAAAAAAAAAATAACAATAATAATCTTAACAGAAACAATAAGCTTTCATATGTAATATGAAAGCTTAATAATCTTAACAGAAACAATAAGCTTTCATATGTAATATGAAAGCTTAACTAGATCTGCTAAGCAGATATTAAAGCTTTCATATTCACAGTCACTGTCACATGTCATAGAAATAATATGAACAGAAAAAAAAAAATCATTATAATGAGTAAAAATTTGGTGAAGTTAATTCGATTTTTCACTGGTAAAAAATTAAATAGACAAGTGGCATAACTTGACCCGCATCCCATCAGCTATCCTGAAAAATGCTGGAAAAATTAAACAAGTAAATTGTGTTTAGTACTGGGTTAATTAAGACAGGCATATGCCTTTGCTATACAGGATGACATGAGGGAAATTTAGCTTGGGAGGTGTAGGCCTGCAGCCAAAATTTCTAGCTAGCTTAGAAACACAACTCCGCTACACGGTCTTCCATAAAAGAAAAACTATACATTTTTGGAAAGCTTATGATGCCAGGAAGACAAAATCTGGGAGTTCCAAGCAAAATGTTTGCAATTTATTGATTTAGGGCCAGATGAAATTCGTCAAAATTGTCAAATAAATGCTATTTGTGTACTAACAATTCTGAAGTTGACATAAAATTAAATAGTTGGTAAAACACCCCATGCCTTCATCCTTGGCAATGAACAGTTTATTGGACAGATTTTGATGTAAATAAAAATGCTCAAAACACAAATGTCATGGGTGAATAAAGAATTGTGGAAATCCATTAACGGTAAAAAAGAATTATCTCCCTTTCTGTCAAATGCCTGTAATTGATAGACTATCAGGTCTTGTATGAATCATAAGACCAGGTGTGGGCAAACAAGCCCAATAATTATTTTGTTTGTTGGATCTCAAGGGCCTGTTAGGGTTGGTTGTTGGATGTTTGCTCAGAAATTATCGCTTGTATGGAACATGCTAGAGTCGATTTGTAGCATATTCTAGCCAGGGGATATGTTTGACAGTAGTTGAGTGATATGCTTTTGAAATAATGGAGATCAGTAGCACTTTATAAGCATTGAACCACATGATTTTTTTCCACTAAGATAAACATTCTAAACCCACATACATGTTCCCTTTCATTTAGCCACTACAGTATTTTTACAACTGTACATGTAGCTGTGAACTACTATTTCGGATATGATTAATGGTCAAATTACAAACATACATGTAGATATAAGTTAAAAAAAATAATTGTGTATCTGGGCTGGAATGAAGGGAAAGGTTAGAAAACAGGATGAACAGTTGTGAAAGTATTTATTAAAGTGAAACAATCATTGAAAATCAAAATTAAACAGTTACTCTGCACATCAAATGTCATCAAAGTTAATCTTCATTATCATCATCACTGTCACTAAATGTATTAACATCAAATTCGGTCTCTTTAACAGTTTTTTTTTCATTTTCACATTGACTACACATGCACAGGTCTGAACAAGAAAGGGGGGTTGGGATGGCCTAGAGTGCCGCGCTTCGACCTCTAGCTGGTCGGTCACCTCTGGCTTGTGGCTGTGGCTTTGATCCCAGGTGTGAGCGTATGTGGCATGGAGATAGAGGCGTCTTCTCAACCTCGTGGGTTTCCTCCGGGCACTCCGGGTTCCTCTCACTGCTAAAGACCCATACGCGCAAGCGAATTATTGAAATAAAATTGAAACCGTATGTTAGTCCCAAAATGACCTAGTTTGTGTTGAGTGGACGTTAAACCTCATTTCTCTCTCTCTCTCTAGATGAAGACTATTATAATTGAAATGAAATGGGATTTCACATCATAATGCTATGCACGGACTGGGCTAATAATGACAAAAAACTACAATGAATACAATAGTATAAAATGTTGCTATGAAATTAAATAAATGTTGTATACAATAATTAACCGGTTTAATACTATATTATACATAAAAGTGAATGAAATTCAATGTTTACTATTTTGCTTTATACATGAATATCACAGGTCAAATTATTGAAATAAATAATGCAAATAGATTATGATTTGAAACATCTTGTATGTCATTGTTCTATTTGTTATATAAGACTACATGATATAAACTTTTTGATAAGCCTCTTTTATCATATTTTGAACCAATGGAATAAAGAGCAAAGACCTAGAATATATTGTAAATATAATCAGGTTTTTGATCAACTGATCAAAGGAAAATATTGCGAATAAATTTGTTGTACTGCTATTGTAAAGAAATCATCATTGTTTTATTTGATATTTAGAATACACATAATCGTGTATATATTTGAAGTTAAGAGCAATTATGATTAGTGATACCTGTATGACCAACTCTCAAAAGATAATCTCATTAAACCAAGTACTTTTTTTCATTTGTATTAGTTGATTTATACTGAATAAAGATAACACAAACAAACAAAAATGAGTTGGCTGTGTGAACACCTCAATGACAAGTGGTATCAGATGCCTCAGAGAGAATATTCAAATCCTCCTTGTGATACGTTTGTAACACAATTATAACCTAATGTATTACACGGGAGTGGAGTGGGTGGGTCGGGGGGCTTTTCGATTGGCAGGGGACTATTAAAATGGGTAAGCAGAGATAAGCAATTTGATGAAACTTTGTGTATAGTTTCATTACATTAGTACCTTGACCATATTACCTTGACCAAGTTCGACAATGAGCATTCTCTTAGTCAGGATAAGCAAAGCAACTTGATTGGCCGGGACTTTGAATTGGTTGATGCTTTGGGGTATGATAACTTTGGTTATAATGAAGTACTGGAACATAACAACCCAGCTTTTAATTGAGCTAGAATGTTTAAACTTGGTGTAGATGTTCATCAGGTCTTGACTGAACATTTTGAGCTACAGCTTGGCAATTTCATTGGTCGATGCTTTGGGACAAGATAACCTTGATTTCTATCTGACAGAGAGTGATGAAATTTACAGTATAGTTTGATTGCTCGATACTTTTGAAAAAAATATGAAAGTGCGATTAATTAATGTGTCATCTTTTACTTTGGGGTTTTGGTAGGAGACATCAGCCATACTGTTTGCTTGTTTAATATCCCCTATACAATATACGCTCGACCTCATTACCCGAACTGGGGTAGAAAAGTGGGATCTTTGACATTGAGGCAATGAACTTGTACATTCTTTTGCAGCTGCACAAGAGGGAACATCAACGCCGGATTAACCATGGTGGTGGGGAGGGGGGCTGATACCGACCGTGAAGCCCCGCAAGGGGGTCGGGTCAGGGGGTTCTCCCGCTAAGAAATTTTAACTGGAGGCCGAAAACGTGATTTCATGGCATTTCAGGCACTTGTGTCGGAGCCATTTAGAAGTACCTCCCCCAGAAAAATAAAATTCTGCCACAAAATTAGCCACAATCCATGCGGGTGCTGTGAAATTTCTAGAGGAGGGAGCTGGAACCCATGAGCCCGTTAAATTCGCCACTGTAAATGAGCAGAGCTACATCAAACCTAATTTTGAGTCCCTCAGTGATAAATAACTTGATTCAAAATCGTATTATAGCCCCAACGACGATTTGATGAATGGAGACCGTAACGTTACGACAAAGTCTAACACTGTAAGTACCAAATAGTCATACGAGATATGTGCATCTCATCAAATTCAGCTTATACCATACCCACAATAATGTTACGGAGTCAGTGAGTTCAAGTTAGACAATACGCTGACCTTCCACTGACCATGCTTATAATATAAAATCTGTCAATGACAGCTGATTCATTGTTTAGTTTTTTATATGATATATTTAATATCAATAATATATGTATATGCATGCTTTATTTTACTTTACACGACCTCTAAAAATGCCCCAAATCGTAAAAATACGACTTTTTGGATTTCGATCTCCTTTTTTCGGCTACCCCGGACATTTTCAAAAAATGATACAATGATTTCACACAACAGGCCAGCTATTAGCCTCTCGATTGACAAGAGTTTCATCGCCCTCCATTCATTATAACCAATGTCATCGTGCCCTAAAGAATCAACAAATCAGCTTGCTTATCTCTGCTTACCCTAGGCAAAAAATGCTCATCTTTGAACTCAATCATGACATTGACCTAGTGAACGCCTACACTAAGTTTGAACATTCTAGCTTAATTAGAAGGAGAGTTCTTGTGTTCCAAAGTCCCGGCCCTTCGAATTGCTTCTATTTTTCATTTTCAATTCAAAATGGTGACCATCACGTGACCGAAATCAAAATTCTGATCCGATAGATTTTTAGGCATTCCTTCCAGGATTCCGAAAATATGACGCCCGAGTCTGTAAGTAAAATAGCAAAAAAGCCTTTTTGATTTTTCACGTTTAAAGATGGTGGCACTTCCGGTTCGATCGACAAACTCCATATTTTGTGTACGAATCAGTAATTACTTGTCTAGTATCGAATTTTTTTTTTAGGTCATTCTGACCTATATTTCGACGATTTTTTTGAAAACTTTGATCCTTAATTTCACCAAGGGGAGATAATTTAGAAAATTTCCAAGGACATCATTGTAGTCGCATTGGCAAGATCTACTAACATTCTAAATTTCACGAAAATCGCACAACTATTAAAGAAGTTGTCAAATTGGTAATAACTTCCGGTTCGAAATGACAGCGACGAATTTTCGAAATGCCAAAATCCGAAATTGCAGATTTGAAGTAAATGTTTCAAGATACTCAAAGAAAAAAGAATTAGTAAAATAGGTCAAATAGTCACAAAATTACAGCATTGTAGGTCAAATGCATTCCTTCGTAAAATTCGGTGATTTCGGATTCCTAAAACGTTTTGAAAATATATTTAATCAACAGCCACCACCCATTTTTGGGGGTATAGGTAAAAGTTTCAGAACGATCCTATGGTTAGATTCTGAGAAATCCGATTTGTGGACAAAACACAAAAAAAAAATAACAACTAGATCTGCATAGCAGATATCAAAGCTTTCATATAAACTTCAAAAGGGGTTATTAGAATCTATGAATCAACAACCACTCTGACGGAAGATATTCTCTGGGCTAAAAAATCTTTTTTCTCTCAGCTACGAGAGATACGTAGAATTAAACCGGCCCAGAGCCGACCGTGTTGATACGAAGCCGCTTATTTGACATTGACACATAACTGAAGGTGAATAGGCCTACCCGTCCAGTTAATACAATGGGCAATCTCACATCGGTCCACTAAAGAGAGGCACATGCTAGTCGCCCCCTACTTCCCCAAGACATTTAGTCCAAACCTTGACTCTCATACATATAAACCATTTGGTACTACATGTACATGTATTTCGTACTTATATCATATTAAACCCCTCGGCCGCCATGTTGAATCACACAGTATTTAACGTTCTATATCCTAACATCTTTATGAAATCAACGACAAATCTAAACTTGGGCACTCCAACCATTTTTATTTTTACATCATTCAGTTTTTTTTAAATAAGTAATTCTATCACAAATTATAGTGAAGACTGGACCACTAAACTAGTTACCCATCAGTTTTTCTTTGTGTTAATGCGTTCTACATTTTCAAAGCAATGATTCTTATGATGTGCGAGCCGCCATGACACCGGCGGATATTATAACTTCGATAGGCGAGAAACTTCAGGTAGCAGTTCGGTTTCATCAAATCATATAATTATGCGGTACGGCTTCACCTTTATTTCAATGGGAATTGGTTTATTATATGTGCAGTGCAGTTTTAGGTCAGTTTATGTGTAAATTAAGGGAGCTATACATAGGCCAGTAACCTTTTTGTAGTCATTTGACTAAAAAAAACTTGCGGAAAGGAACTCCGTAGGACAAGCCACTACTGTGGCAGGAGTAAGGCGGAAGACATCAGTAGTGGAACCATTTCTAAGTTAATCCCGAAGTGCGTTGCTATTGTAAGAATATATAAAATCGGGTTTCCGTTCCGCTTTTTTTTTGCTGTAGTTTGAGTAATGAGTTAGAGCGTATATTTTGTAGTCAAAAAATCATTGCAAATAGAAGACCTCATCCCCACCACCACCAACCTGTAATACACTAGCTAGCTTGTGTATTTCCATATTCCATTTCCGAGAGATAGATAGAGAACACGCGAAATATAAAGTGATTTTTCTTACAATCAGGGAAGTTATGCGCAAATATCGAAAGGAACCATATCTTTGGGTTATAAACATGCATGTCAAGTTTCATCAAAATCTTTCACTGTGAAAAACCGGGGCTAAGTCATCTGAAATCAAACAAATTTTACAATGTAGGTAGTGAAAACAAAATGTTATGTTAAGCGTTGTTCGAGGGTGGGGTGGGTGCATAAAATTCCAAATGCAAAAGGTTATTTTTCGTGCACGCCAATATGCACACAGGATTTCGATTTTTCGTCCTACCTAAAAAACTGCACGCAAAGTTAGTTGTCGGGCCTTCGGTCAAGAACCACAGACAAAGGGAGAGAACGGGGACCTCTGTTTTGCATACCATCCAAGCGACTAGGCACTAATCCTTGTACCATGGACGAGGGGACGGGCGTTTTTCGTCCCATCGAAACGACTAGACACAGATCCTTGCTAGGCCTTCCATACTTCACCACTGCCAACGGGGAACCACTTTGACCTCGGGTTTTCGTACCATCCAAACGACTAGACACTAATCCTTGCAAGGCCTTCCGTTCTGCAGCAAATGAGCCACGCTGGCCTCGTTTTGTCGTAACATACAAACGACTAGACAATGTTTCATAATTTAGTCATGTTCGCGTGGGTGGGTTGGCAGCAGAATTGATATGTACATGATAGTGACACGAGGAGGGGGGGGGGGAGCGGGGTGTACACAAATCACACAAATCAGAGCTTTGTAATACACGCATATACTTGATATACTAAATACACAAATGGCTGAATTTCGAGACATTTCTGGCACTCTTTTATCACATAATGAGAACACTGCATTAATTTCTATATATCAATAAAATATGCCTCAGACCCATTGTTTATTTTTAAATTTGAATTAGACTCGTAACAAAATATATTTTCTGGCAACAAATAGCATACAAATAAAACTAGATTTACTTTCTGATTATTTTTTTAAATGAAATCATTCCAGGGCTTTTATTGACATTTCAGAAAATGTAGAGTTGGTCCCATGCACTTGAGGCCAAGGTCCTTGAAGTTGTACAGCTGCACCCGGTGACCGATATTTATTTAACGGGGAATAAGTGATAATTCATATTATAACAGTAAATAATTAAAATATCCCATAGGGATTATAATAATATGTATATCATGTAGGTGTGCATGTAGGTTAAAATTGTGACCTCTGTAAATAGGCCCGTTCCTTGCATTAGTGCTAAAATTGAGAGAGCGAAATGGGGTTGATCGACCACTCGACACAAACTAGGTCATTTCGGGACTAACGTATGGTTCAATTTTATTTCAATAATTCGCTTGCGCGTAGGGGTCTAGCAGTGGGGGGAAACCGGGTGATCCTGAAAAAATACACAGGTTGGACGGGCGACCTACTCCTTGTCACGTACGGAAAGATACCCCAGCAGTCAAAATAGGTCAAAATAGGCGATTTCGGTTTCTAGTGTCGATGCATCGTTACGGTCAGTTTAAAAAATTGTCTTTTAAGGATAATGTGTATAGTACCAATACCTATCACATACGGAAGAGGCGATAAAATCTCTTTGCATTTCCAATTTCAAAATTAATTAAAACCAATATTAAATTCCGAAAATCGTTTTTTTGCTAAAACTCTTTTCTTTTTAATGTGATCAAAATGGGGGTAAAGCACAGAGTCAGGGGTGGTAATGGGCGTATTGTGTCCTAATTTCATGGTTTTCGGACAATCGGTGCCGGTGTCACGGCGAAATTCCACTTTTTTCCCCTCATGGAAGCCGTAAATTGACGCAAGGAGTAGGGTCGCCTGTCCAACCTTGTGGGTTTTCTCCGGGTCCTCCGGTTTCCTCCCACTGCTAAAGACCCCTACGCGCAAGCGAATTATTGAAATAAAATTAAACCATATGTTGGTCCCGAAATGACCTAGTTTGTGTCGAGTGGACGTTAAACCCCATTTCTCTCTCTCTCTCTCTCTCTCTCTCTCCGTAAATTGACTTGAGGCCAGTGTCCTTTAAGTTGTACAGCGGCACCAGGTGACCGATATTTATTTAACGGGGAATAAGTGATAATTCATATTATAGCAGTAAATAATTAAAATATTTCATAGGGATTATAATAATATATCATGTCTGGGTATTACAGGGTTAAATTCAATATTAAATTCCGAAAATCGTTTTTTTGCTAAAACTCTTTTTTTTTAATGGGATCAAAATGGGGGTAAAGCACAGAGTCCGGGGTGGTAATGGGCGTATTGTGTCCAAATTTCATGGTTTTCGGACAATCGGTGCCGGTGTCACGGCGAAATTCCACTTTTTTCCCCTCATGGAAGCCGTAAATTGACTTAGAAAAAAAAAACGACGAAAGGCAGGTGACAAGAACAAACGACTTGAACGAATGCAGGTATCACCTTGAAATTTTCAGGGTGCCTAGGTACCAACGTGAAAAGTTGCTCGCCGGAATTTAGTACTCATGGTACCGTTGGTTCCTGTGTAGCGCATGCGCGAAATCAAAACCAGCTAAACTCGAAAACAACCTTGTCGGCACGGAAAACATCAAAGGAGAAATTCGAATTTTTGAAATATTCAAATACCGAACATTCGACCATGATCCAGGCTATCCTCAAATGTATTATTTCGGTAATAGGAGACAGATTCTCTAAGCCACGACCAATTGTGTATGTTTTCAAGCCCATAAATGTGGATTTTTCACTAATTTTCATTTTCATTTCAAAATGGCGTCCATCAGTTGACCTAAATCAAAATTCTAAACCGATAGATTTTTAGGCTTTCCTCCGAGCATTCAGAAAATGTAACTCTTATGTCTTTAAGTAAAATATTGCAAAAGCCGTATGGACTTTTCACATTTTGAGATGGTGGCACTTCCGGTTTGCTCGACAAACTCCATATTTTGTGTACTCATCAGTACTGTCTTAGCTAGTACAGAAAAAAAATTTCAAGGCAATCTGACCTATATTTCGTCGATTTTTTTGAAAACTTTGATCCTTAATTTCACCAAGGGGAGATAATTTAGAAAATTTCCAAGGACATCATTGAAGTCGCATTGGCAAGATCTACTAACATTCTAAATTTCACGAAAATCGCACAACTATTAAAGAAGTTGTCAAATTGGTAATAACTTCCGGTTCGAAATGACAGCGACGAATTTTCGAAATGCCAAAATCCGAAATTGCAGATTTGAAGTAAATGTTTCAAGATACTCAAAGAAAAAAGAATTAGTAAAATAGGTCAAATAGTCACAGAGTTACAGCATTGTAGGTCAAATGCATTCCTTCGTAAAATTCGGTGATTTCGGATTCGTAAAACGTTTTGAAAATATATTTAATCAACAGCCACCACCCATTTTTGGGGGGATAGGTAAAAGTTTCAGAACGATCCTATGGTTAGTTTCTGAGAAATCCGATTTGTGGACAAAACACAAAAAAAAAATAACAATAATAATCTTAACAGAAACAATAAGCTTTCATATGTAATATGAAAGCTTAACTAGATCTGCATAGCAGATATGAAAGCTTTCATATTAACTGCAAAGGGGGTTATTAGAATCTATTGAAACAATAAGTATAAATGTCATCAGGTATCTGAAAAATTACATTTACCTTATGAACAAAATGGGAAAAATACAAAACAAAAATTGTCGACTTGTGGCTACCATCCAAGGCATATTTAGAAAACCGTATATTATATTTATAGAGTACGCAGGACAGGAATTAGTTGTGCTTCAATGTAAACCGGCCCGTTTCTTGCCTTTAGTTTTAGAGTTAGGTGTGATTTTCAAAAGATTCAATCGGAAATCGCTGAAAATCAATTGGCTTCTTCATCTCATGACCTTAAACACTGTATAAATTTAAGGTCAATCGGATATTGAATTTAGCTTCTAGAGCGTCCACAAGATTTTTTAAAGTGATCAAGGGCAATAACTCTCACGGTAATTATCGGAAATGGCAGTAAATATCAGATATCGCTGAAAATCAATACTGTAGGCATCTTCGTGTCATGACCATAAATTTAGAGTCAATCGGATATTAACTTTGGCCTCTAGAGCGTCCACAAGATATTTTGAAGTGATCAGGGGCAACAACACTGCGCATAAATTTAAAGTCAATCGGATATTTACCTTTTCCTCTAGAGCGTCCACAAGATATTTTGAAGTGACCAGGGGCCACAACTCTGGCAGTAAATATCAGATATCGCTGAAAATCAATCGCCTACTTCGTCTCATGACCTTAACCACTGTGTATAAATTTAAAGTCAATCGGACATTAACTTTGGCCTCTAGAGCATCCACAAGAATTTTTTTAAGTGATGAAGGGCCATAACTCTGACAGTAATTATCGGAAATCGCTGAAATTCAATTTCAATGTGGGCGTATAAAAATTAACCGATGGCATATAATATTTAATGTATGATAAAGACAAAATAGTCGATTTCGGTTTTTGGTGTTGCGCTCATTTTAAAAAAAAATGTCTTTTACGGATAATGTGTATAGTAATAATAGCAATCACATACGGAAGAGGCGATAAGATCCCTTTGCATTTGGAATTTCAAAATTAATTAAAACCAAATTTAAATTCCGAAAATCGGTTGTTTATTTTTTGCTGAAACTCCTTTTTTTAATCTGATCAAAATGGGAGTAAGTCACAGAGTGGTAATTGGCATATTGTGTCCAAATTTCATGGTTTTGGGACAATCGGTGCCGGTTTCGTGGCGAAATTCCACTTTTTTCGCCCTTACAGAAGCCGTAAATGGCGGAAAAAAAACGAACGGCAGGAACCGTGTCAAGAACAAACGATCTGAACGAATGCAGGTATCGCCTTGAAGTTTTCAGTGCACCTAGGTACCAACGTGAAAAGTTCCTCGCCGGAATTTGGTAGTCAACGTACCTTTGGTTCCAGCGTGGCACATGCGCGAAGCAAAAAGAAATTACGGTCGATTTTGGGATTTTGGCTATATTTCGGAGTGGTTTGGTAGATGACGGTGGATCAGGGACTCAGATTGATCTAAAATGGCGATCATAACACAACATGATAATCACTTTGAAGTATAGGTAAATTTTCGCGACCGGGTTGTTTTGCTCTACCCAGGCAACGTTCCTGTGCTCCGATTGCCTTCAAATTTGCACAGAATGTACCTTGGTATTCTAGCTATCACATATTAAAAATAGAAGAGTGTTGGATTCCGATGGGATTCTAGCTATCACATATTAAAAATAGAAGAGTGTTGGATTCCGAGAACGTTCAAAATAAATTCAAAACCCACCCCCAACAATCAAAGGTTTTTTGCTTAAAAAATTGCCGTATTTTATCGAATTTTTATTGTTCTTGATATCTGAGGATTTTCTCAATTTAATATGTGATAAATATCATCGCGGCGCAGCCAACCGCTAGAAATTCCAGAGATTTGGACCACCGGAAGGATGCCTCAGCAGTCAAAAAAGGTCAAAATAGGCGATTTCGGTTTCTAGTGTTGATACATCGTTACGGTCATTTTAAAAAATTGTCTTTTAAGGATAATGTGTATAGTACCAATACCTATCACATAAGGAAGAGGCGATAAAATCTCTTTGCATTTGCAATTTCAAAATTAATTAAAACCAATATTAAATTCCGAAAATCGGTTTTTTGCTAAAACTCTTTTTTTTTAATCGGATCAAAATGGGAGTAAGGCACAGAGTCCGGGGTGGTAATGGGCGTATTGTGTCCAAATTTCATGGTTTTCGGACAATCGGTGCCGGTGTCACGGCGAAATTCCACTTTTTTCCCCTCATGGAAGCCGTAAATTGACTTGAAGCCAGGGTCCTTGAAGTTGTACAGCTGCACCCGGTGACCGATAATTATTTAACGGGGAATAAGTGATAATTCATATTATAGCAGTAAATAATTAAAATATTTCATAGGGATTATAATAATATGTATATCATGTCTGGGTATTACAGGGTTAAAACCAATATTAAATTCCGAAAATCGTTTTTTTGCTAAAACTCTTTTTTTTTTTAATGGGATCGAAATGGGGGTAAGGCACAGAGTCCGGGGTGGTAATGGGCGTATTGTGTCCAAATTTCATGGTTTTCGGACAATCGGTGCCGGTGTCACGGCGAAATTCCACTTTTTTCCCCTCATGGAAGCCGTAAATTGACGACGAAAGGCAGGTGACAAGAACAAACGACTTGAACGAATGCAGGTATCACCTTGAAATTTTCAGGGTACCTAGGTACCAACGTGAAAAGTTGCTCGCCGGAATTTAGTACTCATGGTACCTTTGGTTCTAGCGTAGCGCATGCGCGAAGTCAAATCCAGCTAAACTCGAAAACAACCTTGTCGGCACGGAAAACATCAAAGGAGAAATTCGAATTTTTGAAATATTCAAATACCAAACGTTCGACCATGATCCAGGCTATCCTGGAGACATATTCTCTAGGTCACGACCAATTGTATATGTTTTCAAGCCCATAAATGTGGATTTTTCACTAATTGTCATTTTCAATTCAAAATGGCGTCCATCATTTGCCGGAAATCAAAATTGTGTTATCTACCGTTTTTCGGCTTTCCTTCAAGGATTCGGAAAATATAATTGCCTTGTCTGTAAGTAAAATATCAAAAAAGCCTTATGTAATTTTCACATTTCTAGATGGTGGCATTTCCGGTTTGAGCTACAAACTCAATTTTTTGTGTACGAATCAGTAGTGTCGTAGCTAGTAAAGAAAAAAAAATCAAGGCAATCTGACCTATATTTCGTCGATTTTTTTGAAAACTTTGATCCTTAATTTCATCAAGGGGAGATAATTTAGAAAATTTCTAATGATATTTTTGAAGTCGCATTGATAAGATCTACTTACATTCTAAATTTCATGAAAATCGTGCAACTATTAAAAAAGTTTTCAAATTGATCTCAACTTCCGGTTCAAAATCACAGCGACGAATTTTCGAAATTCGAAAATTCGATATTGCAGATTTTAAGTAAATGTTTCAAGGCACCCCTCAAAAAAAGAATTAGTAAAATAGGTAAAATAGTTACAAAGTTACAGTAATGTAGGTCAAATGAATTTGTTCGTAAAATTCGGTGATTTCGGATTCGAAAAACGATTTGAAAATATATTTAATCAACATTCGCACCCCATTTTTGGGGGGGTAGGTCAAAGTTTCAGATTGATCCTATGGTTAGATTCTGAGAAATCCGATTTGTAGAAATGACACAAAAAAAAAAAAAATAATAATAGGAACAAGTGGTATCAGATGCCTCAGAGAGAATATTCAAATGCTCCTTGTGATACGTTTGTAACACAATTATAACCTAATGTATTACACGGGAGTGGAGTGGGTGGGTCGGGGGGCTTTTCGATTGGCAGGGGACTATTAAAATGGGTAAGCAGAGATAAGCAATTTGATGAAACTTTGTGTATAGTTTCATTACATTAGTACCTTGACCATATTACCTTGACCAAGTTCGACAATGAGCATTCTCTTAGTCAGGATAAGCAAAGCAACTTGATTGGCCGGGACTTTGAATTGGTTGATGCTTTGGGGTATGATAACTTTGGTTATAATGAAGTACTGGAACATAACAACCCAGCTTTTAATTGAGCTAGAATGTTTAAACTTGGTGTAGATGTTCATCAGGTCTTGACTGAACATTTTGAGCTACAGCTTGGCAATTTCATTGGTCGATGCTTTGGGACAAGATAACCTTGATTTCTATCTGACAGAGAGTGATGAAATTTACAGTATAGTTTGATTGCTCGATACTTTTGAAAAAAATATGAAAGTGCGATTAATTAATGTGTCATCTTTTACTTTGGGGTTTTGGCGGGAGACATCAGCCATACTGTTTGCTTGTTTAATATCCCCTATACAATATACGCTCGACCTCATTACCCGAACTGGGGTAGAAAAGTGGGATCTTTGACAATGAGGCAATGAACTTGTACATTCTTTTGCAGCTGCACAAGAGGGAACATCAACGCCGGATTAACCATGGTGGTGGGGAGGGGGGCTGATACCGACCGTGAAGCCCCGCAAGGGGGTCGGGTCAGGGGGTTCTCCCGCTAAGAAATTTTAATTGGAGGCCGAAAACGTGATTTCATGGCATTTCAGGCACTTGTGTCGGAGCCATTTAGAAGTACCTCCCCCAGAAAAATAAAATTCTGCCACAAAATTAGCCACAATCCATGCGGGTGCTGTGAAATTTCTAGAGGAGGGAGCTGGAACCCATGAGCCCGTTAAATTCGCCACTGTAAATGAGCAGAGCTACATCAAACCTAATTTTGAGTCCCTCAGTGATAAATAACTTGATTCAAAATCGTATTATAGCCCCAACGACGATTTGATGAATGGAGACCGTAACGTTACGACAAAGTCTAACACTGTAAGTACCAAATAGTCATACGAGATATGTGCATCTCATCAAATTCAGCTTATACCATACCCACAATAATGTTACGGAGTCAGTGAGTTCAAGTTAGACAATACGCTGACCTTCCACTGACCATGCTTATAATATAAAATCTGTCAATGACAGCTGATTCATTGTTTAGTTTTTTATATGATATATTTAATATCAATAATATATGTATATGCATGCTTTATTTTACTTTACACGACCTCTAAAAATGCCCCAAATCGTAAAAATACGACTTTTTGGATTTCGATCTCCTTTTTTCCGCTACCCCGGACATTTTCAAAAAATGATACAATGATTTCACACAACAGGCCAGCTATTAGCCTCTCGATTGACAAGAGTTTCATCGCCCTCCATTCATTATAACCAATGTCATCGTGCCCTAAAGAATCAACAAATCAGCTTGCTTATCTCTGCTTACCCTAGGCAAAAAATGCTCATCTTTGAACTCAATCATGACATTGACCTAGTGAACGCCTACACCAAGTTTGAACATTCTAGCTTAATTAGAAGGAGAGTTCTTGTGTTCCAAAGTCCCGGCCCTTCAAATTGCTTCTATTTTTCATTTTCAATTCAAAATGGTGACCATCACGTGACCGAAATCAAAATTCTGATCCGATAGATTTTTAGGCATTCCTTCCAGGATTCCGAAAATATGACGCCCGAGTCTGTAAGTAAAATAGCAAAAAAGCCTTTTTGATTTTTCACGTTTAAACATGGTGGCACTTCCGGTTCGATCGACAAACTCCATATTTTGTGTACGAATCAGTAATTACTTGTCTAGTATCGAATTTTTTTTTTAGGTCATTCTGACCTATATTTCGACGATTTTTTTTAAAACTTTGATCCTTAATTTCACCAAGGGGAGATAATTTAGAAAATTTCCAAGGACATCATTGAAGTCGCATTGGCAAGATCTACTAACATTCTAAATTTCACGAAAATCGCACAACTATTAAAGAAGTTGTCAAATTGGTAATAACTTCCGGTTCGAAATGACAGCGACGAATTTTCGAAATGCCAAAATCCGAAATTGCAGATTTGAAGTAAATGTTTCAAGATACTCAAAGAAAAAAGAATTAGTAAAATAGGTCAAATAGTCACAAAGTTACAGCATTGTAGGTCAAATGCATTCCTTCGTAAAATTCGGTGATTTCGGATTCGTAAAACGTTTTGAAAATATATTTAATCAACAGCCACCACCCATTTTTGGGGGGATAGGTAAAAGTTTCAGAACGATCCTATGGTTAGATTCTGAGAAATCCGATTTGTGGACAAAACACAAAAAAAAAATAACAATAATAATCTTAACAGAAACAATAAGCTTTCATATGTAATATGAAAGCTTAATAATAATCTTAACAGAAACAATAAGCTTTCATATGTAATATGAAAGCTTAATAATCTTAACAGAAACAATAAGCTTTCATATGTAATATGAAAGCTTAATAATAATAAGAATAATTTTAACAAAAACAATAGTGTTTCACACAAGCTACGCAGTGTGAAACCCTAATAATTTTAACAAAAACAATAGTGTTTCACACAAGCTACGCAGTGTGAAACCCTAATAACGTAAACGAATGGCGAATAACTCTTTGCCATTCGAATGGCGAATATAATCCTCTGCCTTAATATGAATGGAAAATATAAGTAAGTAAATAGGAAGATTGTACGGGCGAATTCTGATATCTCCAAGGTGAATTCCGGTGTATGGATTTGGTCAAATAATATTGTAAGTTAAAATTAGGACTGAAATGCTGATAAAAGAGGCTTTTTTGATGAATTACAAAATATAGGTTCTACACATAATTGTTTTAAAACATCTCAAATTTGACGAGTTACGAGATTTTCTCCACACATGTCCAGTAATCTACCTTTAATGGTCAAAATATTGGATTTACAAATCATATTAAATGTAAATATTGTCATTGTATAAAGTGACAAATCACATACAATCACAACATAATAAACTATCATAACATGAGAATACTCTGAACAAAGACAATTAATTGTCAGCAGAACTTATTTAAATTGATTTCATTTATTTATTTGAAAACAAGTTACGATGTCGATGACAGAGAGTGACAATCGACACAATTTGCAAGTATAAATGAATAAATATAGTTATAATAGTAAATTGTTTATTGTGTAGTAGGGTGCTATTTATAAATGTTTTGTTGTTTATTTGTAAATAAAGTGTATATAATATATGGTGTTATAGTTTATGTCAGCTTGGTGATTTGGAAACTAGCCAAGATGTAGTGTCCAGTGTGTGTGTTATAATTGTGTTCACTGAGTTGTTTTAATGAGTTTACCTGGTTTGCACCTTCTTGTTTTACACAGCACATATCTCTTGACATGACAGATGACAAGACCTTATTTGTGTTCTCTTAAAATTCAGGTATATTATGTTTCTTGTTTTAAGTAATTTTATCAAGTGTAATTTATCAGTAAATATATTTAGTATAGGTTTGGTCTCAGTAGTTTAATTAATAATTCTTGTAATAGGAATTTCCATAATTTATAGATGTATTTCATATCTTTAGTTTTCCCGCCATTTTCGCCCATTTCCCAGTGGTAATTATTTATTTGTGGTGTTTGTTTTATTTTAGCTTACTTGTGTACTGTAATATATTCCTTCCTACATGTGATAATTAAAACACCTTTCCCAGGATATGTGTAGTTTTCTGTTTTTCTCTTCTATTCTATCTTTTTAAATGTTAATATATATCTATAAATGTATTTAGTTCAGATTATGTTTTATGTTTCTTTTGCATATTTATTTCTATTTTGATTATGTTTCGTCCGCCTTGTTTGCATGTTTGTAATCTATTTGTATTTGTATTTTCAGTGTTTTTTGGTTTTCTTCATGCTTCTTGGTTTTTGGTGTTGTTTTTGTGTTAATAAATTGTTTAAACCTGGGCCCTGTTTCACGAAATTTTAACTAAAGATAAAATCCAAATTTTAGTAGATACTTCAATTTTGATTGGCTAAGCACTAAAATCAATCTAGTATTATCCAATCAAATTGGATTTTATCTTAGTTAAAATTTCGTGAAACAGGCCCTAGTGCTGCTTCCTGTCTTCATAAACCTACAAAACCCCCGAGTGAAAAAGCTCCGGCTACAATTGCACTATATATACCATAATGTGTTTCATGCATATAATTACTGTTTTAATAAACTATTAATCAATCTCTAATTACAATACATTACAACGAATTGCAACGAAAGTATACATAAGTTTCTTGTCAACAAAAATCACATACACGAGTTATCTCCCGTGAACCTCCGATTTGGACAAAAACCAGTCACGCTTCTTAAACTCATACTAAATCACCCGATACGTTTGAGGTCATACGCCTGTAGCGGGAAAAATGTTAACCATTGTCAACGCTTACAAGCAGTGACAAGGTATACCGTCAAACCGCACGGTATTCTTGTCAAACGCTGTTAGCGCAATGAAATAAGAACAATATTCATTCCTTAACTGTTGTTTAATTGGTCAATAGTAACCTATCGACATGCTTTTAACACATTAAAAAAACTTTCTTGTAACCATAATGGCTTCTTTTGTACGTATTAGTTTCTATTCTAAAAACTTTTATACATTACATTTTTGCAGAATGTAGGCTAAAGTGTTAACTGGAATTAATTTTGCAAGATGAATTTGATTCCATAATTGCACTTAGTGACTTGGAACCATATGTTATCATTAACTTTAATTAATAAGCCACCGATTGGAGTGGGCTACCATACCCATGTGCTTTCTCTGCCCTGTTCACAGCTCTTGCCAAGAATATAAATGAATCAAATGGGGTTTAACTTACTTCTCTGCACCAACTGGTTACTGGGTATAATAGGCCTAGTGTCGGAATTACACCATACTCCTTCGATTTCCATCTGTGTCAAGCAAGGCCAAGGGATCTTTTATTCGTTAACAATGCCAATACTCGGCAGTAGGCCTCTAGCCTCTATGCATATTTGTTTTGCATACCATCCTAATTACTAGATAGGCCTACTTTCTAGGCCCACAATGCTGTGCAACTGACAAAAGAAAATAAATTAAATGGAGAAGACATCCTATTGTTCTGCTCATACTGGGCTATTGAAGATGGGGAGGGAAATTTTGGCCTGTCTGTGGCCTACTCTTACTTGGAATTCCACCTGTCAAGGGTTCTTTTTCATGGACCTCAGGTTTTTCATCCGACTTTACTTGACTTCACCAATAATAAAAAGCAGCAGCGGGATGGCAAACATTTTAATCATTTTAAATCAAAACAAATTACAACAAATTAATACAATGTCAAACAATTATTTACAAAATAAAACTCCCTCAGCAGGTTCGGAAGTAGCAGTGAAAAAACCCAAAAAGACAAGCCCCTACCCACAGTAATACTACCGGGAGGGTGGGAGGGATTTTTACATAGCACAAATTAAAAAACAGGCGCATGGCGTTAGCATAATTAAAAAGGCGGAAGCTTAAAGTTTAAAGCGAGGCAATGTCAAAGGTTAAGGTCGTTGAACGGTTACGTCACCTAAAATATGATTTACAAATAAATCTGTAATTTACTTGACTTCACCAATAATAAAAAGCAGCAGCGGGATGGCAAACATTTTAATCATTTTTGTGAGTGCCTAAATAATATTATAGTACGTTTTTATGTAAAAAGAGGCTGTAAGCCTTGTGATTGTTAATGTTATTTTGTATACTTGATACCGAGGATGAGTATATTAATGGTTTGATTTGCCTAATTTAGCATATAATTATAATGATGTAATTTTCATTGGTGGTCTTATTCCACTGGTGGTTGGTCTGGGTTGTCCAGTGTGTTTTGCACACGGAGGGGCGCCATGTTTTCTTAGCAAAGAAGAAGTTTTTCCGTGTGTTGTCAAAAGCAGCTAGAGGGCACAAAAAACCGGTATCATTACATATTTTGTTATATTTTACTGTATAAGCCGTCAGTGGCACCAATTATTCTAATTATGTCATTTGTCACAGTGTAATTTGTATGTAATTCGTTCGTGAAGCTGGCGTGGTTATTTGTGCATAAAACCCGCTCGCCGTTAAGTAGTAAGTCACGTGACCCCAATCAGCTGTTTTGTTTACATCCTTAATAGAATGAACTGTCAAAACTAATACGATACTTATATGCATAGTATGTTAACCTAGGATTTGTAGTAGTCATATGTCAAGGTATTTTCTGTTTATCTGTCAGACTTGTCATATTTCTTTTGTTATACTGACATGATAGATGGAATTTATCTGTGGCACTCTGTTATAATAGTATGGTTAGCTTCAGAAAGTATATTGTATATTATATGTCTTTTCAGTCAATCTGTATATTTTGTATTACTACGATGCTGCTACATATGGTATTGACGGTTTTGTGTTCAAAGTGATACAACGTTGAAATTAATAGTCTACAGATCCAAGGTGATGTAATTTCTTGTTACATGTTTCCAGTTATAAAGTCACAGCCTAGATGTCAAACCACTTAAGTGAAGTTATATTATAAACTGTGGATAGAGACGGCACGATATAGTTCTCTCTCACCTTTCATCATTATTCCCTAATAGTTATAAGCTTACTTTGCTATGTGGTTTTATAATTCATCCTTCATGTAGTGTCATAACTATTTCATTTATATATAGTAATAATATTTGTAAAGCAGCCTCTAAATAGTTTTAGTAGTCATACTAGTAGTCACATGGTCACAATATGCCCACAACTTATAAGTCAAAGTCTGTAGAAAATCTGACTCCTGCTCCATTAAAGCCTTCTGCTGGAGCCAGGTCAGTAGTTAGTGCTGTTATAGAAACAAGAGGTATGAGAAAACTTACAGAAAAGAGGAATCAAACACAGGAAGAAATTCCGCCTAATAGAAAGATCAGTGATGATACAGAAGTAAGAACAAAAGATGACATCTCACAAGTGCCTTTATCTAATAGTAAAAGGAAGTCTGCAGAAAAAACGAAGAGAATTCAGACGAAAACCCAGAAGCAAATTATGTCAAACATAGAGATTAGTGATGATGAAATAGAGGTGAGACCAGAAGATAGTGTATCACAGATAAGTGCAGATTCCGTTAGATCCAGTAAGAGGAGCAGTAGAATTGAAGAAGAGTTAAAGGGGGTTAATGATGTTATGGCCAGAATCGTTCGTGAATTAAAGAAGCCTGAAAGTGAAATAAAGAAATTTGATGGTAACTGTTTAGACTACAAGAAATTTATGCGTCAATTCAAAACGAAGATAATAAACAATGCATCAGATGATGATGAAATAATGACATATTTAGAACAGTACACAACGGGTGAGGCTCACAAGATCGTCACTGGCTATTCACACATTGATGCTCATGTTGGATACCCGGCGGCTTTAAAGGAATTACAGGACAGATATGGGAATTCAGAAGTCATAGCTAATACCTACATAAAAAGAGCTTTGGAGTGGCCAACTATTAAAGCCGATAACGTTAAACTGTTAGATGAATATTCTATCTTCCTGTTCGAATGTGAGGCTGCAGTAGAAAGTATTGATGCCCTTAATATTTTAGAGTACTCAGAAAACTTGAAAAGACTTGTACAGAAATTACCTTTTCATCTGCACGAGAAATTCCGTACAATGGCTTTAGACAAGAAAGATAAACACCAAACTGTTAAGTTCAAAGATTTAGTCCAATTTGTCAGACGTGAAGCTAGAAAGGCATCGGATCCTGTTTTTGGAAAAGAAGCTATGCATCAGACTTCAAACCACTTCATCAATAATAAATTATCTGGAAACAGAAACAGAACTCCTTTAACAGCAACTGCTCATATTGGAAGAAATGGTAACACTTGTTGTAACCAAGTTAGTCAAAATAGTTATCCAGGTCAAGCCACTCGTCAGACTAGTTACCAAAGCCCAGCTCCCCAACAAACCAGTTACTCAAGTCAAACCCATCGTCAAACTCGACAACACAATTATCAGAATAATTCAAGTCAAACTCAAGGTGATAGTCAACCTCCTGTGAACTCTAGATTTCAGCTTAAGCCATGTTTATATTGCAATTCATCATTACACACCATAGAACACTGTCGTCAGTTTGTAGAGAAGTCCTTAGAAGACAAACAAGTTCTATTAAGGAATCTGTCTGCATGTTTTGGTTGCCTAAAACAAGGACATCATGTTCGAGTTTGTACCAGTATATTACAATGCAGCGTTTGTAAAGGGAGTCACCCAACTTTGTTGCATAACCCAGACAGACAAGTTCGTAATCCTTCATCAAATTCTAGTTCATTGAATCACCCAAGTAATAATTCTGCTGTCCTTAAAGAATCAGAACGTCCAGAATCTCATATGGGGGTCGGAGACAAAGAAGCAGAAGAATTTATATTTTCTGTGATTCCTGTCAGAATTAAAGTTAAAAACACAGAACATTTTGTTATCACACATGCCTTTCTTGACTCTGGCAGTAGCATTACCTTTTGCACAGTATACGTATTAAGAAAACTTGGTCTTAAAGGGAAAAGGTCAAAGCTAACGTTAAACACGTTGGGCAGTCTTCAGACAATTGAGACAGAAACCATTAGATGTTTGGAAATAGGAGATGTGCATGGAAACTTTATGTTCGATTTACCCATGGTTTACAGTAAAGATGAAATCCCTGTCTCGACCCGTCATATACCTACCAACAGAGATATTAGTAGATTTCCTCATCTACAAGGCATTGAGTTGCCTGAAATCAACGCCGAAATAGGGTTGTTAATTGGTATTAATGTTCCGAATGCCTTTTCACCATTAGAAGTTATATCAGGTCCGGATGGAAGTCCCCATGCTACTAGGACAAGACTAGGATGGGTGTTATGGAATGTCAGACGTCATATCAAAGGCCAAACAAGTCATACTAGTTACACAAGTCAAGATTTACCAAGAATCAACAAAGTAGAAATTGCTGCAATAGAAGAAATAGAGAAGTTAAACCAAATTGATCAAGCTGTTCGAAATTCCTATAACTTAGATTTTCCAGAAAGGGTCGCTGACGAAAAGAGAGAATATTCTAAAGATGACAAAAAGTTTATGCAGATTATTGAAGAGTCAATTCAGTACCAAAATAATCATTATATTATACCATTACCATTTAGAACGCCTTTGCCTGTTATACCAAACAACAGATATCAAGCTCTACAAAGACTAAAGGGTGTTAAGGCCAAGATGACTAAAAATGAGAAATATTATACAGATTACAAAACTTTCATGAACAGCATCATTGATAAAGGCTTTGCAGAGAAGATTAAAGAAGAAGATTTATTAGTTGACACCCAGAATAGAGAATATTTCCTTTTGCATCATGGAATTTACCACCCTCGAAAACCCGATAAGCTACGAGTGGTATTTGATTGTTCCAACAAGTTTAGGGGAGTCTCTTTAAATGATCTTCTTTTACCAGGGCCAGATTTAACAAATAGTCTCGTAGGAGTCCTTTAAGATTTCGCCAGGAACCAGTATGCTTTATATCCGACATAGACAACATGTTCTATGAAGTTAAATTACCAGAACAACAACATGATTATTTAAGATTTTATTGGTGGCCAGATGCTGATCTTGACACAGATCCAGAAATTTATAAGATGACAGTACATATTTTTGGAGCGGTATCGTCACCAAGTTGCTCTAATTATGCTCTGAAGAGAACAGCATATGACAATCAAGATAAATTTTCTGAAGAAGCTGTAAATACAGTTCTTAAAGACTTTTATGTAGACGACTGTTTAAAGAGTGTTAAAACGGAGTCAGAAGCTATCAACCTATGTCATGAGTTACGACAACTTTTGAGTAAAGGCGGCTTCAACCTTCGGAAGTGGATCAGCAATAGTAGAGAGTTACTAAATTCATTGCCTGTCACAGAGAGAGCAAAAGAAGTTCAACAATTAAATTTGGATTACGATGAACTGCCGACTGAAAGAGCATTAGGGGTTACCTGGTGTGTTGACAGTGACAGCTTTGGTTTTCATGTACAGTTACGGAAAATAGATTGTAATACCCGACGTAATATACTGTCTGTTGTTAGTAGTTTATATGATCCACTAGGATTGGTGTCACCAGTCTTATTACCAGCTAAGATAATACTGCAAGAACTTTGTAAAAGCGGTCTCGATTGGGATACTGAAGCAGACCAATCATTAACCCGAAGATGGCAAAATTGGTTAACAGATCTTCCGTTGTTAGAGACCATTAGAGTTAATAGATGTATAAAACCAGCTGATTTCGATGATATAACCTCCTGTCAAGTCCATAATTTCAGTGATGCCAGTGAGAAAGGATACGGAACGGCCTCGTATCTACGTTTAGTCAACAGTAATAACAAGGTTTATGTCTGTCTTTTGATGAGCAAGTCGCGAGTGGCACCATTAAAGAAAGTGACAATCCCTCGCATGGAATTAACAGCAGCCATGATGTCTGTAAGATTGAGTAATATTATTAACAGTGAAATGGAAATACCAATTGATGAAGTCATATTTTGGACAGACAGTATGTCAGTAATTAACTACATTAATAATGAGTCTACACGGTTTTACACTTTTGTCGCCAACCGCATCACCATAATTCATGCCAATACAGAACCAAAACAATGGCGACACATAGACGGTAAGCTAAATGTTAGTGATATGGCGTCTCGTGGTACAACAGTTGAAAAATTGGTTAATAGTAATTGGTTTATAGGACCAGATTTTCTAAAGAAAGGAGAAACGGAATGGCCTATTACCAGAAGTAATAATCAACTCGCTGGAAATGACCCAGAAGTCAGACCTGCAGTTCATGCAACCATTGTTAAACCATCTCCAATTGATGTTTACTTAACTCACTTCTCCACTTGGAAAAAACTGTGTAAAGTAGTTGGATGGATTGTACAGTTTACGTCTTTTCTCAAGTACTTGTCTTCTAAAAGAAAAGAGATTCGTGATAAATTACAACAAACAGAAAACAATGGTCAATGTTTAGAAGAAAGGATTAAGAGGGAAATGGATAAAATTAAAACAAAGGATAACTTCAACACATTTGGTCAATTGAATTTAGAAGTTCTACAGAAGTCAGAATATTTAATCATCAAGAATGAACAGAAGAAATACTTAAATGAAGAACTCCAAACATTGAAAGCTAATCGCAACAAAAATGTACCAGAAATGATTAAAGCTGCCAGTCCTATTCACAGGTTAGACCCAATGTTAGAAGATGATCTTATAAAAGTAGGTGGCCGCCTCAGTCGTTCAAGTTTAAGTGATGAGGTTAAGCACCCCCCTGTTATACCAAGACAGTCTCAAATATCTACTCTTATTATACAAGATGCACACAAGACAGTCGGACATCTTGGTCGAAACTCAACCCTATCTCAGTTACGTCAGAAATACTGGATAGTACAAGCAAATACCCTGATACGAAGAGTTATCTCAAAGTGCATAGTTTGTCGTCTATACCAATCTAAACCCGGATGTCAGAAGATGGGCGATATCCCAAAGGAAAGATTGATACCAGATGATCCGCCATTTTCTAGAACAGGAGTCGATTACTTCGGACCATTTGAGATAAAGCGAGGTCGTAGCATTGTGAAGCGTTACGGTGTCTTATTTACTTGTATGGGTATTAGGGCTATTCACTTAGAGGTTGCTCATTCTTTAGAGACCACTTCATGTATCAATGCTTTAAGACGTTTTGCGTCACGTAGGGGTAATGTTAAATTCATTAGGTCAGATAATGGTACTAATTTAGTAGGGTGTGAGAGAGAACTTCGCGAGGAGATAGATAAATGGAACAAACAACAGATCCATGATTATATGCTCCAAGATAATATCCAATGGAAATTTAATCCACCAACAGGATCCCACTTTGGTGGAGTCTTGGAGCGACAAATACGGTCAGTTAGGAAAGTTCTATATTCCATTTTAAAGGACACTTGTACCAAGAGTAGTTTAGATGATGAGGCTCTTCAAACTGTGTTTTGTGAAGTTGAAAGGATTGTGAATAGTAGGCCACTTTCCAGCTTATCTAGTGATCCGAATGACTTGGACCCACTAACACCCAACCATTTGTTATATTTACAATCTAATTTTAATTTTCCCCCAGGTATTTTTGATTTGAAAGACTCTTATGCCAGACGTAGGTGGAAACAAGTTCAGTTTATTGCTGACACCTTTTGGGATAGATGGACAAAAGAATACTTACCCACGTTACAAGAACGTAAAAAATGGACAAATAGCAAAAAAAACTTTAAAGTGTCAGATCTTGTTTTGATAGTTGATGATTCTCAACCTAGGGGATTGTGGTTGCTAGGACGCATCATTAAGATTATGCCTGATTCTAAGGGAAATGTTAGGGTAGTTAAAGTCAAAACCAAGCATTCTGAACTGATAAGGCCCATTTCCAAACTTTGTCTTATTATGGAATCAGAGCAGTAACAGTTAAGTTTCATTTGGAAACTAGGTTTCTTATTATTATGAGTAGGCATAAGCCAATTATCTAACATAAGCTTACTGTAATTACAGAGTTAATTAGTAATATAATACCAGATTAAGTTGTAATTCTTTACCTTAGGATTGCTGTGTTTACTATAATATTTCAGTAAGATATTGTATTAAAATTTGTGTCATTATGTTTAGAAAATTGTTTTAATTGTTTTCACGAAGTTACACAATTAGGGGGTCGGTATGTGAGTGCCTAAATAATATTATAGTACGTTTTTATGTAAAAAGAGGCTGTAAGCCTTGTGATTGTTAATGTTATTTTGTATACTTGATACCGAGGATGAGTATATTAATGGTTTGATTTGCCTAATTTAGCATATAATTATAATGATGTAATTTTCATTGGTGGTCTTATTCCACTGGTGGTTGGTCTGGGTTGTCCAGTGTGTTTTGCACACGGAGGGGCGCCATGTTTTCTTAGCAAAGAAGAAGTTTTTCCGTGTGTTGTCAAAAGCAGCTAGAGGGCACAAAAAACCGGTATCATTACATATTTTGTTATATTTTACTGTATAAGCCGTCAGTGGCACCAATTATTCTAATTATGTCATTTGTCACAGTGTAATTTGTATGTAATTCGTTCGTGAAGCTGGCGTGGTTATTTGTGCATAAAACCCGCTCGCCGTTAAGTAGTAAGTCACGTGACCCCAATCAGCTGTTTTGTTTACATCCTTAATAGAATGAACTGTCAAAACTAATACGATACTTATATGCATAGTATGTTAACCTAGGATTTGTAGTAGTCATATGTCAAGGTATTTTCTGTTTATCTGTCAGACTTGTCATATTTCTTTTGTTATACTGACATGATAGATGGAATTTATCTGTGGCACTCTGTTATAATAGTATGGTTAGCTTCAGAAAGTATATTGTATATTATATGTCTTTTCAGTCAATCTGTATATTTTGTATTACTACGATGCTGCTACAATTTTAAATCAAAACAAATTACAACAAAGTAATACAATGTCAAACAATTATTTACAAAATAAAACTCCCCAAACCCCAAGACGGGGGGTGAAGGCGTTGTATTAAGATTAAGAAGAAGGGAAATGGGATGTGAAGGTATGAAGCGCGCGGAGAAGCGAGGAATAATTTGTATCAATATAACGTTGATAACAATTACTTGACCAATATCCTAAAGCCTGAATTTGATGGTCAGTGAGGCCCGAAAAACTAGCCCAAGTGGCAGCACCCCTTCGGAAGGAATGTCCACCATAGGAAGATGGCGGTAAACCCAATGCGCGAAGTGCCTTCAGGAAAGGGCGATAGGCAAGACATCTGCCATCCTCGAGCAGGAAAAGCGGGGTGGACGGGGGAGCCGGCTTTGACAATATCACCTGAAGCGCAGAACAGGGATCGAGGGGATGGTTGCGAAGTTTTGGTAAACAAATGATGACTGGCTTGGCTCGAAATTGCATGTTTTTTTGTGATTTTAAGGCGCACAATGAATCCCCATGATAACAATGTTACATCCTTGCGTTGGATGTGAAAAATTGGGTCAAAGCGTGTTTTGACCAAGAAATTGTTAGGCCGCAAGAATCCAAAAAATCATAAAAGACAAGCAGCCCAGAAAATACTGTTATTAAACGATTTTCCCAAAACACGATGAATACGTAGCAATAAATCGGGTGTAATCGGGGCTTTGCAACTTTGAGCTGTACCCAGTGCTCTTTTGACACCTGTTAGAAGGTGTTTTATGGACCAACTAGTTAAAGGGTCGGCGAGATTATTGGACTTATGCAGTATCGAAATAATATTTATATAAGAAATTATAGTACTAAACTTAAATTGTTTAACATCAACTAAATACGCGATAAACAATTCAATAGTATGTTGAGCCACTGGAAGCATTGTTAATTTCATTCTTGAACAAAATTCTATATAACACTTGAGATGGGTATTATATGTAGTAACAGTAGATTTAGCCCACCCCAGTTTTTGGAGTCGCAGTAACGAATCTTCCAGGTTTACACCACCTAGAAAAGTAGAAGTGACAAGAGACATGGTTAAGTAGCTCAACAGTACTAAAGTAATAATCATAACATGGTAAATAATGAAATAACTTTGAGAGCTGTCCCGGTTCATGGAGCCGGGAAGCAGCATCAGCAATCAAATTGCGACTGCCTAAAACATGAACCGCTTTAATATCGAAGTTATAAATTGTCGATATCCAAAACAATATACGTAAGCACACCATTAAAAATTTGTTGTGTGAAGACCCTTTATTAATAACACATTTGGTAGTCATGTTATCGGTAAACGCAATAACCGTTTTGTTAGTCCAAAATGGACACCATCGCATGGCTGATAAAAGAACTGCAACAGTCTCTTTAACATTTATATGCTCATGTTCGACACAGGGTAAATCAATTGCCCAATTCACATAAAAAAAATCACCGTTGTAAACACCGGCACCCCCTCCAGAGGATGCATCAGTTTGTAATGAGGTGGTAGTTTTGGTATCGAGAAATTTTACTGTTCCGGAGAAAATACTCATAAAAATTTATCCACCAGGTAATGTCTAAGTGAAATTCGGCAGATAATTTTACTTTTCCTCTTCGTTTGACAGTGACGGCCATGTCTATTAGACGTCTAAGGAATATGCCCCCCCCCCCCCTTGATCATTTGGCACGCCCAGTTTAGTTTTCCACAAAGAGACTGTAATTGTTTTAAACTTGCCCGTTTCCGCTTTTGAAACACTAGCAAAAGGTCAAGAAATTCAGACTGTTTATCCTGCGGCATGGAGAGAGTAAGGTTTTTGGTATATAACAGTATGCCAAGAAAGAGCATCATTTGAGACGGCCCTGCAACCTTGTTCCAAGAAATATCGAATCCCAATTCGCGCAGAGTCTGGAGCAACAATAATAATCCCCGGTTACACAATGCAAAAGTGTCTTCGATGACTAAAAAGTCGTCGAGGTAAGCGATACAGGTGACACCAAACCTAACAGACATTATCTTACATACTGCCTTACTAAGAGTTTGAAAAATTGTCGGGCTCTTTGCATGACCGAAATGTAATTTTGAATTGTAAAAATACACAGGGTTAGTACCGCCCGAAAAGTGCCATTTAAGGCCAGTTAAATGGTAATCAGAGCTGTGACATCTAACCGATCTGTATGCGCTTTTCAAATCCACTTTAGCCAGATAACAGTTAGGAGTAATAAGAACAAGTGCATCTTTTAAATCCATGTAGGAGCAGCTGGTCTCGGACGTAAAAGAGTTCAAGGAATTTTCCTCAGGTGCGCTAGCATCGTGGATTAGGCGAATGTCACCACTAGGTTTAAGAATAGCACCCAGCGCACTTATTATTGTCGGTTTTACTGAAGTTATTACATAGTTTCCAGCTGCAATTTCATATTTAATCTGTTTCTCAACTTTTTCTCTAAACATGAATGCTGACGAGTAATTATCACGTTCGATTGGTAGGTAGGGACCAAATTTTGTCGTTAGGGTGAACCCATGTTTTACACCACTCAAAATAAAATCTCTGTCTGTACAAGTGGCTGGTAAAAGTCGTGTCCATGCGGCATAGCATAGGCCCCCACGCCTATCAACGTCAGCAGACGAAAGGGAGGTAACTCATAATTTGTACTGTGGATCGAAGCAGTCTTTGGGTGAAAAATTTGTGGCGGTTGACCCGTAATCACACCTTGTTTATGACCATCGATTGCCGAATGCGAATTAGAGAAGCACATAGCACAGTTGTGCATTAATTTACAATCGGTACGAAGGCACACATTACTGTTATAATTGCGACAGATTTCTCTACCGTCAGGCAAAAATGGTCCCTTTGCTCGATTAGATGATGACCATGGTTTGTTGAAAACCGGCATTGGTTTATTATATGATTTTGAAAAATATGGCACGGATGGAAACCTAGTCTGTTCTGACAGGGCTCTAGCCGAGGGATGATCTCTTTTTAATACCAATTGAAATTCACGTAACTCTTGTAGATAGCTTCCCCATTCAAAGTTTTCACCCGCTTGACGATCGCGATATTCTTTGTCATATAATAGTACACTATACCATACATATTTAGAAGCGAGACGGAAGAAGTCGGCTGTATATTTCAAGTAGGCGGCCACACTAAATGATGGATTCTGTTTCATAAGTTCTGGCAGGATGCGTGTATTTGCATATCCCCATTCCTCAATGGTTACTTTGTCTAAAGACTTTCTTTTGCCTATGCGAAACTCTACATCGGTACCAATGGAAAAAGTATCACATGGCGCTACAGGATCCAACCAAAGAAAGTTTAAAATCTGTAGGCCTAATGCCTTGTCAGATTTTGTGATGCCTGGCGCGGATAAAACCTGTAGACTTGGGGGCGTGGCCGACGAGATATTACTAGTACGCACCTCACCTTGATTTATGTCGTTAGTTCAAGATTTGTTACCAGGAAAGTTGAAGGTGCGGTCATGCCTCTGAGTCTGTTCTCCGCCGTTGACAGGAGGATTTTCTGTTGATGAATTCAGTTCTTTTCCACGATTGCGTTCTTTTTCAATTTGACGTCGAAGGATGGCTTTTTGGTTTTCAACTTTCACTGTGTGAAGTTCTAACTGAAGGGTAACTAGCTCAGGATCGATCTCAGAAGCATTTGCTAAACTAGTGTGTTCGGGGTCGCCCTTTTCACGTGGAATGGCGGTCGAGGTTGGATCAGGACTAGCAGTAGCACTCGGCTGGGTAAAGACATCGCCGATACCCGGTCTAATTTCATTGTCAGTCGAGTCGTCTTCCGACTCACCAGTGATCGCCTTAAGGACATCTTTCATCTTTCCACCGGCATTAGGTCGTCTGTTTCTTGAAGATGCCATTTTTACATAGCACAAATTAAAAAACACAGGCGCATGGCGTTAGCATAATTAAAAAGGCGGAAGCTTAAAGTTTAAAGCGAAGCAATGTCAAAGGTTAAGGTCGTTGAACGGTTACGTCACCTAAAATATGATTTACAAATAAATCTGTAATATAATATATATGTTTTTCGACAATTTTTAATAATTACTGCTAGGGTTTTTAATAATTACTGCTAGGGTTTTTAATAATTACTACTGCTAGGGTTTTTAATAATTACTACTGCTAGGGTTTTTAATAATTACTGCTAGGGTTATGGACCTTGAAATATGCAGAGGAAGCTCCAGAGACTAAAGTTATCACCCAATGTATACACAGTGTTTAAGTTCATGAGACAGAGACGTCTACCGTAGCCTACTGATTTTCAATGATTTCCAAAAATTACTGACTAGAGTTATATGTCCTTTGATCACTTGAAAAATCTTGTGCACGAAAGTTATGATGCGATTCACATTATGTTTTAACACAGCATTTTAGGTCATGATATGAAGAAGCCTATTCATTTTCAACAATTTCTGAAAATTATAGCCAGAGTTATAGCCCTTGATCCCTGATGGACACTCTAGAGACTAAAGTTATCACCCAATTTACTTTAAACTTATAAACAGTTTAATTTCATGATGAAGAAGACTGTCGTTCCCTACCTCTCTTTCCCTCCAACTGTCTGTCCCTCCCTCTTTCCCTCCCTCCCTGTCCCTCCCTCTATCCCTCCATCCGTCTTCTCTCCCTATTTCTCTGTCTACCTCTGTCTCTCCCTCCCTCTGCCCCTCCCTGTCTCCCCCCTTACTCCGTCTGTCCCTCCCTCTATCCCTCCCGCAGTTTGTCCCTCCTATCTGTCTATCCCTCCATCCGTCTATCCCTCCCGCTGTCTCCTCCACCTCTGTCTCCCTGTTCCTATGTCTGTCCCTCGGTCACTCCATCTGTCTCACCCTCTATCCCTCCCTCCCTCTGTCCCTCCCTCTGTCCATCCATCCCTTCATCTGTCCCTTCATCTCTCTGTCCCTACCCGTCCTTCCGTCTGTCCCTCCCTCTATCCCTCCATCTGTCTGTCCCTTCCTCTGTTTCTCCCTCCCATCTCTGTGCCCCTCCCTCTCTCTGTCCTCCCTCGGTCACTCCCTCTGTCTCTTCCTCACTGTGCCTGTCCCACACTCCCTCCCCCACTCCATCTTTTCCCCCTCCCTCTATCCCTCCCGCTGTTTGTCCCTCCTATCTGTCCCTCCCTCCATCTATCCCTCCTTCCCTCCCTCCTATCTGTCCCTCCCTCTGTGTCCCTCCCTCCCTACGTCTTCCCCTCCTGCTGTTTGTCCATCCCTATATCCCCCCCCCGTCTTTCCCTCCATCCGTCTTTCCCTCCTGTCTCTGTCTCTCCCTCTGTGTCTTCCTCACTGTCTCTCCCTCCCTGTCCCTCGGTTACTCCCTCTGTCTGTCCCACCCTCCCTCTGTCTCTGTCTCCCTGTCCCTCTGTCTGTCCCTCGGTCACTCCATCTGTCTCACCCTCTGTCCCTCCCACCCCTCTGTCCCATCCCTATATCCCTCCCCCGTCTTTCCCTCCATCCGTCTTTCCCTCCTATTTGACCCTGCCTCCGTCTTGCTCCCTGTCTCTGTCTCTCCCTCTGTCTCTTCCTCACTGTCTCTCCCTCGGTCACTCCCTCTGTCTTTCCCGCCCTCCCTCTGTCTCCCACAACTCTGTCTCTGTCTCCCTATTCCTCTGTCTGTCCCTCGGTCACTCCATCTGTCTCACCCTCTGCCCCTCCCTCCCTCTGTCCTCTGTCCATACATCTCTTCATTTGTACCTTCATCTCTCTATCCCTCCTTTCATCTGTCCCTCCCGCCTGTCTCGCCCCCCCTCTCTGTCCTCCCGCCTGTCCCTCCCTCCCCCTGTTCCCTCTGTGTCCCTCACTCCCTCTGCCCCTCCCTCCCTTGCTCCCTCCCTACGTCTTTCCCTCCTGCTGTTTGTCCCCCCTATATCCCTCCCTGTCTTTCCCTCCATCCGTCTTTCCCTCCCATTTGACCCTGCCTCCGTCTTTCGCTCTGTCTTTCCCTCCATCTGTCTTTCCCTCCTATTTGACCCTGCCTCCGCCTTTCTCCCTGTCTGTCTCTCACTCTGTCTCTTCCTTACTGTCTCTCCCTCCCTGTCTCTTGGTCACTCCCTCTGTCTGTCCCTTCATCCCTCTATCCGTCTGTCTGTCCCTCCCTCTGTCAGTCCCTCCCTCTCTCTGTCCTCCTGTCTGTCCCTCCTTCTATCCCTCCATCCGTCTGCCCCCCCGTTCCTCCCTCTGTGTTCCTCTCTCCCTCTGCCCCTTCCCCCATACGTCTTTCCTTCCTGCTGTTTGTTCCTCCCTATATCCCTCCCTCTGCCTTTCCCTCCATCCGTCTTTTCCTCCTTCTATTTGACCCTGCCTCCGAATTTATCCCTGTCTCTGTCTATCCCTCCATCCGTCTTTCCCTCCTTCTATTTGACCCTTTGTCTCTTTCTTACTGTCTCTCCCTTCCTGTCCCTTGGTCACTCCCTCTGTCTGTCCCGCCGTCCCTCCCTCTCTCTGTCCTCCTGTCTGCCACTCCTTCTATCCCTCCACCCGTCTGTCCCTCCCTCCCCCTGTTCTTCCCTCTGTGTCCCTCTCTCCCCCTGCCCCTTCCTCCATACGCCTTTCCTTCCTGCTGTTTGTTCCTCCTTATATCCCTCTCTCTGCCTTTCCCTCCATCCGTCTTTTCCTCCTTCTATTTGACCCTGCCTCCGGATTCCTCCCTGTCTCTGTCTATCCCTCCGTCCGTCTTTCCCTCCTTCTATTTGAGCCTTTGTCTCTTTCTCACTGTCTCTCTTTTCTTGTCCCTTGGTCACTCCCTCCCTCTATCCCTCCCGCCGTTTGTCCCCCCTATCTGTCGCTCCCTCCATCTGTCCCTCCCTCTATTCCTCCATCCGTCTGTCCCTCCCGCTGTCTCCCCCACCTCTGTCCCCCTTTCACCCTGTCTGTCCCTCTGTCACTCCATCTGTCTCACCCTCTGTCTCTCCCTCCCTGTCCCTCTGCCTGTCCCTCGGTCACTCCATCTGTCTCACTCTCCATCCGTCTTTCCCTCCTATTTGACCCTGCCCCCGTCTTTCTCCCTGTCTCTGTCTCTCACTCTGTCTCTTCCTTACTGTCTCTCCCTCCCTGTCTCTTGGTCACTCCCTCTGTCTGTCCCTTCATCTCTCTATCCCTCCATCCGTCTGTCCCTCCCTCTGTCAGTCCCCCCCTCTCTCTGTTCTCCCGTCTGTCCCGCCTATCCCTCCATCCGCCTGTCCCTCTCTCCCTCTGCCCCTCCCTCCGTGTCCCTCTCTCCCTCTGCCCCTCCCTCCCTACGTCTTTCCTTCCTGCTGTTTCCTCCCTATATCCCTCCCTCTGCCTTTCCCTCCATCCGTCTTTTCCTCCTTCTCTTTGTCTGTCCCTCGGTCACTCCATCTGTCTCACCCTCTGTCCCCCCACCCCTCTGTCCCATCCCTATATCCCTCCTCTGCCTTTCCCTCCATCCGTCTTTTCCTCCTTCTCTTTGACCCTGCCTCCGACTTTCTCCCTGTCTCTGTCTATCCCTCCATCCGTCTTTCCCTCCTTCTATTCGACCCTTTGTCTCTTCCTCACTGTCTCTCCCTCCCTGTCCCTTGGTCACACCCTCTGTCTGTCTGTCCCGCCCTCCCTCCCTTACTCCGTCTTTCCCTCCCTCTATCCCTCCCGCCGTTTGTCTCTCCTATCTGTCCCTCCCTCCATCTGTCCCTCCCTCTATCCCTCCATCCGTCTGTCCCTCCCGCTGTCTCCCCCACCTCTGTCTCCCTGTCACTCTGTCTGTCCCTCGGTCACTTCATCTGTCTCACCCTCTGTCTCTCCCTCCCTGTCCCTCTGCCTGTCCCTCGGTCACTCCATCTGTCTCACCCTCTGTCCCTCCCTCTGTCCATCCATCCCTTCATCTGTCCCTCTCTCGATCTGTCCCTCCCTCTGTCCGCCCATCCCTTCGTCTCTCCCCCCTCTATCCCCCCTCTGTCCTTCCATCTCCCTCGTTCTGTCCCCCTCCCTCTATCTTTCCCTTCCTCTTTCTGTCCCTCAGCGTTGGTCCCTCCTCTCTGTTCCCATGTCTTTCCCTCCCTCTCTCCCCGTCCCTCCCTCTGTCTCTCCTTGTGCCCCTCTTTTTCTCTGTGTCCCTCCCTCTGCCTGCCCCTACCTCTGTCTGTCCTTACCTCTGCCTGTCTTTCCCCACCTCTCTCTGTTCCTCTGTCCTTCCCTTCGTCAGCCCCCCCCCCCCGTCCTTCCCTTCCTCTCTCTGTCCCACCCTCTGTCCCTCCTATCTGTTCCTCTCTCCACCTGTCCCTCCCTCTACCCTGTAGCACCATTGGCCTTTCTGTCCCTCAGCGTTGGTCCCTCCTCTCTGTCCCCATGTCTTTCCCTCCCTCTCTCTCCGTCCCTCCCTCTGTCTCTCCTTGTGCACCTCCTTTTCTCTGTGTCCCTCCCTCTGCCTGCCCCTACCTCTGTCTGTCCTTACCTCTGTCTGTCTTTCCCCACCTCTCTCTGTTCCTCTGTCCTTCCCTTCGTCAGTCCCCCCCTGTCCTTCCCTTCCTTTCTCTGTCCCGCCCTCTGTCCCTCCTATCTGTTCCTCTCTCCACCTGTCCCTCCCTCTCTATCCTGTAGCACCATTGGCCTTTCTGTCCGACGTGGAGAGCGGACCACACAAACCGGTCGCCACATCTTACATACGACCCATGCATCTTTTCTTACTACATATTTCTGTAGCCTTGTGATCGTCTGGAATTTGCCTCTAGCTGTCTTTACTTCTGCTTCACGTTGTGTGTTTGCTTCTTACTGGTTTCTTAAGACGTTTGTCTTACCAGGAATAACAATGCAACAGTTCGTTTTTACATTTTATATAGCATAGCCGAATACAGGTATACAAGCATAGCACAGGTTACAATACTAGCTAAAACCATTTCTCCACCCTAGCAGCCGCGCGGCTGTCTAGGAGCTCAGATGGAACCTCTCTGGAATCTAATGGAAGTCTGACTTAAAAGTTTACTATGATATCATGGATATCATGCACAATCAAGTGTGATCATGGCCCTGAACCTGTGCAATTAACGATGTGATTGGTTAAATTAAGCCAAATGATGCAATGGTAAAATTTCCATGCACGTGATATCTCGTGGTATTTTATAGACACATGTTTGGCTAAATAACTCTTTTTATGTATCAACTGTCAATTACAGACAAAGCTGATTTAGTACACACTATATATAATATATATGTGAATATGTGTGAAACTATTAATTTGCCAAATATATTAATTAATGAAATATAAAGTCATCTTATTTCTCTATTCTTTGTCTATAAATTTAAACTATATTGCTACAATCCCTCCATCCGTATGCCCCCCCCCCCCGCTGTCTCCCACACTTCTCTGTCCCTCTGTCTGCCCCTCGGTCACCCCATCTGTCTCACCTTCTGTCCCTCCCTCCCTCTATCCCTCCCGCCGTTTGTCCCTCCTTTCTGTCCCTCCCTCCATCTGTCCCTCCCTCTATCCCTCCATACACCTCTCTGTCTCCCTGTCCCTCTGTCTGTCCCTCAATCACTCCATCTGTCTCACCCTCTGTCCCTCCCGCTGTTTGTCCCTCCCTCTATCCCTCCATCCGTCTTTCCCTCCCAGTGTTTGTCCCTCCCTCTATCCCTCCCTTCGTCTTTCCCTCCATCCGTCTCTTACTCCTTCTATCTGACCCTTCCTTCGTCTTTCTCTCCATCTGTCGCTCCTATATCCTCCCTCGGTCTGTCCCTCCCTCTCTGTCTCTTCCTCACTGTCGGTCACTGCCTCTGTCTGTCCCGCCCTCCCTCCCTCACTCCATCTTTCCTTCCCTCCCTCTATCCCTCCCGCTGTTTGTCCCTCCTATCTGTCCCTCCCTCCATCTGTCCCTCCCTCTCTCTTTTCCGCCCTCTGTCCCTCCATCCGCCTGTCCCTTCCTCCATCTGTTCCTCCCTCCATCTGTCCCTCCTCAGTCTGTCTCTCGCTCCTGTCCCTGTCTGTCTCACTCGCCCTGTCTCTCCCTCGCTCTGTCTCTCCCTCTGTCTCCCTATGCTCGCCCCTTTTTCTGTCTTCAATACACTGTGTTTATATTCATGAGATAAAGAAGCTATTGATGTTCAGTGAAAAAAATGTGACAACCCTTGTGGACTGTTCAGACTACTTAGCTGCTGTGGGCATATGTTTTGTGGCCTGGCCCCAAGTTCACAAAGCATTCTCAGACTTAAGTTGAGAATTTACTCAACTTTCAATCACTATTTATGAGAATTATCTTTGATCCAGAAACACAAAACTTTTCGCATAATTTCTTATTGATGTATTGGATAGATTAAAACAACAAAAGTTATATAAAGGGCTATATTCTAGTTTAAATATGGCGAACAATTTTGAGTAAATTCTTAACTTATGTCTGAGAATGCTTTGTGAACTCGGGGCCTGGTAACCTGACTTTAGGCGAACGCCTGTATTATGCTTTAATTATGATTTCGTCTTTTTGAAATTGTTATGAGGCTACATCATTGACAACATCAAGTCAATGCACCTCTTTATCGTCATTCAAAAACTCTTCTGTTTTAAACAAGTTATAACTCAGCGCTAAAGTCTTTATGTGGATATGCTTTGTCAAGCACAATATTTGGGGAGGAAAGCCAAGGTAATTATAGTGTACAATCAGTTCAAACTGCATATTTGATTACTTTTATTATTACTATTATATTTTAGAAAAAAAAAAATATCTTCGGAGGTTCTGGAGGAGCTGGAAAATGCGTTTTCAAGTGGGCTTACTTCTGTGAGTAAGTCCACTCAAAACCATGTTGATTCAGTCGCGTCAGCTGCAGGATTAACTTCACAGCAAGTTAAGGTAAGCTTAATAGGGGGATCCTTTTATGCAGGACATTCTTCTCAATGGGATTTTTTAAGACTGGGAGGCTATTCCATAGGATCATAAATACATTAGTTAGTGGCAGATCCCCAGTCCCCATCTATATTTAAACTGTATTTACATGTATCTTTTAATGCAAGTGATATTTTAGTATGCTTTCCAATGCCTATATCAGCCTATATTTAACATGACTAAAAGTTTCAGGAAAAAATTCAGAGATATTGTTCTTTATGTTTCCTTGTTGAAATTGAATATTAATATTGTTTCACTGTTGTTTATTTCTTTTGATATTTTCAAGTTATATGAACATCAAGCAGAAGTAACTGATTTATTGTGCATTACAAAATTCATATATTATTGTCAAGCTTAGGATATAATAAGCTTGCTTTAATATGTTTTTTTCAATGTACTTACTTACACCATCATGGAATTCAAACAGAGGTCATATTTACCTACCTGATTGTCAAAGAAATGGTTCTGTATAAGTTATGTAACTGGTAAATGACGTGAAGGACATACATGGATGAACTGGGTTAGACATTTTAATATTAATCAAATTTTTATCATAACAACTTAAACATTTCATACACATAGTCGTATGTCGTATCATAACTAAGTATGACTTCCAAGTTGTTATTATTAATTTAATATTTATATAAAGAGAGGTATTGATTATCAAATTTTTATATTCAGTCAAAATTTTACAAATGAAAATTCAAAATTGGATACTCTTTTTTTTTTGCAGATGGAATCAAAGACATAAAAGCATGGTCTAATAATTGGAAAAGTCTTCCTGAAAACCAAAAAAGTACTTATTGTCAAAGAGCCAAACTAACTGTGCCAATTAAAAGCCGACCAAAGTGTGAAAAAAAGAGGATCTCTTCTGTTCTATTAAAACAGTTAGATGCTCTTGTAAGTTTTTATTATTGAAAACTTTGATACTTTTAAACAATTAATTGTAGTGGTGAGCTTTGAAGATAAGGTAATCCAAAACATTTTGTTAGTCTCTCTCTCTCGCTCTCTCTCTCTCTCTCTCTCTCTCTCTGTCTTAAAGTGACATTTATTGCTAAATTTTAAAAATCTTGGATGCTTTAATCACATCTACACAATAAACAAAATCAGGATCTTATTATAGATACCGTAAACATTATTACTGAAATTTTTAATCATAAATCTTAACTCTTTCAAATATTAGCACAAGTCAACAATTATTTCCAGAGTTATCACCATATTTAACAATGTGAATGTATGCTATTATTTGAGTCCCACACTTGTTCTTTTTTTTTAGCTTCTGAAAATATCAGACTGCGATATTGATATTGCTGCTGTGGGGTTTTCCAGTGATAAACTTTTTATCGCTGGAAATGGAAAAATGAATGATTATTTTTCCAAAGAAAGTGTACAAACATCAATAATTAAACACTTCAGTTCTCAAACGTCCAGTCAAGGTAACTTAATAACATTATTTTTAGATTATTTCATACCTGAAGATGATTCAGGAGAATAGATGGTGCATCTGCTAATAGGCTGTTACAGTAGTCTATTCTAGACAGTATAAGGGATGATGCTAATATTTTGGCAGATTCTGCAGTTAAATATTTTCTAATGTATTGGATATAATGTGAGTTTCCATTGATGATTCACAATCAAACCTTACTCCTAGGTTTCTCACACTTGTAGAAAAGAGAATTGAAGAATCATGTCTTGTATTATGATTATAATCTGGTGATTAGATTTACAATTTTGTGAATGCACAGATAATTTTATTACAGAATCAAATGAATCAAATCAGGAGAAACTCTCAGTGCTACAAGCGAGAGCAAGAGAGCACTTTAACAAGCTTTATGGTAACTTTGATTTATGTATTGTCACGTGAGTTATGGTGATGTCTCTGGAAATGTCATGTACATGTAGTTTGTATTTCTACAATTAGTGTAATTGACAGAAGAAGTAGCTTGTCATTTGAAAGTAAGCAGAGAGATTGTCCTCTGCATTTAAGTTAATTTTTATGGGCCCACGTTGAAATGTGGTTGTGTATTGTCTGTCTGCCATGGACACTCTAGAGGCTAAAGTTATCATCCCCCAAAAAGATATGACAACCTTTATGGACTGCTTGGACAACTTAGATGTGTGCGAACATATCTTTGAGTATCTTAATTAGAACGACATTTTATAGTATAATTTAGCCACGGTGGCTCAGTTAGAAAGGTGCTGACTCAGCAATCAGGAGTGTCATAAATAAGTTCAGAAAAATGTTTATTTCTGACTTATTGACAGTTCAATTATTGTTTTTTTTATTATTATCTTTAAAGCTAAAGCTACACATTCAAATCGGAAATTCCCATATAAATCCGTACAAAGTGGTAGAATACCTATAAAGGGAATACCTGTTTCATTACTTCCACTGGCACAACCATTCCATTGTGGAAGAGAGAAGCTGTCACTGATGTTCTTTAGGCCTGAAATGTTTTCTAAATTATTAATTAGACATTAATTAACTTATCCAGTCCATAATCAACCCTCGGTGGCATCGGATTTCTCCGATATAAAATAGATTAGAACAGTTCAACCATATTTTGATTTAAGCTAAAAATGGAGGAGCGAGACTTAGCTTTGAACAACCAGTACAGTGGTTGGAATTATTGCACACGTCTTGTCAAACCTTCAAAGGCTAATATCTTCGCTTGCAATAGAGTAATTTGAATGAAATTTTCAAATTATTCATTTTACATTATCTATTTTCGAACTATTATAGCATTGCAGGAATGGCTAGCTCTTTATCTAAATCTTACATAATATATCTTTAAATTTTGCTCTTTCTTTTTCTCTAGACCTGCCCCCGAAGCTAACGAACTATGCACTAATGAACAGATGACATCAATACCAGGAAGCCAACCATTAACATTCGAAACATCATCAAGTAACCAACTATTGACACCAATTACTGAACCAATCACGAAGGAACCAATGGCAGCAATTCTTAATAGACAGTGGACAGCCGAACCTCATAATGAACCACCAGAACCAGCACCCGTAAATAAAACCCTAACACCCTCTATTTACATTGATCAGGATGGAAAAGTACAAATTGTAGTAAATAAATCTTAACTTTATACCCGCCTTTATGTCCTATAATATGTCAGTAATTAAGTCAGTTATCATCTAGTTGTATATCACCATGTACAATAGCATAACATGTCAGTAATTAAGTCATCTAATTGTTTATAATCATGTACGGTAGTATAAAATGCCAGTAATTAAGTCAGCTATCATCTAGTTGTATATCACCATGTACAGTAGTACAACATGTCAGTAATTAAGTCAGTTATCATCTAGTTGTATATCACCATGTACAGTAGTATAACAGTAATGAACCAAGCTATTGTCTAGTTGTATATCACCATGTACAGTAGTATAACATATTAGTAATTAAGTCAGCTATCATCTAGTTGTATACCACCATGTACAGTAGTATAACAGTAATTAACCAAGCTATTGTCTAGTTGTATATCACCATGTACAGTAGTATAACATGTTAGTAATTAAGTCAGCTACCATCTAGTTGTATATCACCATGTATAGTAGTATAACATGTTATTAATTAAATCAGCTATCATCTAGTTGTATATCACCATGTGCAATAGCATAACATGTCATCTAGTTGTATATCACCATGTGCAATAGCATAACATGTCATCTAGTTGTATATCACCATGTACAGTAGCATAACATGTCAGTAATTAAGTCATCTAGTTGTTTATAATCATGTACAGTAGTATAACATGTCAGTAATTAAGTCGGTTATCATCTAGTTGTATATCACCATGTACAGTAGCATAAAATGTCAGTAATTAAGTCAGCTATCATCTAGTTGTATATCACCATGTGCAATAGCATAACATACCAGTAATTAAATCAACTGTCATCTAGTTGTAGGCCTATATCTCCATGTACAGTAGTATAACATGCCAGTAATTAAATCAACTGTCATCTAGTTGTAGGCCTATATCTCCATGTACAGTAGTATAACATGCCAGTAATTAAGTCAGTTATCACCTAGTTGTATATCACCATGCACAGTAGTATAACAGTAATTAACCAAGCTATTGTCTGGTTGTATATCTCCATGTACAGTAGTACAACATATCAGTAATTAAGTCAGCTATCATCTAGTTGTATATCACCATGTGCAATAGCATAACATGTCGGTAATTAAATCAACTGTCATCTAGTTGTATATCACCATGTACAGTAGTATAACTGTTATACTATAATCAACTATCGATGTCAACGCTAGCCTGCGATATTTATTGGATTAGGATCCGAATTGCTGCTCAACTTTCAATCATGATTTAATTATGAAATGGATAATTGAGACTATCTTTTTTATCTGCCGACTTTAGTTATGATGATCGAGGCTAGGCCGAAAATTCAATTGCTAAAATCTTGGTTCTGAATAGATCAATTTGACTGAAAGTTTCAGCAAATTGCCTTTATATTATCTAGTTTTTAGCTATTATAGTGAGAACTGTCAGCTCTTTATCTAATCTCATAATGTATCTTTAAGTCAGCTGTAATCTAGTTGAATATCGCCATGTACACTAGTATAACATGTCAGTAATAAATTAGAGGGGTTGGATGGCCAAATGGTTAGCGTGTGCGCACTGTGTCACAAGGTCTGTCATTGAGTCAACTGCCATGGTTTCAATTCTCCGGTTGTACGCGACAAGGAGTAGCATCGCCTGACCAACCTCGTCGGTTTTCTCTGGGTCCTTCGGTTTCCTCCCACTGCTAAAGACCCCTATGCGCAAGCGAATTATTGAAATAAAATTATCTCTCTCTCTCTCCCTCAGTAATAAATTTAGTTAACTAATAACTTATTTATACAATAGTATAACATGTCAGTAATAAAGTCATCTTGATAATATGTAGTAATTAACTCAGTTATTATGTAGTGTAGTGATATGTTAACCAGCATGTTATTGTTACTTCCAGATGATCTTTTTTATTTCTGTGTAATAAACAGTGGCGTACATTTAGTGTATGAGTTGGTTGAATTTGTTTATTTATTTAACAAATGAAGATTTTACGTGTGTATTTAAAAATGTAGATTTTAGGTGTGTGTACAAGTCATTAGCAATCTGATTAAAAATCAGAAGATACTCAGAAAAACGAATTGGTGAATTAGTATATGCAGAACGATGGGGGGGGGGGCACCTTCAGGTGCAAATTCTTCCTATACAGACACTAGAGGGAAAACTGGGGATCACATATTCTTTTGGATACTACGGTAACATCTATTCGGCTTATAAATTAAACAAAACGAATTGGTAAATCAGTATATGCAGACCGATAAGGTGAACACCTTCAGGTGCAAATTCTCCCTATACAGGCTGATCGGTCAGCGGCTTTATGCTGTCAGAATAAATTGACTTACATGAGTTTTAAAATTGAACCCTCTCTCGAACTGGAAGCCAATAGAGTTTCTGTAACTTAGCTGATAAATGATTAAATTTTCGTGTTCTAGTTATGGGAATTGCAGCATTGTTTTGCGCTATTTGTAGTCTGTTTAAAGCAGATTCTGGTGCTCCTAAAATATGTGAATTTACATAGTCCATGATACGATGTTACTAATGCTCTAACAAAACTCTGGCAAGCATCAGTATTAAGATTAGAGCGTATTCTCGAAACAGCTCTCATTTGAATATGCATTTTCCATATGATACTATTGATTTGGGGAACTATTCATGTCACATAGCCAAGATTTTTAACCTGCTTCTTGGGAGATATAGAGCAAAAACCGATCTGAAGGGAATCCGCTTCAAACAATTTACTAGATTGTGATTTTCATGATATGACAAGAAATTCGGATTTGTCATCGTTAAATTTTAGCCTATTTCTGGTCATCCATCCTCGAATGGCATAAAGATAAGACTCTATATAGTCTACTGATAGAATCCTTGGAAGCAAGATAGTTGTTGTTCTGAAAGTAGTTATATATTTGGGTGTGGTTTTGTACCCCATGTCTTCTTATGACTTGACCAATTGGAAGAATGTATAAGAGAAAAGGTAAAGGTCCCAATACAGATCCTTGTGGAACACCTGTTGTAACAGCACGTGTATGAATTGGTTGAATTTGTGTAATAAAGTATCAATTTAATTGTTGATGTATCTGTGTTTACTTTCTTAAAAATGGAGATTTTATGTGTGTGTACAATACATTAACAATCTGATTAGAATCGAGTCGTTGACGTGTTTATGAATGGCTATGGGGTTATCCCCATGGAATACAAATTCGAGATATAAGTGCCACTCTTTTCGGCATTTTGATGATAATAGGTTGATTATATTACAGTGTAGTATAAAAATCAGAAGATAATAAGAAAAACGAATTGGTACATTAGTATATGCGGAACGAGAAGGGATCACCTTCGGGTACAAATTCTCCCTAGAGAGGCTCAGTGCCGGACTGGTGGGCCAGGGCCCACCTGTCAGGTCATTAACCAAGGCCCACACAAGTACGCGCCGAAGGAGTGCGACCGTCTGGGGGGTGGGGTGTCTCCCCCCAGGAAAATTTTGAAAATTGACAACCGCAAACCCATTTTCCAAGCATTTCAGACCAACGCAGAAGAAGGCAAATTTTTGATTTCCTGATACAATTAGATAACAGAATGATTTAAGACCACTATCATTAGATGAATTTGAGAATTCTCTTGAGTGTCAAAACAAAAAACCTTTTATTCTTTGTGATGAAAATAATGCAAATTATAATACACATACAGTACACGTATTTGACAGTTCTGTTGACACACATCACAGAATATAGCGAGAATCTTCGAACTCACAGAAGTAAACGAATATCATCACAAGCCTCTGAACCTCACGAGCTTATGATGATATTTGTTTACTTCTGTGATGATAACTGATAATTAATTGTTCTCTAAAGAAGTAACAAATTATTTCTTTAGCTTCAAGGATAGCCAAAGTAATCTTCAGATCTTTTTCTTTTTTCTTTCTCTTTTTTTTCTTTTTTCTTTATAGGCTTAGGCCCACTTTTTTTTAATGAGCTTAGGCCCACCTGTCACGGACAGGTGGACAGGTGGGCCCAGTCCGGCACTGGAGAGGCTGATCGGTCGGTGGCAATGTAGTTTAAAGGGTCATAAGGGTAAACAGATACTCCAGAGCAGAGCCACCAAATGCCTTAATAAATTCGATTATTCATGAAGGTATCATAACAAGCGAAATATGCTTATTGCCAATATTTTATTAGGCTGTGCCAAAATTATCTTGAAACTATTTCAAGTGTGCAGTAACGCCTATATCTTGCGAAAATATTATAGCCAAATGCTTAGAAGTTGCATACCGTAAGCTTTTTTGTGCACACCGACTACTAAACAATAGGGGGAACACTGGGGATTTCATATGTGATTGGGTACTACGGTAATATCTTCACTGCTTTAAAACTAAACAAAACGGATTGATAAATTAGTATATGCAGACCGATAATAGGACCACCTTCAGGTGCAAATTCTCCGTATACAGGCTGATGGATCAGCGGCTTTATGCTAGACCGAAAGATAGTTTAAAGGGTCATAAGGGTATACTCAATTGTGACTGGTTTTGCATAAATAGATACGTCAGAGCAGAGCCATCAAATACCCTATAATGAACACGAAAATCATTCGATTGCCAATGTTTTAATAGGTTGTGCGAAAATTATCTTGAAACTATTCCAAGTTTGTAGTAACGCCTCTTGCGCATATATACAAGTATGTATATTATAGTCAAATGCATGCCGTAAGATTTGTGACACCGACTACTAAACATGGGAGATGACATATATTTTGGGTACAAATATCTTTACCGCTTATTAAATAAAAATTTCAGTATGCAGGGTGAACAGTCGCATCAAAAATGAACCCCACCTTGTGTGTGTAATAAACAGATATGTGTCAGTGTTCGAATAACACAGAGAAACAGGGGAAATATATACAGACTCACAAAAAATTGTAAAATACATTCTATTTTACCACCTGTAACATATTCACTGACGACATTTTGGACCACAGCTAACTCGGATTGCTTGTTTTAAATACCATAATTTGCTTTTTTGTTTAAGCCTCAAGAAAGAAAGAGCCAAATTAAAAAAGAATGTGTGCAATTCAGTTGTAGAAAATGATGTCAATTTTGAAAATGAGCCTTTTAATCGTATTTTGAAAAGTGCTCAAAAAAAGCGCAGTATTAATAGCCTTGGAAAACTAAGACATTATTCCAGTGAACGACAGTATTTGTCTTCATTGATGAAAAATTATGCAGGTAAGTAATCAGTTATATCAAACTGCTTCATTGTAATAATAGAAGGATGGCATGCGCTTTAGATCGTAAGGTCTGTCATTGAGTCAAGTGGCATGTTTTTGATTCCCGCTTGTACATGACAAGGAGTAGGTTCACCTGTCTAACCTGGTGGTCTATCTCTGGATACTTTGATCCCCCCCCCCCACACACACACACACACACTGCTAAAGACCCCTAGACGCAACTAAATTAATGAAATTGGAACATATTATGTTAGTTTCGAAATAACCCGGTTTGTGTTGAGTGGACAGGAAACACAATTTTAACAGAAGGGTTACAGAAGAACTTTACTATTTTCAAGCTCAGTTCCACTATTTTTGAGTAACTCATTTTGAACTGAGGGAATTGTACATTGTCATTTACAGGGATGGAAATAGAGGTTCAATATTATCACATATATCGGTGTTAATTATGAGACTGTATGTGTTAGTCTCAAAACAGCCAGTTGATATATTCATAGTTATATATATGTAAAAATTATATCAGAGTATATCGTCAACAGAACAATAATAATAGAAAGAATATAGTATAATTAGTGTATATATCTATTTTCAGATGGTCAAGTTTTGGGCTCCTGTATCAGTAGAAAGTTGACGGCAAATTCCGGAAAAATTAGAAAAGAATTAACTATTCTTAACGATGGACATTTTGCGTCCAGGACAGAGTTCTGTGATGTTTCTTTACCAACGTTGCCAATTTTTGTTGAATTGTCAGAGTGTTCTTTGAATTCAGATCAAATAAAAGTTGCAGAAGCAGTTTCTCTGAAAGAACATGCACATGAAGAAATAACAGTCGTTCATTGTGAAATTGCTACTTATCACCGTTACTTGTTCAGTGCAATTAAAAATATTAGATCTGAAACTAAAGATCTACAATTGTCTTCCTCCACAGAAGAACTTAGATATATGTGTGGGAAAATCCATTATTTATCGACACATCTTTACAGATTAGCTAAACAATATATCAAGTCAAGAGAATTATTTTAAAGAGCTGGAATAGAACATAATTCTGCTTCAGATTTGAATGAATTGATACTGTGCTATGTCCAAACTGAAAAACCTTTGTCATTAGAGGAATTAATAGATATAATAACAGATATACAAGGCTGTGATTTAGAATTTGATGAAAGTGATGTTGATGAAGCAAGTAGTGATACAGAGGATACTGACTCTGAGTTGGATGATAATTAATGCTGTATTGCAAAAGTGTATATTAGCTAAATAAGATTTTGATTTTCTTTTTAGAAAGCTGTACAACGCTGCAGAGTTGTCTATAACTTTTCTTACCATGAACATTTTGTTAGCAATGTCTGATGAAACCTGCACGGAATAAGCCCGTAAAATTACCCTTTTTCATTTGGAAATATATATATACCCTACATTTGTTTTGGATTTATTTGAATTTGAGATCTAAAAAAATAACAAAATTTTCTCTTTTTTTTATCATTTTACAAATCTACATATTTTTGTATCGTGATCTTTCAGGTGGCAATGTCAGATGGGGTGTATAGTCCCTGGCGTGGATGGAATAAGCCCGTAAACTTTGTCTTGATACCATCGGACATTGCCATGCCAATTTTGAAATATGAGTGAAAAATTGAAAGAGCAGTTTTGTCAGGTGCAGCATACAAAATTTTTTCTTTTTTGTTTTTGAGATATCTTGATCTTTTTATAACATGATCTTTTTGATAGCGATGTCTTATGGGAAATATAGGATTATAAGTCCCTTGCTCCCATCAGACATTGCCACAGCCATTTGTAAATATGGGTGGAATATTGAAACAGCAATTTTATGTCTTGTGTAGCATTCTCAATATTTAAAAGTAACATGAAAGTACATTATTTATTCATATGTGGATCTTTCAGTCTGAAATTATCAGATATATATCACCCAGTACAATAGTATAGGTTGTTATTAATTAAGTAAATTGTCATATAGATCAACTCAACTTACTAAACCACTCACTAGTAAACCATTGACAGCAATACTTTGTAATAGACTGTTGACAGTCCGACCTCGTAATGAAACACCAGTAGCTTTTTATGATAGTAGTATATCACCATATACAATAGTATAACAGTATAAGCCAGTTGTATATATCACCATATATATAGTAATGCATGTCAGTAATTAACTCAGGTATCATTTGGTTGTATATCTCCATGTACAGTAGTATAACATGTCAGTTAAAAACTAGTTGTTTATCACCATGTACAGTAGTATAACATGTCAGTAATTAAGTCAGTTATCACCTAGTTGTATATCACCATATACAGTAGTATAACAGTAATTAACCAAGCTATTGTCTAGTTGTATATCACCATTTACACTACAGTGGTATATTATCATGTACAGTATTATAACATGTCAGTAATTAAGTCAGTTATCAACTAGTTGTATATCACCATGTACAGTAGTATAACATGTTAGTAATTAAGTCAGGTATCATGTAGTTGTATATCACCATGTACAGTAGTATAACATGTCAGTAATTAACCATGTTATTATATAGTTGTATAACACCATTTACAGTGGTATATTATCATGTACGGTATTATAACATGTCAGTAATTAAGTCAGCTATCATCTAGTTGTATATCACCATGTACAGTAGTATAACAGTAATTAATTAACCATGTTATTATATAGCTGCATAACACCATGTACAGTAGTATAACATGTCAGTTAAAAACTAGTTGTTTATCACCATGTACAGTAGTATAAAATGTCAGTAATTAAGTCAGTTATCATCTAGTTGTATATCAGCATGTACAGTAGTACAACATGTCAGTTAACAACTAGTTGTATATGACCATGTACAGTAGTACAACATGTCAGTTAACAACTAGTTGTATATGACCATGTACAGTAGTATAACATGTCAGTTAACAACTAGTTGTATATCACCATGCACAGTAGTATAACATGTCAGTAATTAAGTCAGTTGTCATCTAGTTGTATATCACCACGTACAGTAGTATAACATGTCAGTAATTGAGTCAGTTGTCATCTAGTTGTATTGTAGCACCATGAGTCTTTCTGTTTGACGTGGAGAGCGTCTATGGGAAACCGGTCGCCACATCCTACGTAGAACTCATGCATCTTTTCTTACTACATATTTCTGTAGCCTTGTGATCGTCTAGAATTTGTCTCTAGCTGTCTTTACTTCTGCTTCACGTTGTGTATTTACTTCTCACAGTTACTTAAGACGTCTGTCTTACCAGGAATAACAATGCGACAGTTTGCTTCTACATATTTTATATATATATATATATAGCTGAATACAGGTATACAAGCATAGCACAAATTACAATACTATATAGCTAAAACCACTTCTCCACCCTATCCAGCCTCTCGGCTGTCTAGTAACTCAGATGTACCCTCGATCTCTGGAATCTAATGCAAGTCTGACTTACAACTTTACTATGATTTATTTTATAAGACTCCTGCAGATCACGCACAGAAAGCCTGTTCATGGCCCTGAACCTGTGCAATTAACGATATGATTGGTTACTTTAAACCAAATGATGCAATTAGAATAATTCCACTCACGTGTAATTCGGTGGTAAATGAGTGACATATGTTTTCGATAAATCGCTCTTTTTTATGTGTCAACTATCAATTACAGACTAAGTTGATTTAAGTATTTTAAGTACATATCACATATTATGCGAATATGTTATTTCTCGAGCAAAAATTCTACTAAAAGTATTACAGTATATCACCGTGTGCAGTAGTATAACATGTCAGTTATAAAGTCATCTAGTTTTATATCTCCATGTACAGTAGTATAATATGGCGGTTATCATAGAATGTTAATTATTGTGTAGATATATGTGTGTTTCAATGTAATTATTAAATCATTACACTTTTGGTTATATTAATGTCAAATAAATTATTTTATTACAATGGAGTAGTTGGTGTATTCTGTTCAATTGAAATATCTGATCAGAAGAAAGAAGAATTTAACTTAAACAGTGATATTCAAATACCAAAGTCCAGCTTTCTTCAGCTGCCCAACTTGACTTTCTTGACTAGCGATTAGCTGATGTGCATAACCTGTCTACAGCTCAATTGCATGTGCAGTGGCAACTTCCCACTTACTTTTTACGGTTGGTTTTTCTCAAGTAACAGGATTTGCAGGCTATTCTTGGGCTCTAATTACTAGTTGGAAAAGTTTAAAAACCTGGTACATAGGCCATAACTTAAAATTTTGGATCATATGACTTCTCCGTTAATAGATTATGCAAGCTTGTCAAAGTTCTGATCAGGGTTTGGAAATGTGGCACTTACAACTATGATTGTAAGATGACGTTACTCATTTGAGTTGCTGGCAGGAGTGGATATTGCAGGGTTTGGGTTGAATTATAGAGCAGTCCTGAGGGATGCTTCAAGAAGACATCACAATTTAAAAAGATTCTGAGATGCCCTTCATTTTGAAAAGAGAGAACATTTTAGAATAATCCCTCCCCTTTTTTTATGAGCCGACTCTTAACGCATCCTACATGCAATATGAGTAATCCAAGTGGTCGATAGATTTTCAAGTATAGTCTAACTTTAGCTAAAGTATTAGACCCTACAATAATTTAAAAAGTTAAATATTACTGAGCGTAAATAAAGGGGGTTCAACTAGCCTTTTGTACGATATTATTGCCTACCTTGTGTTTGATAACGACAATATATATTAAACGTCGCACTATTAAAGTTGCCAGTGATGTTATTTCAACTAAGCTCTTTTCTCCGCGAGACTCGTCTACAGATATTAGGATACGTCTTTTCTGGAGTTTTACGTCCACTTCCACCTGAGGTGATATCGTAGACAAGTGTTTCCTAAGAAACTAGCCAGTGTTATCCGCAGAAAGAGGGCCAGGTTGGCTTTTAGGGTAAGACATTGTGTCTTTGCAGGGTAGCGCCCAAGGTCAGTTTCATCCAAAGGAGGAACTCCGCGTGGTATTATGGTACAGACTCTTCCTTTTTTATTTTTGCGCGTGCTTTGTTCAGGTGTTTCTTGGTTACACCAGCGCTCAATTATCTGGCGTATTGCAAGTAAATTAAGTAATCGTAGCTGTTTTATAATCAGAAGATTTTAAAATAAACCCACTTCATGATAACAAATATATTTTTCCTGATAGTTTAGATATGGTTTCTAATCGATGAGTTATGGAAACATATCTCTCCGGTTATTTTCTTGGTGAAATTTAAAATGCGGCTTAATTAAAGTTACCCTTGACTCGCCACTTTCTGTTTTCCAATGAAAAAAAATAAACCTTATTTTCAACGAATTTGCAGACTAGCTTGGTTGTTTTTTAAACAAAAAATCCCAATAGTGTTATGTATTTGACATAAGTTGAATGTAGGCATGGTATATTTCAAACTGAAATTGTATCCCAGAATTTGAATTTTCCACCTGCATAATCATTGTCGACATTAATAATGTATTATATAATATTTTTGAAAATGATTGACTTATATATTAATTTTAACAAACGACTTGTTTGTGCTAGTGATGCCTCAATGCGAACATTATATTTCTGACGCAAATTCAATATTTAAATAATGCGATAGTCATTTAAATATTGAATTTATTTCCAAATTACTATGTACAGAGAATTTCAATATCATTCTAACTTTGATGATTAAACTACGACAGGTACAGATGATTAAAATTCAATATTTAAATGACTATCGCATTATAAAAGCTTTTATAATGCGATAGTCATTTAAATATTGAATTTATTTCCAAATTACTATGTACAGAGAATTTCAATATCATTCTAACTTTGATGATTAAACTACGACAGGTACAGATGATTAAAATTTGCGTCAGAAATATAATGTTCGCATTGAGGCATCACTAGCACAAACAAGTCGTTTGTTAAAATTAATATATAAGTCAATCATTTTCAAAAATATTATATAATACATTATTAATGTCGACAATGATTATGCAGGTGGAAAATTCAAATTCTGGGATACAATTTCAGTTTGAAATATACCATGCCTACATTCAACTTATGTCAAATACATAACACTATTCGGATTTTTTGTTTAAAAAACAACCAACGAATGACTTTAAGGATGATTCATTCGAAAGAACATCATCTAAAAACTCAGAAATGCTATGGGAACTGGCACTCGAATCATGATTTCCGCGTTTACGTTTTATGGATACAGACCGACCTCTAAGTTTGGATACAACCGGTTCTTTCACTTTAGGCATGTTTGGTGTTTTAGTGTAAGGTTGAACGAATCTGGCTGTTACAAAATCTACTCACAACAATCTCACACAACTGAGTATATGTCAACCGAGGAAAATATCTACACTTGTAAACATCAAATATTTTAAAATCGGCTCTACATAATGTTAATCTAATTTCACAGAACACTTCGTCTTCATACTTATCTAAGCTATGCAGTTTTTAGAACCATAATTTAAAGTATACCACTCATGATTTATAATAACTTGCTATGACCAGGTACACGTCAACTTCTGTCGGCCATCTTGCTATACACGACTTCATAGTATAGTTAAACATTTATCATCAAAATTGAATTAAAAAAAAAAGAAACATTTGATTAAAAAATAGCACGAGTCTATCCTCATTACAAAAATCTTATTAAAAAATGTCATTACCTTCCAAATTTGTGGTGAATGAAACATTACAGTCTTATGAAGACTATAGCAGCAAGACATGCAATAATACGCCAAAGATGGCATAGGACCACAATCCTGACAAAAAACAATGTTCTCTACAACTTCACTGCACCAACTACAAACTCTGGTGGCAGGTGACAACTCTTCAATATGAGTATGTACCAGTTTTGAACGTAGTTCACTCCAACCATATAAAATCTTCTGTCTTCTATCACTGAATTCTTGTTTTACATCTTGAAGATAGAAAAAAAAGATATGTTGATGACTTTGCTTGTAATTTCCAGTACTTTACAAACACTGATAAATTCAAATTCCAAACAGGATTAAACAGCCCATACGAAAGGATATTTATTATTTTTCATTATTTTCAATCTAAAATCATTTAGTTTGATATTTTAGCATTTACGTTTGTTTCTATATCTTCACAGACTCTGCATGTGGAATTTACTGTCTGACACCTTTCATTTTATGAGTATTTCCTCTGATGCCACAGATGTAACAATACCGTAACTGTAGGGACAATAGAGTAGGTTGTACCTCTATTCAATAATGACAAATGTTTGAATATCGGTAGCCTACTCAATTTGTTCTTAAAAAAACTATTTTAACTAAATTCTTTCCACTGACAGCTGGTTGATTAACTTGTTCTCGTTGAAATGAACTGCTTGAAGTCATTGCTGAACTGGTTGAAGCTGCTGCTACTGATGATGTTGTAGAGTTCAGTAAATTGATGGATCTTCTTCTGGTGCTCACTCATCTACCATGTCTTATCTGAACAATCTTAACTTTTCTAATGGGTTTAACAGTTTTCAAAAACTTTTCCATTCCTAAAAAACATTAAATAAGAACACTTAAATAGGGCCTACACTTCAGAATAGTTTTTGTAATGATGACAGTACTAATCATACTAATGACGACGTAATGTACCGTACTAGTAAAATCGATTTGAAACCACAAGATATGCTGGGGTGTGTGGGTGTGGGCAACGGTTAGCGCGTGCGCGTTGTATCATAGGGTCTACCATTGACTTCATTGAGTGAACTGGCGTGGTTTCGATTCACCGGTTGTACGTGACAAGGGGCAGAGCACTGATCTATATATATATATATATAGATCAGTGGTGCAGAGTCGCCTGTCCAACCTCGTGGTTTTCTCGAAAGGGAGACAACTCCAGCCTACAATTTTATACTTTTATGTTATGAAAAACCACGTGCCTGTGTAGCAAAACCAACCACTCCGTTATACGTAGTACGATATACATATTTTGAAAGGGGTTAGGCTTAAGTAATTAGTGTAATAATAATTATAAAGATATCTAGGCCTTCGGCTTCGGAGTAGGCCTAGGCCTACTGTAGTTGTTCACTTGTTGGCCTAGTTGGGCTGGGCCCGACTCCTAGTCTAGGCTATATCTACTCAATATTTTGGGGGCCTCTTGTCTTATTATAGTGCAGCTTTGGTTTATCTACCTGTTTTCGATGAGAGAGCTTTTTGTGTACACACAATTCAAAAAGATCTACGAGATAATGAATAACTGAAGCAAGGACAAAAGCGGCTTATAAAATGGCGGATAATTATTTACAGGTGGTTACTTATGCGCATCGTGCTCGCGCAAAATGCGCTTGGCTTCTTATCACGTCCACCAATGACGTATATTGACGTCCACGCTTCTAGCGTTTGACAAATATAAAAGTATGGAATTTCTTATTCCGATTTCTTTAACATAAATATAGATTTATTACACCATCCCATACGTACATTCAAACATGCATGTAGACAGCCCAAATACAAGAGAGAATGTTCGCATTGTGGACGGGTATATATACTAAATAATAATAACTAGCAGGATACCCGGCTTCGCTCGGGGGTCATAACTCCGAAACAGGAAGTGGTAGACTAACGCCACCTGGTCTATGTTACTCCTCTGTCCGAGCTACCCCTATACCCGACATTTCAGACTCGGGGCAGATGTAGCCGCCAACCCCGAACAGACAGACTTCGCTCGGGGGTCATAACTCCCAAACCGGAAGTGGTAGACTAACGCCACCTGACCTATGTTACTCCCGGGTCCGAGTTACCCCTATACCCCAAATTTCAGACTCGGGGCAGACCTAGTGTAGCCGCCAACCCCGAACAGATCGGCTTCGCTCGGGGTCCATAACTCCAAAACCGGAAGTGGTAGAGTAACGCCACCTGGCCTATGTTACTCACCGGTCCGAGCTACCCCTATACCCCAATTTTCAGACTCGGGGCAGACCTAGTGTAGCCGCCAACCCCGAACAGACAGACAGACAGATAGACAGACAAACGACAGTCACAAATATTAGTATAGATAGATAGACTAGCAGGATACCCGGCTTCGCTCGGGGGTCATAACTCCGAAACCGGAAGTGGTAGACTAACGCCACCTGGTCTATGTTACTCCCCGGTCCTAGCTACCCCTATACCCCAAATTTCAGACTCGGGGCAGACCTAGTGTAGCCGCCAACCCCGAACAGACAGACAGACAGATAGACAGACAAACGACAGTCACAAATATTAGTATAGATAGATAGACTAGCAGGATACCCGGCTTCGCTCGGGGGTCATAACTCCGAAACCGGAAGTGGTAGACTAACGCCACCTGGTCTATGTTACTCCCCGGTCCGAGCTACCATTATACCCCAAATTTCAGACTCGGGGCAGACCTAGTGTAGCCGCCAACCCCGAACAGACCGGCTTCGCTCGGGGGTCATAACTCCGAAACCGGAAGTGGTAGACTAACGCCACCTGGCCTATGTTACTCCCCGGTCCGAGCTACCCCTATACCCGAAATTTCAGACTCGGGGCAGATGTAGCCGCCAACCCCGAACAGACAGACTTCGCTCGGGGATCATAACTCCCAAACCGGAAGTGGTAGAGTAACGCCACCTGGCCTATGTTACTCACCGGTCCGAGCTACCCCTATACCCCAAATTTCAGATTCGGGGCAGACCTAGTGTAGCCGCCAACCCCGAACAGATCGGCTTCGCTCGGGGGTCATAACTCCAAAAGCGGAAGTGGTAGAGTAAAGCCACCTGGCCTATGTTACTCACCGGTCCGAGCTACCCCTATACCCCAAATTTCAGACTCGGGGCAGACCTAGTGTAGCCGCCAACCCCGAACAGACAGACTTCGCTCGGGGGTCATAACTCCGAAACCGGAAATGGTAGACTAACGCCACCTGGCCTATGTTACTCCCCGGTCCGAGCTACTCCTATACACCAAATTTCAGACTCGGGCCAGACCTAGTGTAACCGCCAACCCCGAACAGACCGGCTTCGCTCGGGGGTCATAACTCCGAAACCGGAAGTGGTAGACTAACGCCACCTGGCCTATGTTACTCCCCGGTCCGAGCTACCCTTATACCCCAAATTTCAGACTCGGGGCAGACCTAGTGTAGCCGCCAACCCCGAACAGACAGACTTCGCTCGGGGGTCATAACTCCGAAACCGGAAGCGGTAGACTAACGCCACCTGGCCTCTGTTACTCCCCGGTCCGAGCTACCCCTATACCCCAAATTTCAGACTCGGGGCAGACCTAGTGTAGCCGCCAACCCCGAACAGACAGACTTCGCTCGGGGGTCATAACTCCGAAACCGGAAGTAGTAGACTAACGCCACCTGGCCTATGTTACTCCCCGGTCCGAGCTACCATTATACCCCAAATTTCAGACTCGGGCCAGACCTAGTGTAGCCGCCAACCCCGAACAGACCGGCTTCGCTCGGGGGTCATAACTCCGAAACCGGAAGTGGTAGACTAACGCCACCTGGCCTATGTTACTCCCCGGTCCGAACTACCCCTATACCCCAAATTTCAGACTCGGGGCAGATGTAGCCGCCAACCCCGAACAGACAGACTTCGCTCGGGGGTCATAACTCCGAAACCGGAAGTAGTACACTAACGCCACCTGGCCTATGTTACTCCCCGGTCCGAGGTAACCTTATACCCCAAATTTCAGACTCGGGGCAGACCTAGTGTAGCCGCCAACCCCGAACAGACCGGCTTCGCTCGGGGGTCATAACTCCGAAACCGGAAGTGGTAGACTAACGCCACCTGGCCTATGTTACTCCCCGGTCTGAGCTACCCTTATACCCCAAATTTCAGACTCGGGGCAGACCTAGTGTAGCCGCCAACCCCGAACAGACAGACTTCGCTCGGGGTCATAACTCCGAAACCGGAAGTGGTAGACTAACGCCACCTGGCCTATGTTACTCCCCGGTCCGAGCTACCCCTATACCCCAAATTTCAGACTCGGGCCAGACCTAGTGTAACCGCCAACCCCGAACAGACCGGCTTCGCTCGGGGGTCATAACTCCGAAACCGGAAGTGGTAGACTAACGCCACCTGGCCTATGTTACTCCCCGGTCCGAGCTACCCTTATACCCCAAATTTCAGACTCGGGCCAGACCTAGTGTAGCCGCCAACCCCGAACAGACCGGCTTCGCTCGGGGGTCATAACTCCGAAACCGGAAGTGGTAGACTAACGACACCTGGCCTATGTTACTCCCCGGTCCGAGCTACCCCTATACCCCAAATTTCAGACTCGGGGCAGATGTAGCCGCCAACCCCGAACAGACAGACTTCGCTCGGGGGTCATAACTCCGAAACCGGAAGTAGTAGACTAACGCCACCTGGCCTATGTTACTCACCGGTCCGAGCTACCCCTATACCCCAAATTTCAGACTCGGGGCAGACCTAGAGTAGCCGCCAACCCCGAACAGACCGGCTTCGCTCGGGAGTCATAACTCCGAAACCGGAAGTGGTAGACTAACGCCACCTGGCATATGTTACTCCCCGGTCCGAGGTAACCTTATACCCCAAATTTCAGACTCGGGGCAGACCTAGTGTAGCCGCCAACCCCGAACAGACAGACAGACAGACAGACAGACAAACGAGTCACAAATATATATATAGATAGATATATATATAGATAAAGATCGTCAATTTGCATCCTCTCTTAGTGGTAATATTGTAAATATATAATAGTCTATAATATATTGATTTGACCGTAAGAACATCTTAGGGGAAATCCTATCACGAGGAGTCAATGCACACCGCGTCTGTAATGGTGTGAGGTGACTCCTACAACTGCGCATGCGCCAAACGGTAATCACACACCAGGGACCATCCGAAACTGCCACACCGGAATTCACCGGAAATCATTTACAATCACCGGAATTCACCGGAAATCATTTACAATCACCGAAATTCACCGGAATTCACTTCTAAAATCCCCGATTCCTCCCACAAAACTCACTTATTTTAAATGTATAATACATTTTGATCTCTCCGCAGGCCAGAAAAAGGCGCTGTAGGTTAATTTATTTGAAAGACTACCGGAATTCCTTTCAAATATATGCATCATGATTATGATAACGTAGGGCGCGTCGTATTACCCAATAGGCCGAACTCCAAAATAACACATAATAACAATTTGCGTCGAATTACCCAATAACTCCAAAATAACAGCCAATAACCCCAAAAATGTTGACTGTGGAAACACAATATAACAATTTAGTTGAATTTAAGAAGCCTCGCTGATTTGTGCCCAAATCGGAGGTTCGCGGGAGATAACTCGTGTATGTGATTTTTGTTGACAAGAAACTAATGTATGCTTTCGTTGCAATTTGTTGTAATGTATTGTAATAAAAGATTGATAATAGTTTATTAAAATAAACAATTTAATATTATAGCTATATTTATTTATTTATAATTGCATATTGCGCCGATTGTCACTTTCGGTCATCGACATCGTAACTTGTTTAGAAATAAATCAATTCTCATTCTCATGTTATCATAGTTTGTTATGTTTTTTTGGAGGTGTGATTGTATGTGATTTGTCACCTTTTATTATGACAATTAACTGGTGAACATTCTATATGCCTACTATTGGCATATTATTAAAATTACACTTCATTTAATCTGGACTGCTTCATGCTACAACGGATTATCTATGAAAACATCCAAACCATTATTGATATTGATGAGACTTTATAATTATTTATAATTGATTGGCTGATTATTATTAAGTTAATTTTCGAATAAACTTAGCTCAATTTTCGGTTTGACATTTTACATGGATTACTGCTGTGTTTTTATTGTGTTTCCTGGAAATATCGTTTTACAGCAGATACATTCTAGTATTAATATTAATGCAAAATATAAGTAAATACAATTGTCTTGGGGCGAATTCCGATTTTCTCAAAGTGAATTCCGGTGTTTTAAAGTAATTTTTTATTAATGTAAAATATTAGTAAATACGAAGGTCTAAAGTGCGAATTCAGATATTTTGTATGTGAATTCCGGTGTTTTAAAGTAATTTATTATTATTGTGATCGAGTACGAAGGTCTGAAGTGCGAATTCCGATATTTGAAAGTGAATTCCGGTGTTTATATGTTTTCAATTTGAATTCCGGTGTTTTCGGTGTTTAAAAGTAATTTATTATTAATGTAAAATATTAGTAAATACGAAGGTCTTAAGTGCGATTTCCGATATGTTGAAAGTGGATTCCGATGTTTATATGTTCTCAAAGTGAATCCCGGTGATTTAAAGTAATTTGTTATTAATGTAAAATATTAGTAAATACGAAGGTCTTCAGTGCGAATTCAGATATGTTGAAAGTGTATTCCGGTGTTTATATGTTTTCAATGTGAATTCCGGTGTTTATGTGTTTTCAATGTGAATTCCGGTGATTTTATGTGTTTTAAATTCAACATTAATATTAATGGAAAATATAAGTAAATAGGAAGATTGTACGGGCGAATTCTGATATTTCCAAGGTGAATTCCGGTGTATGGATTTGGTCAAATAATATTGTAGGCCTAAGTTAAAATTAGAACTGAAATGCTGATAAAAGAGGCTTTTTGATGAATTACAAATAGGTTCTACACATAATATTGTTTTAAAACATCTCAAATTTGACGAGTTACGAGATATGTTGAAAGTGAATTCCGGTGTTTATATGTTTTCAATGTGAATTCCGGTGTTTTTATGTGTTTTCAATGTGAATTCCGGTGATTTTATGTGTTTTAAATTCAACATTAATATTAATGGAAAATATAAGTAAATAGGAAGATTGTACGGGCGAATTCTGATATTTCCAAGGTGAATTCCGGTGTATGGATTTGGTCAAATAATATTGTAGGCCTAAATTAGAACTGAAATGCTGATAAAAGAGGCTTTTTGATGAATTAAAAATAGGTTCTCCACACATGTCGAGTAATCTCCCTTTAATGGTCAAAATATCGATTTATAAATCATATTAAATGTGGGGATCACGTGGCTAAGTGGGTAAGACGCTAGCTCGCTAGCCTGGAGGTCGGGTGTTCGATCCCTGCATTGGCCGAGAAAGTTCATCCAGATTTTCCGGCGTGGTTCTCCCTTGTCAGTGATGCAGGACGGAGGGGCTGACAAGGAAAGCTGTCTAGTCGTTCGGATGGGACGAAAAACCGAGGTCCCGTGTACACATTGGCGTGCACGCAAAATTTCCCTCATAGCACACTGTATGGCGTATGCCCGTCTTCATTAGCCCAGGTTAGGAGCAGAACAGTAGGACGTTAAACTCCATTTCATTTCATTTCATATTAAATGTAAATATTGTCATTGTATAAAGTGACAAATTACATACAATCACAACATAATAAACTATCATGACATGAGAATACTCTGAACAAAGACAATTAATTGTCAGCGGAACTTATTTAAATTGATTTCATTTATTTATTTCAAAACAAGTTGGGCTACGATGTCGATCATCGATGACAGAAAGTGACAATAGACACAATTTGCAAGTATAAATAAATAAATATAGCTATAATATTAAATTGTTTATTGCACTATATATACCATAATGTGTTTCATGCATATAATTACTGTTTTAATAAACTATTAATCAATCTCTAATTACAATACATTACAACGGATTGCAACGAAAGTATACATAAGTTTCTTGTCAACAAAAATCACACACACGAGTTATCTCCCGTGAACCTCCGATTTGGACAAAAACCAGTCACGCTTCTTAAACTCATACTAAATTGTTATTTTGTGTTTCTAGTCAATATTTTTGAAGTTATTGGTTTTTATTTTGGAGATATTGGGTAACTCGACGCAAATTGTTTTTTAGTGTTATTTTGGAGTTCGGCCTATTGGGTAACAGGACGCGCCCTACGTTAACCATGATGCATATATTTGAAATGAATTCCGGTAGTCTTTCAAATAAATACACACACAGGGCTTTATTTGGCCTGTGGAGATATCAAAATAGTAAATCGTTACTTTATAATGTATTATACTTTTAAAATAAATTAGTTTTGTGGGATGAATCAGGGGTTTTCGAAGTGAATTCCGGTGATTATATGTGATTTCCGGTGAGTGTAAATGAATTTCAGTGTATTCCGGTGATTTCCGGTGATTAGTCGGGCCCCCTTGTCACTGCTTGTAAGCGTTGACAATGGTTAACATTTTTCCCGCGACAGGCGTATTACCTTAAACGTATCGGGTCAATTTACACGGGTCCTTTCATCCCACTTATATCGAGTCGTTTCATCCCACAAATTTAAAAACCGGTATTACATGAATTTTTAATATTTTATTAATTAATTAACCGGCAGACTGTTAATCCTTTGATTGATCTTAAAACTATTGTCTGTTTAAAGGGACAATAACACTCTTGCTGGCTTGAAAGCTCCAGAAAATAAATAATATCTCAATCTAAGTACTAGATGTTTAAGTGTCCTACCTGTTGTGTAAATTATCCATTACATCCTATTTCACTTGTCCAGAGGGTCCGAAAATATTTTTAAATCGAAGTTTCATTTGAAAAGGTTTACGTTAGACGTTTCAAACCATTATGTTAAATTTTTCAAAATTTTTAAATAAGGTGTGTTAAGATGAAATTTGTATCATCAATTAATTGACATATTCTAAAATAGTACAATTTGTTGACCAGAATAAAGATTGGGACATATTATTCAGTTACAACAAGAGTGGTATTGAGCCTTTAAAAGTAGTCACTCAAGAACTGTTCACTAGTGTTCAGCGTTAATGAGCTCTTAATCCCTCTTAATAAAATTTATTAACCAACTAATTAATGATATTTTTAACACATTTCATGCCGGCGTTATGATTTCAAACATGAATTCAATTCACTATATTAATATAAATAGATGGTCGATCTGTGTCAAATTATATTTATTTCAAAATGGCAAACGTTCAGGTTAATATTCGCTTTATATCCAACAATCGAGGTGGCCGATATTTAATACACAATGGTTACAAGTTCAGTATAAAGTCAAGCAGACCAAATGCCGTCCATTGGAAATGTTCAACAAAAATTTAAAATCAATATATTTTTATATGTTTAAGCTATTTAATGTTATTTAAAAAAAGTTAAATTTGTTAAAATCAATACAGTTTTAGTCTTTAAAAAGATATGGACTATAGTTTATAACACCATTGTTCTAGGATTAACTCTGGATTAGCGGCAAAATTTGACTTCAAAGCCTGCCGGCTAAGTGGGAACACCCCATTTCGACACGTGTTATCTTGAGATGTTCAGACTACCTGGCGCCTCAAACGACCCAACGTTAAAAGAAAGCATGCAATGTCCACCTTACAACAAGTTCCATTGATTTACGATTTATTTTATCATTTATCACACAGTTTAGACCACAATGTGTTACGATTCACATTTTGGTATTCTAAATGAATTTGTAGCAGGATCGATGGACAACGGACTATCCCCTTTCCAGGTCGCGGGTTGAACGAAAAGAGACAAAGACAGGAAAACAGCTATACAGTTTATTTACAATACACAGGAACAAAACAGCCAATTATTTACAGAAAGAAGAACAAGTAGAAGACAAGAAGAAGAGCACCTGATAAAGGTGCTCTTAAGAAATGAAGAATTAGAACTAATAATGTATAAGAAAACCATATACAGGTACAAAAGAGAGAAACACCGAATTAGTAAATGCAGTGCTGTGGAAAGAAATTGTTGCCTTCAAGATGGAGATCTAAGAAAAAGTGACTAAAGGTGAAACATGATGTTAGGACAGTATCTAAGTAACAGAATACTACTCACCATGTTAAAATAACATGTTTAAACTATAAACTAAACTAATTATACCAACTGGAAAAACAAAACTTACTGGATATACAGGACAATAGAACTGGATAAAATACTTAAAGAGAATATCACACCAAATACTTAAAGAGAATATACCACCCTACTACACTATCCCCCCAGCACAAGAAGTGGCGTCCCGACACGAACAACCCTAAACAGTCTACAGCACACCATAATAAAAACAACAATATACATATATAATACAAAAATAATGAACCAATCCACATACCCAAACCATAATCCATAAACAAAACCAAATCGTCATCAAGTAAAACTGTAAGCAACTGATAATGGAATTTATAATCTAACTAATAATGCAAAAATGAAAAAAAAAACAAAAAAAACAAATCGTTATTAAAATACCAGTAGATACAACTAATATAAATCAAAGTCAAACAGTATTCTCTAAAACCCAAGCATCAGATTTCATCCAAGTAGGTGGTTTACGTTGTCGTTTAGGAGCTAGAACTGGTTGTGAAATATCATCAGAGGAAATATCAGGATCAGGTGGAGAAATTGAATCATCAGAATTATCAGTAACAGTAATATTAGGAACGGTCATATCAGGAATATCTGGAACAGTAATATGAGGAATAATAATATCCGGAACAGAAATATCAGGTAACACGTTGGTAACACTAACAGAAGAATTGGATGAAATATTAACATTTGAATTATTATCATTATCATTCGTGTGAAGTTGAGAAATGGGAAAATCAGGAATACTAACATCAGGTGAAGAACGAACACGTGGAAGTGGAACATTTAATCGTGGGGCAGGAATAGGTCGACCGGAAGAACTTATCGGAAGTAGAAGATTTCTGTGTAGAGTACGTCTTAATGAAGTGTCAGCCTTCTGAACTACAAAAACTGGAATTTTAACATCTGGTTGTGAAATAACTGTATAACAATCATTCTCCCATTTATCTGCAAGTTTATTTTTACCTCTGATCTGTACATTACGAACTAACACAACATCACCAACATGTAGATTAGCACCTCGAGTTTTCACATCGTAATAAAGTTTCTGCTTCTGCTGCGCTTTCTGAATATTTTCTGTAGCAATATTGTTCACGGCTTTAAATTTATCTCGAAGTTCAGAAGCAAACTGTGTATAAGAACTACGTACATCCGTAGCAGAAGTATCTCCAAAAATTATATCAACAGGTAACTTAGGATTTCTACCAAACATCAAATAAAAAGGTGAAAAAGAAGTTGATTCGTGTCTAGTGGAATTATAAATAAAAACTAAATAAGGAACGTGATCTTTCCATCTACCTTTCTGTTCTTCAGTAAGAGTACCTAGCATATCTAAAAGTGTTCTGTTGAAGCGTTCACATAAACCGTTTCCCATCGGATGATATGGAGTAGTACGTGATTTGTGTATACCTAAAATAGTGCAGACTTCTTTGATTATATTGGACTCAAAATTTCGACCTTGATCAGAATGAAGTTTTGCAGGAATTCCATATGGTAGAAAGAAATTATGAATTAATGCTCTGGCGGTGGTTTTAGCAGTCTGGGTTTTAGTTGGAACAGCAACAGCAAATTTTGTGAAGTGGTCAGTAATAATTAAAATGTTTTCAATACCACCCTTAGAAGGTTCTAAACTCAAAAAATCTGTACAAACAAGCTGTAATGGTTCTGAAGTTTGAATACTGACTAAAGGCGCTCTAATATTCTGCTGAGGAGACTTTCGGCGAATACATCTGTCGCAGGATCTGACATACTGCTCTACATACTTCGACATTGAAGGCCAGAAGAAGCGTGATTTGACCAAGTCCAATGTGCGATCACGACCCATGTGACCCATCTTGTCATGAAGTAATGATAAAACAAGTTGCCGAAGAGAAACAGGTAAAACAATTTGAAACACAGTATCAGATGAAGGTGAAGGTAAGTATTTCCTATATAAAATATCATCTTTTACAATTAAATTATCCCAATGACGTAATATAACTTGTGAGTCTTTATCAATATAAAACAGAAATGTATCAGACGGCTTACAACCAGTTTTCACAAAATGAATGATATTCCGTATTCCCAAACAGTCTTGTTGAGCTTTTAAAATCTTAGAATTGTCAATTAATTTAGTATATTCTGTAGGAATTCCAATAATAGGAGACATAAAACAATCAATTACATCTTGGTTAAAAGAAAAAGTTTCAACTTTACTATGCTCAACGTCGGTGAAATTAGTTATAGCAGATACCACAGAATTATCTACACATGAAACGGGAAGTCTTGATAAAGCGTCTGCAGCAACATTACGAGATCCAGGCAAGTATTCTAAAGAAAAATCAAATGCAGAAAGATCAGCTAACCATCTATGACCTGTAGCATCAAGTTTTGCGGAAGAAAGAACATATGTAAGTGGATTATTGTCTGTTTTAACAGTGAATTTGTTGCCATAAAGATAATCTTGAAATTTTTGTGTGACTGCCCATTTCAAAGCTAGGAATTCAAGTTTATGTGCTGGATAATTCTTTTCACTTTTTGTAATACTCCGGCTGGCATATGCAATTACTCTTTGTTTTCCTTCCTGAATTTGATATAAAATAGCACCTAAACCACGAGAACTAGCATCTGTTTCTAATATGAAAGGTTGAGTAAAATCAGCGAAAGCTAAGATAGGAGAAGAAGTTAAATGAGAAATGAGATTATCAAAAGCCTGTTGTTGTTCTGCACTCCAATGAAATGAATTACAATTAGATCTTTTTTGTTTTTTAGGTGAATCGCCAACAAGAAGATCAGTTAAAGGTCGAGCAATCTTAGCATAATCCTTGATGAAGCGTCTGAAATACCCACAAAATCCAAGAAAACTGCGTACTTTTGAAACAGATGTAGGAATAGGCCAGCTTGTAAGAGTAGAAATTTTATCAGGGTCAGCTTTAATACCATCTTCAGAAATTATATGCCCTAAATATTTCAATGATGACTGCAGAAATTCACATTTTGAAGGTTTTAACTTAAGATTGTGCTTCCTTAGCCTGGAGAATACTAAACGAAGACGAAAAATGTGTTCATCAAATGTTTTAGAAAATACAATGATATCGTCAATATAAATTAAACAATGAAATAAATGAATATCTGACATACATCGCTCTAAACAACGCTGAAAAGAACTAGGTGCGTTGGTTAATCCGAATGGCATAGAATTGAACTCCCAAAAGCCAAGGCTACCTGTAGTGAAAGCTGTTTTACATTTATCTTCTTCTGCCATCTCAATCTGCCAATATCCACTTTTTAAGTCTAAAGATGAAAAATATTTTGAGCCATTTAATGAATCTAAAATCTCGTCTATGCGAGGAAGAGCATAAGAATCACGAACAGTTTTTGAATTGAGCTTTCTATAATCTACGCAGAATCGTAACGAACCATCTTTTTTCCGTACAAGTACAACAGGAGAAGCAAATGGACTGTTAGAAGGACGAATGACATCAGCCTTAATCATATCATTAATATGGTCTTTAACTTCTTGAAACATGGAAGGAGGTATTCTACGATGCCGTTGCCTAAATGGGGTATCATCAGTTAGTTTAATTTTATGTTTCATAATATCAGTTCTGCCAAAATCAGTGTCAGACATGCTGAAAATATCTTTGAATTCATTGAGAAGGTCTTTAAGTTGCTGTGTTTCACCCGGAGCACATTTAGAATTAACTGAATTAAAATTGAATAAATCTTCGAAAGGTTTAGAAGGGGAATCATGTGAACTAGAAAAAGGAGAATCATTGACAATATTTACTTGTTGAAGTTGACAAAGAACACTATTACGAGAAATAGTAATCGGCTTACTTGAAGAATTAGTGATATTTATATGGATATTAGAAGAAGGTTTTACAATCCCAGGAACTACATGAAGGAAACCAGGAATTGAATTGTAGTCTAACGCCAAATAATGTTTACCAGGTAGAAGTTTAGATAAATTACAGCTACCAACAACAACCATAGAAGAATTTGCTGGAACAGTTACAGGCTTAGAAGTATTTTTTAAAAATTGAGGAACATTACTAGCATTAATCGTATCACATAAAACTGAAAACGTAGAATTCCACACAGTAGATTTAGTCTGAACATTACACAACCTAGATAAAATATTTGTACCAATTAAAAATGGAACCTTTGAATTGAAAGAACATGAAGGAACAATTAAAACTAAGGCTTGCAAATCTTCTGAAGTATCTGGAATACGAACTGGAACTGAAATATATCCAAGATATGAAACCGGAACACCACCTGCAGCACGAACATCTAACAAATCATTCAAAGGATAAATATGAAATTCTGATAAATATTTATGATGAAAATCTTCTGACAAAGTAGAAATCATAGAACCAGAATCCAATAATGAAGGACATAAAATATTATTAACTAAAATATCAGCAACATTTGAACTTCCAACTAAATTAGAAATAAAATTTGAGGCATTATCTTTCTGGGAGAAAACATCAGGACTCATCGACCGCCTCGTGGAACAAGTCCCTGATAGTTTAAAGGGCAGATTCTATCACCTTGTCTGTGTCCAGGCTGTTGGCATTTAAAACAAATGGGACTAATACGAGGTGGATTTGAAGTTGTAAAACGTGGCGGAGGACGAAAAGCTGGGTTTAACGAAGGTGTGGGCGGAGGAACTGAAAAATCTTGCGCTTGAGGATTTCTAGGTGGATAAGATCTTGCACGAGGCATCGACATTCGTTCCATATCATTTATTCTAAAGCTGATATTTTTAATTTGATCTGAAAGACATGAAATCTGCTGTAAAACTGCTCTCTGGAAATTATCAGAAGAATTTACAGGACTTGGAGGTATAACTGAAGGATGACTTGAACTCTCTGGAAAACATGAAACTAAATTTAATTCTTCTTCAGATTTTCTTACCGCTGTCATTAATTCCGAAAATGAAACACCAGAATCGAGAATATGCCGTGTGTTGCTCCTAACTAATGAATTATGAAGTCCATGCCAAAATTTATCTTTAAGAATTTTATCAGAGGAAGACTCAGTTAAAATACCTGATGAAATTAACTTTATTACAATATGTTGAACTCTACATGCCCAAGATGAAATCGATTCAGAATCAGTCTGTTTAGAAGTGTGTAGCTTATTAAGTAGGACTTCCGAAGATAGAATATCGCCAAATAACGGATCAAGGTGACTGAACAATTCCTCCAAAGATTGTGGATTTAAACCAACAAGAAAATCCGCTGCAGTACCCCTGGATGCCCTACGAACAGTATTAATAATTACAGGTGTAGAATGTGTACCTTCTTGCTGCAAACCAAGAATCTCTAATCGCCACTGATTATATGACACATCACCCCTATTACCATCCCCAGAAAAAGTAGATAATCTAGGTGTCGAAAAAGCAGATGTCAAATATGTTGGAGAATATGATGAATAACGCCATGGTGGATTTGAATAAACAGACTGCCTATAAGGGTTTGACTGATGAATAGTGGAAGTTGTTTGAAATGACGGAGGAATACCATGTGAAACAACATTAGTGACAGTAGAAGGGGTAAAATTAGGTTGAAGGATCGGCCGTGGAGTGAAAGTATAATTACCAGGAATGTAAGTGTGTGATGGAGCTGAAGTAGTAACTGGCGACGAATGATTGGGCCTTACAGATGGATCATGACCAAGAACATCATGACAAATTTCATGTTGATATTCCAGATTCAAAGTTGACATAATACCTTTAATTTCATCAATAACTGCTCTAGTTAAATTTGCATCCTGGGATTGAGCCATGTTTACAAGATGGAAAATTGAAATAAGTTGAATACAAAAAATTCCCCAAATTATACAACTAGAAATCGAAACTTTCAAATAACAAAACATCTAATTGAAATTTTAAATATTAAACAAACCATAAAGAGCTATCACTATCAACAAACTATACAAGTCCAGGATCAATCAGACATCAACTAAGCTATTTCAAATAAGTCTAAGTACCTAAACTGAAATACTAATATCCTAATCAATACTAATTCAGTTGAAGCTATGTCAAAAAATAATAATAATCAAGTCCAGAAGACAAGTCAAACAACACAAGAAATCTATAATATAAAACACACTCTGACGAAAATCACAAGTCCAAAAAAAAAAAAAAAAAAAAAAAAAAAAATTAAACCTGATCTGATTAAGATAAATCAAATCTAAATACCAACTACAGATACCACAATTTATAATTCAATTCAAAGACGAATATTGTAAACGAAATGCATATATATAAACATATGTACCTACCAAATGTAAAGTAATTTATGAAAATAGAAGTATAGAAATGGAGAGATTTTACATGCAAGTGTATGTGTAGAAATTGTTAATTTATAGAACAAAGGGAAATGTAAACAAATAAAATGGCGGTCCTGTCATAAGGTCACTGTGTCAATGTCAGTAGGTCAATGTCACAATACCCTAACACTAAAGAGAAAATTTATTTACAACGGCCAAACAAAATAAATTATTTGTACTACTATGTAAATAACTTATCCAAGTAAATATGTAAATTACTTATATTATGATTGCGTTCAATGTAAATATGTCACCTGTAATAGGCATACACTTAATTATATATATGATAACTAGCAATAAATAAGTATGTTATAATATTATAATATTATAAGAAAACTTTTGGATAATATTGTGTATTCAAGCGTCCTCAAATACACACACACAAACACACACAGTTAATGCCAATAAATAGAACTTATAATATTATAACAACCATTTCTAAAGTCTCATCAAAAAAAAAAAAAAATATTAACCCCCACAAATATTAATGACTTGGCCAAGTATAAAATGAAATAACTTACAGATTACAGCGCTGATTCCCGCGAAATAAAATCCAATAAATACACAAACACAAAACACAGATCACAAAGCACAAAACTGGAACAATGTCTCTTTAAATCACGTTGGGCGCCATTTTGTAGCAGGATCGATGGACAACGGACTATCCCCTTTCCAGGTCGCGGGTTGAACGAAAAGAGACAAAGACAGGAAAACAGCTATACAGTTTATTTACAATACACAGGAACAAAACAGCCAATTATTTACAGAAAGAAGAACAAGTAGAAGACAAGAAGAAGAGCACCTGATAAAGGTGCTCTTAAGAAATGAAGAATTAGAACTAATAATGTATAAGAAAACCATATACAGGTACAAAAGAGAGAAACACCGAATTAGTAAATGCAGTGCTGTGGAAAGAAATTGTTGCCTTCAAGATGGAGATCTAAGAAAAAGTGACTAAAGGTGAAACATGATGTTAGGACAGTATCTAAGTAACAGAATACTACTCACCATGTTAAAATAACATGTTTAAACTATAAACTAAACTAATTATACCAACTGGAAAAACAAAACTTACTGGATATACAGGACAATAGAACTGGATAAAATACTTAAAGAGAATATCACACCAAATACTTAAAGAGAATATACCACCCTACTACAAATTCTTATATTTGGAATTGTTTAGTTTCATTTCGTGTACGGAAATTAAATCAACGATTAGTTTTTAAATTAATTATCAATCTAATTTGTCTTATTTAAAAGGGGCTCCTGCGCAATTTAGTTGATTATTTGATAATACGTATTTGGGCGAGTGATTAAGCTGTCAATGTGTAATTATAAAATACCTTTTTATAAAGAAGATGAATGATGTTAGACATCATAAACTAACAAACAATACATACGAGTTTGTATACTTTATTACAAAAACATCGGTGAACTAATCTAAAATCATAACGGCAATTAACTAACAATACGAATAAACAATACGAATATACAGCGGTGAACTAATCTCGGTCGTGATCGGTAATCAACAAAAATCGTCGAGTAAAACCTATTCATTCTATACATTATTGTTTATTTAACAATAAGTAAGTGTTTAACAGTTTATTTAACGATAAGTACAACTCAGTTAATTGACTGAGGGGGTATGAAACAGCCCGATAAAAAATTAGGGTGGGATGAAACAGCCCGGGGTGAAACAAGATCTACACAAAGACAACACTCAATCACCCTAGAAGAGATATTTGTAGACTTATATCGAAGCTGGGCGAAAGAGCGGCTGCGAGACTACAAACACCAAGTCATCATCTGTGAGTGCGGAGAAAAATGTACCACCAACCATGTCCTGGTAGACTGCGAGGTATACGAGGAGGAGAGAAGGGAACTAGTGAGAACAATGGAGACCAACAACATACCATTCAACACTAAGAACCTACTCTTCCCGAGATCAGATCTGAAACTGCAAATCTTCGAACAAATCCACGCCCCAATGGACACAGATCTGAAACTGCAAATCTTCGAACAAATCCACACCAAAATGGACACAGTTGGACTAAGTAGAATAGTGAAGTAAGAGGGGGTCACGTTTAGACGGCCGCGGCATCTAAACACTAAACTACATAGGGGATTTATAAACTGGCAGGATAGTGGAGTAAGGGGGAGTCACGATCAGACGGACTCGGCATCTAAACACTATTCCACCAAAAACAGACACCAAACCTACAGAGTGGGATAGTGAAGTAAGGGGAGGTCGCGATAAGACGGTGTGATAGTTTGAGTTGACTCCTGGTGTGTGTTTTCTCCTGGGCACATGCGCATGTCCGAAACTGATGTTTGCCTTAACAACGAAACTGTATCTACTTCCTTCGGTGTGAGTTGGTTCCTGGTCAGTACAGGAAAAAGTATATCATGTACTTGATTAGAGATTTGTCATTAATAAACATACTTGTTATCGTGATTAGCTGTTGTTTTAGTGATGAGTAGTTACACGTTACGATCAACGGATCTAAGTTGATTGGCTTGAAATTGATACTTCTATCGTTCGTGATTTGTTGCCGTTGTTTTTTTTTTAGTGATTAGTCGTTCTCTACACACGTACGATCAGTGGAAACCATACAAATTGATGATTGGCTTGAAATTATCAATTAATTCACCTCCAAAGGAAGATTAAGGCCATTGATATTTCGTGGCTTCATTTATCACAAATATAAAAGTATGGAATTTCTTATTCCAATTTCTTTAACATAAATATAGATTTATTATACCATCCCATACATTCAAACATGCATGTAGACAGCCCAAATACAAGAGAGAATGTTCGCTTTGTGGACGGGTATATATACTAAATAATAATAACTAGCAGGATACCCGGCTTCGCTCGGGGGTCACAACTCCGAAACCGGAAATAGTAAACTAACGCCACCTGGCCTATGTTACTCCCCGGTCCGAGCTACCCCTATACCCCAAATCTCAGACTCGGGGCAGACGTAGTGTAGCCGCCAACCCCGCACAGACCGGCTTCGCTCGGGGGTCATAACTCCGAAACCGGAAGTGGTAGACTAACGCCACCTGGCGTATGTCACTCCTCGGTCCGAGTTACCCCTATACCCCAAATTTCAGACTCGGGGCAGATGTAGCCGCCAACCCCGAACAGACAGACTTCGCTCGGGAGTCATAACTCCGAAACCGGAAGTGGTAGACTAACGCCACCTGGCCTATGCTACTCCCCGGTCCGAGCTACCCCTATACCCCAAATTTCAGACTCGGGGCAGACCTAGTGTAGCCGCCAACCCCGAACAGACCGGCTTCGCTCGGGGTCATAACTCCGAAACCGGAAGTGGTAGACTAACGCGTCTTGGCCTATGTTACTCCCCGGTCCGAGGTAACCTTATACCCCAAATTTCAGACTCGGGGCAGACCTAGTGTAGCCGCCTACCCCGAACAAACAGATAGACAGACAGACAGAAAGACAGACAGACAAACGACAGTCACAAATATATATATAGATAAAGATCGTCAATTTGCGTCCTCTCGTGGTGGTAATACTGTAAATATCGGTAGGCTACATAATAGTCTATATATTGATTTGACCGTAAGAAAATCTTAGGGGAAATCCTATCACGAGGAGTCAATGCACACCGCGACTGAAACGGTGTGAGTTGACTCCTACAACTGCGCATGCGCCAAACGGTAATCACACACCAGGAACCATCTGAAACTGCCACAACGGGCCTGGCACCTAAACACAAACCCCACAAAGATGACATCTACCAAACTAGCAGGATAGTGGAGATAGGGGGAGTGGCGGTCAGACGAACTCGGCACCTAAACACTATTCCGCAAATAAAACTGATACCAAACCCAGATAGTGGAGTAAGGGGAGGCCACGATAAGACGGGCCTGGCACCTAAACACTAAAACGATGACATCTACCAATCCAGAAGCAGACGAGATCATCTACCAAACGATATGTTTTATATTAAATAAAGGGAAGAACTTCCCACTAAACCAAATCCATGGCCTAAGGCCAAATGGAAAGATTGCAAAATCATATTCTAAAAAACAGGAATCAGCTTCGGCTCTCCTATGTCTTGTCTGCGATATCACTTATGTTGAAGCAGACGTTAAACACCAAGTACGAACGAACGAACGGTTATGGGATGAACTGACCCGCATCCGGCTATTTTTACCGCACTTCCTGTCGCGCATGCGAAGACGCTAAACTGAAAGTTTGATCAGGAACAAAATGTTTTATTTTGTTGGTTTAGGGTTAGGCGACGCTTCAGATATAACTGTTAAAGGCTTAGATATTGTCAAGAAATCGAAACGAGTTTATTTGGAAGCGTATACATCCATTTTAACCGTTGGAAAAGAAGCTTTGGTAAAAATAGAAATTATTAGTGTGTATATATATTACATATATGTTGAGCCGTGACGTCACAATAAGTCACGTGATACAAGTGGTTGGCAATATCGGTTGTTTACAAATGGCTGGCTGACTGACATCGCTTTAAAAAGAAAGACATTTAGCGCTGTATATCATCTGATTAACGCCTATTAACGTTTTTTTTTTACTGAGCGACGTTTCCGCTGGGCTCCTCTAGTCATTATCAAGCAATGATAAAATATGAGGAGAAGCCAACTACACGAAGCCATTCAAATACGAAGACACAAACCAACTATGATTATGAACAGAGATCACGGGTTTTTCCTCCCCACGTACGGCGGATGACAATCTTCTTATCACATAATTATTTGGAACTAGGCTAGGCCACTATTCAAAATTAATAATCTAAATTACGTACATGATTACAAATAACCCTTTTCAAAATGATACTTAATAATTGGTTCTTATTATATTGCTTATCCACTCAGGGCACCAGGTAGAACTTTAAAAAAAAAAAAAGAGTTGTGTTGTTGTAACTTGTTATTGCAATTTAATGCCATTATTAATGGTTTAAATCCTGCCTTTCTAAATTTTTAGCTTAATGGAGGGGTCCATTCAGGGTGTTGTGATTATTAAAACCTGATCAAATCATTGTCAATACTTCACAACAAGATATCCATTAATCAATTTGTTTTATTTGTCTGTAAAGAGGTCTATATTACATTGAATGTTGTTATTAACATTACACTCTCACAATTGATTAACTTAATTATGTTATGTTCACTTTAAGGAAAAAACAGTTCTCTGGTTGGTCGGTATTAATCAAGTATTGTTGTGTACATGTATATATTGTCTTGTTACATTTCCTATTTTATCATTTCTTGATAAAGAATAGAGAAGCCTAGTCGAAACATCGCTCAGTAAAAAGCAGTAATTGTATTCCATACAATTGTGACCTGTACATGCATTTTTTGCGCGTCTCCAAAATGGTTGTACCGGTATCATGTTGCGTTATCGGTTGTACTAGCAGATTCGAGAAAGATAATCCAGCCTCAGGAAGTTTTTATCGGGTTCCAAAAAAACCAGATCACAGAAGAAAATTGTGGATTGCAGCTATTAAACGTGAAAGCCAAGATGGGCAGCAATGGGAACCTTCAGATCATGACAGAGTTTGCTTCAGGCATTTTATTAGTGGTAAGATAATTGTTATAATATGCAATATAAATATGCCTATAAAGGCCCATATTTAATTTCATTTTGTCATTTAGACAATTATCAAAACTCTTGGCAAGGCTGCTAATGATTTCTTTTTTTTTATTGAACTATCCGTAAAAAAATATAGATGAATAATGATTTTAATATTCATAGAACTGTGTCACTGATGAATAATGATTTTAATATTCATAGAACTCTGTCACTGTTATTTCTAGGCCTACATTTTTATCATTACAGGGCAAAAGAGCAATGACGATAATAGTCCAGATTATGTTCCATCTGTCTACATGGGTTACCACAGCAATGAAATAAAAGGCGTTGTCAGATATGCTAGATACCAGCGTTTTGAGAATCGAGTTGCAGAGAAGGAAAAGTCTCAGGCAGCAAGTGCTTTATTAGATTTATCAAAAACAGAAAACTTACCACAAGGTATGATTAATATATACTTGATCTACATGTATACTTTTGAATATACTGACAAGACTTAAATGGTGTCTGTGTTAGCCTAAACTCTCAAATGAAACGATTCATTGGTCATTAAAAAAAATCAACATTACATATAATTGAGTTATAAATAATTAGTGAATGTTGAACTTTAATTGTACTGATCTGAGCTTAACTTTTGTTTTCATATAGAGGCGTCAATTATTGATCCACATTACGAATGTGCCAAGACGATTGCTTCGCTTAGAATTGAAAATGAACAGCTGTATAAAGAACTGAGCAGACAGCAAACCGCGAACACATCACTGAAGTCTAGTTGAACAGACATGAAAGATTGCACATGTCAGAATTCATGTTGAGAGAGCCATCGAGAGACTCAAGAACTTTAACATTCTTAGTAGCAAGATGAGTCTATACATGGTCCCACACGCTGATTGTATCGTTACAGTATGTTCTGCAATTTGCAATCTTCAACCAAAGCTTGTTTCGTGAATTCACCCTGAACGGTGGGTCTGGCAAAGGGTAGACTGAAGAGTTGTCTTGACAAAATTAAACCCCATTTCTTTTGCTGCATTAATTTAAAACATACATGTAATCATGAAACATATTAAATTTATTGAATAAAACACAGGTATTTTTCTGAAGTATATGTTTTTCTATGTTTCACAATTTGGGCAAAACCATTGTCCTCTTGGTTTTCTTCGAACATTAACACATTTATAGTGGAACCATTCATACGGACAATCAGAATTGTCACACTTAATCATACGTCCATACTCTGGCTCCGAACAGATACACCAAGTCACAAGGTCATTGTCTTTATCTTGGTTATTTAATGCTGATGCCTCTTCTTTCTGATTTTCCAATTCCCTTGTGACAAGCTCCTTAATAATAAAAGTTTTAATGAATTCTTCACACTTTGAAATTAAATTTGTGCAAAATTCCACATCAATTGGAACTCGTACAATAACCATACTTGGAGCTGGTCTACATTTATTGTACACAACAAAGTCACAAAAAGTTAATTTAGAAATATACATCTGAAATTGTATCTGGGAATAACAACGATGATTGGATTTGAGTTGTAAATTTCTATCTAAACAAAACTGCTTATCCTTTGCTGCAGCCTCCTGGACTGAAATATCTCTGTGTTTATAAGAGCATTTTATTTCTAAAACCCCTTTATCACAACACTGACACAAGGTAAAACCATCAGGACTTGCTCCTAAAAATGGATGTGCCGTATTTATTATGAAGCCTGAGAGTTTACAAACAAAATCTATGTGATTTGCTGACTGGTGTTTGGTAAACAGCTTTCTACACTCCTCTTCATTATCAATACCTCACTTGACAGCTACTTTTTTGGAAAGATCATATGTTGTATATCCAACTATTTGCTTTACTAGGTTATCAGGTAATGTGGTTTCTTTCCTAGTTTGAATATCATGGGCCCTCGAAGCTGTTACAAGGCCCATCCTATGCTGATACCACAGGGGACTAATTGATTGATTTCGTGTTGCCGATTCTAAATTGTTTGCTTGATAGTCGGAAACACTATAATTATCATATATCTCATCGTATTTAATATCTGTTGAATCACTGAGATCATTTGTAATGCTAGCCAATAACTTAGGGTACTTTTCTACAACCTTGACTGGTGTACTGGCATAAAGCTGATTTGGAATGGAAACGGATGTAAAAAAGGATGCATTTGGTACAATTGAATAAAGCTCTTCCAGGACCTCTAAAGGTGGTAAAGGAGTAGTCCCAGTAGCTTGAAAAGAAGCAATCTCTTTGGTTCGCTTGCCCTTAATTTGACCATATATTTCTGTCACTGTTGCCGGTGTAACCTGAAATTATATCAATTATGAAATGCAATTATTTACAGAATTTTTAGAAATAAAGAAAGTAAATGAAATGGACTAATGAAGACAGCGGCATACGTTGAGTGTGCCAAGAGGGAAATTGTCAGCACAGTTGTGCTACAGCATACTATTACTTCAAATTCCAAACTGTCAAGGATTCTTTTACGTCCGATGTGAACAACTCATCACTGACTAGGGCTAGGGGGAACCACCCAAGATTTGGTTAATGAGCCAGTGCCTTACTGAGCCACAGCGACAACCAAAGTAATTGACCATTTTAATACTTACTTCCTTTCGAAATGTACTGTTCCACTGGCAAGCTTGACTCGTTGAACTGTTCTGTGTCAACCCCATTTTTACTGCCATTTCTACTTTAAAAAGAAGTGCTGCTATATGGCTACATACTTCACCTAGCCTGTAACATGGAAAACAATAAATTTGAGTGCCTTTTAAAAACAAATTATTACAAAAGTATTCTGTAAAAGAAAAGATTTCATGCTAATTACACCCATCTATTGGCATTCAGCAGGGACAGAAAATAGTAATTATAAAATACTGATTTTGGAATCTTACCCTGCCATACATGTACAGTGTGCACAATACACAGTACCATTTTTCTTCTCGAGGTACACCCATGGTTCGTGTGGTTTGTCTCTGGCTTTCTGTGATGGAACAACTTTAGACTTGAGTGCTACATATGGACAGCTGCCTGACACTGGATGTGACATAACTGCTTGTACATGTCCACTGACCACATCTAATAATGTAAAAAGTAATTTAAAATATTTTTCCATAAATTTGTATTAAATGATAGATTTTATCAAATCAATAATAATAACAATAAATTTTTACTTGATTACTGATAGGCCTGTGTGTGGGCCTACAGTGTACAATGCCATGTTAGTAGGCTACTAGTAGGGGTAAAACGTTTGTGTTCTTAAATCTAAATCGATGCATTGTATATTATGGTTATCTTAGATGTGGCACTCATTTTTGTAATGTTCAATGAAATAGATAAGAGCTTTTCCCTGGGTACTTTGATACTGTAGGCCTCACTTAAAATACTTTGCACCAATTTATTAGGCCTACAACTAGGCTACTTGCAGTCTTCCTTGATAATGATAAAGTATAAGTATATTCATATTTGATTTAAATTTCAACTTACTTATACGCCTCTAATGATTTATAAGCTTTCATAGATTCTTTAGTGTACAATGATGGCGTATCGATCAGGTAGAGGTAAATGTCACCAAAAGTCAGGTCCGGCCATGTGTTCGGATCTCCGCTCCATTTGTCTTTCAAACTGTATGGATCTGGCAAAAACTTCGTTTCCGAGTCGTAAGATAACTTACTTTTATATCTATGTTTAGCATCTAACGCCAAAGACTGGAAATACGCTGATGTGTAAGTGCCAAACATTACATTACCCCACGTGTCAGCCATTTTTACTATAATCCGCGCTGGCTGGAACCACTTTCTGCCAACCAGTTATTTCGCGTGACGTCCCATCCGGTTCTGGCGAACATCACTATTCCTGGGCCGTCACGCACAATTACAATACTGGATCTTCAAAATCGTGCGAAATATTTTGATACCAGGATTGTGGGTTAGGGTAAGGGCTAGGAACCTTACCCTAACCCACAATCCTTATATCAAAATATTTCGCACGAATTTGAAGATCCAGTACTGTGCGGCCGTCCCCCACGAAACAAGGGCCAAAGTTATTTTTAGTGTCTCTCCCTTTCCCTTTTTCCCCCTTTTGCATGGCGATTTTTGTTGACTTTTTGGTGTAGAATCGAAAAAAAAGGTTTAAAAATACATCCTTACATGATTTTGAGGCGTAAGGATACAAGATGTGTGAGGTTGGTTATGTTGAAATGTACTTTAGGTAGCATGTACCAACCAAATTTTATTTTTTGAGCAATTACTTTGAAACATGGCAGAAATAATTGCCCAAACATTAGAATTTCAAAACCGTTTAAATTTTTAGAAATTTTGATTTATATGTGAAAAATTAGCTATTTACAACCCATTCAGGCTTTTCATATTTTAAAATATTTCTTTGCAACTTTCATAAACTTGTAGCAATAATCCATACAAAGAGAATGTATGTGAAAATTAGTTTGTAATATGAGCAGTTGCCGAGAAATGGGCAATTTTGCATGAGTCACGATTTACGTTAGTTTGCCTGTAAAAGAGTCAATTATTATTGGATTTTCATAAAAGTGACACCATTTGATACATAATGTCACTTTTAACTAGGTCAAACTAATTTAACATTTTCAATGTCACCGGAAATGACGTAATTTGGGCAAAAACTGTATTTATAGCCTTCAAAACCAATAATTTAGTAAAATGAGTCGTATTTGTTATTTTTTTTAAATTTTGATATTTGATTCCAATCAACTAATAGAATGAACCCATACGATCATATAGATATCACAAAATGGTTTCTAACTTGTTCTGTTGCGGAGAAATAGACGATTTTCAAGGTTTTTGGTCCATAAAAGTGTCAATTATTATTTGATTTTCATAATATTTTCAGTGTGTGATACCTAAAGCCGTTTACGATTCTATACAAGTAATTAAAGACTTTCATTATCACCGGAAGTAACGTCATTTTGGCAAAAACTGTATTTTTAGCCTTCAAAACAAATCTTTTATTCAAATGAGTCTGATTTGTAATGTTTTTAATATTATATTTGATTCCAATCACAAATAGATTGAACCCATACGATCATACAGATACCACAAAATGGTTTCTAACTTGTACGGTTGCAGAGAAATAGACGATTTTCTACAAGTCACTTTTCAAGGTTTTTGGTCTATAAAAGTGGCAATTATTATTCGATTTACATAAAATTTTCATCATGTGATGCCTTATTCTATTTCTGATTTCATAAAACTAATTTAACATTTTCATTACCACCGGAAGTAATGTAATTTTGTCAGGACCACTTACATGTAACAAATGTATACAATGAATTGATATTGCTGGATTTGGTAGATTCTGCGTATATTTTATTTGATGTGTGCAATGCTTATATGGAAACCTGTTTAAAAGTTTCATCGGTTGAAGTGACATATGTTCAAGGGTAACGGGGCACCGGTGAAACCTGTCATTACTGCATTGCAGTTCTAGTTATTATTTTTTTTTTTTTTCCAATTTGATTGTATCTCAGAAACTACATGTCTGATCGATACGATTTCTTCGGTTTATTGGGAAAGTGGGTGTGACTTAGAGATTAAAGCCATTTTGGGCATTCTGTGACAATGCGAAATGTCCGAAATCACCGAAGTTGTCGTTTTTTTTAAAAAATGCCGTAGTATTAACAATAATCATCGAATTTTAACCTATGATGCATTTTGACATAGCCAGAGATTTGATTGTCGACGAATCTTCGTAGATATTAAGCGCCAAATTTCGAAAAATTTAAAATTTTATTTATGAATATTTTTATATGGCATTTTAACCAGGGTTGGAGAGTTATCCGATTTGACCTTTTTTGTGTCAATAATTTTCCTTGGCCGCCATTGGCTAATTCAGTTTTTCAGTCCTAGATTAATTATTTATTATTCGATTTGTACTAAAGAAAGTTCATATGCTGCGTGGTCCAAAATGTAATTGTTTTTGTTACCGGTAAAGATTCGTGTCGGCACCGGAAGTCAAATAAAATCAGCAAAAACCAATTTTGACAGATTTTTACAGTTCGGTACAACTTTTTGAAAGCAAATATTTTTTCAAAATTTGATATTACCAAAAGTATACGCCATGCAAAGGCTCACAAATCATCGGACTCAGTTTTTTTAATTTCGATTTCGTTTTCGGGCTATTTCGATTAAAAGGTGAAAAAAGGTGTAAAATTAAGCTATTTACAACCCATCCACCGTCTTCATATTTCAAAATATTTCATCGTAACTTTCATAAATTCGTAGCAATAACCCATACAAAGAGAATGTATGTCAAAATTAGTTTTTAATATCAGCAGTTGTCGAGAAATAGGCAATTTTGCATGAGTCACATTTCGTGCTATTTTGCCTGTACAAGAATCAATTATTATTCAATGTTCAATTTTCTTTCACCATTTGATGCCGAATGCCACGTTTGACTACATTAAACCATTTTAACACCTTTACTGTCACCGGAAGTGACGTCACTTGGGGCAAAAACTGAATTTTAACCTTCAAAACCGATATTTTTTTCAAATGAGTCGTATATGTTATTTGTTTAAAAGTATGATATTTAATTTCAATCAACAAATAAAATGAACCCATACGACCATATAGATACCACAAAAATGGGTTCTAACTTGTAAGGTTTCAGTGAAATAGACGATTTTCTACTAGTCACTTTTCAAGGTTTTTGGTCTATAACAGTGTAAAATATTATTCGATTTTCATAAAATTTTCACCATGTGATGCCTTATGCCATTTCTGATTTCATAAAACTAATTTAACATTTTCATTATCACTGAAAGTAATGTCATTTTAGCAAAAACTGTATTTTTAGCCTTAAAAACAAATATTTTTGTGAGGTGAGTTATATTTAGTATTTGTTTACCATTATGATATTTCATTCCAATGGAAATATAGATTGGATCAATATGATCATAAATATGTAAAAAATGAGCTTCTAGCATCTTCTCTTGCAAAGAAATAACCAATTTCGTCAGGATCACTTTTTAAGACTTTTCGCATTTTTATTACACTTTATGGGTTCTAAGTTAATTATTTATTGCTTGATTTGTATAAAACAAAAGCTCATATACTCCTTGGTGCAAATTCTCAACTTGTTTCTACCTATAAAGTTTTCTGTCGGCACCGAAAGTGACGTAATTTTGCCTAAAATTTAAATTTTGAGGTCTTTTCCTGAGGAAAAATCTTAATTTCTACAAATCTTATCAATGAAGATGAATGCTCCTACTACAAGCGCAAAATATGTCGGGCTTAGTTTTTTTTGTTTTTTTTTATATCAGTTTTGTATTTGCACCATTTGGATTTAAGGTTGAAAAAAATCAGCTATTTAAAACCCATTCATCGTCTTCATATTTTAAATTATTTCTACGCAACTTTCATAATTTTGTAGCATTAATCCATACGAGGACAATGTATGTCAAAATTAGATTGTAATATGCGCAGTTGCAAAGAAATAGGCAATTTTGCATGCGTCACTTTTCACGTTATTTTGCATGTAAAAGAGTCAATTATCCTTCGATTTTCAATTTTTGTTACCATGTGATGCCTCATGCCACCTTTGACTAGGTCAATCCAATTTAACATTTTCACTGTCACTGAAAATGACGACATTTGGGCAAAAACCCATACAACCATACAGATATCACAAAATGGTTTCTAATTTGTTCGGAGGCAGAGATATAGGTTTTAGTCTATAAAAGTGTCAATTATTATTCGATTATCATAAAATTTTCACCATGTGAGGCCTTATGCCATTTATATTTTCATAGAATTAATGTAAAAATCTTATCACCGGAAGTAATGTAATTTTTTGCAAAAACTGTATTATTAGCCGTCAAATTGTTTTGAAGTGAGTTAAATTTATCATTCGTTTAACATTATGATATTTGATTCCAATGGACATATAGATTGGATCAATACGATCATATAGATGTCCAAAAATTGCTTCTGGCATCTTCCCTTGTCGAGAAATTTCCCATTAAAAAGTCAGCTAACTTAGCGGTAAATTAGTAACAAATTTTGTAAGGATACTTTTTGACATATGTAACACATGGTAACAAATGTATAAATGAAATTAATATTGCTGGGTAACTGGCACCGGAAGTGACATAAGTTCAAGGGTAATGTGGCACCGGTGAAACCCGTCATTACTGCATCGCAGTTCTAGTTAACTTTTAAAATCAATATTTTTTCCAACTAAGAATTATTTAATATGATATTAATAATTTGAACTTTTGGTTTAAATTCACATATTAATAAAATTCATACGGTCATGTAGATATCATAAAATTGTTTCTAACTTGTTCGGTTTTCTACAAGTCACTTTTGAAGGTTTTTGGTTCATAAAAGTGTCAATTATAATTCGATTTTCATAAAATTTTCATCATGTGATGCCTAATGTCAAAGACGACGTTATAAAACTAATTTAACATTTCTAGTATCACCGGAAGTAATGTCATTTTGGCAAAAACTGTATTTTTAGCCTTCAAAACAGATATTTTATTCAAATGAGTCTGATTTGTAATGTTTTTAGAATTATGATATTTGATTCCAATCAACAAATAGAATGAACCCATATGATCATACAGATACCACAAAATGGTGTCTAACTTGTACGGTTACAGAGAAATAGACGATTTTCTACAAGTCACTTTTTATGGTTTTTCATACATAAAAGTGTCAATTATTATCCGATTTTCATAAAACTTTCACCATGTGATAACTTATGCCATCTATGATTTTATAGAACTAATTTAACATTATCAACGGAAGTAATGTCATTTTGGCAAAAACAGTATTTTTAGCCTTCATTTTATAACACGTCTGCAATGTTTATGTGGAAGTCTGTTTATCGGTTCCATGGGTACCGGAAGTGATAAGTTCAAGTGTAACATGGCACTGGAAGTGACATAAGTTCAAGGGTAACGTGGCACCAGTGAAACCCGTCATTACTGCTTCGCAGTTCTAGTTCTAAATTTTAATTGTATATATTTAATCATGTATGTCGTTTTAAATATTTATATGTGACCGGTCGCATCTAGATGAGTCGAAATGCGGGAGAATCAATAATGAGATAAAGACAAAATAAGTGAAAATATTGATTTTGAACGAAATTGAGATTTTCACAAAAATGAGTCTATAAATATACTATCTATCGACACAGAAGATCAAAATAGCAATAAAACATTTTAAAACACCTGTATTTGAACATTTTGTAAGAGTACCGTATTCTTAAATCTGTCCTATTTCTCAAAATTCTCGGCGAAATTAGTTATTTTTCTTCGCTCACAGTGGGACGACCGGTCATTCCTCTTGCATAACAATTGGCATCGTTGTAAAGCGGAGCATCTCTAGTTTATAAATATGATCAAAATATTGTCGATGAATTGATTTTGAACGGATACAATCGAGTTTTACCCCCCCCCCCCCCCAAAAAAAAATATAAATAAACTCCGCCTGTTGCACTGCTGTCCACACAACTCCTTTGCTGATTGGCCCGGACACCGCATGATTCCCCTATTTCGCCAAAACCTGGCAGAAAATGTAAATTCTTACACTCTTCTTCGATTCTAAGCCAAAAAGTCTAGAAAAATGGCCATGCAAAATGGGGAAAAGGGAGAGATAGAGGAAGACAAATAATAGAAAGAATGTTATTCATGGGTTCTGAGATGGTGTTCTGCCTCCAATTACAAAGTTCAAGAGTTCTGGCTGTTGTTTCGCTTTGTACAGTTTGTAAAATCTTTTGAACACTCTACCGACCAAAGTTATCATCATCTATTGAATTTCAGAAGTTTCTTTTAATTTGCATCTAGCACCATTGCCTATGTTTCACTTTGAAGAATCTTGTGAACGCTATAACGACAAAAGTAATCATCTGATTTGTCTGAAATTTATATGCATTGTTCAAATTATGGCAACGATTTGAAGAATTTTCATTACTGCTAATGGTCAGTGGAACCAAGATTTCTATAACTTAATTACTTATATAGCATTATTGACCTTTATTATGTCATAGAATCTTGTAAATGTGCCAGTATAAAGATTTTGCTTTTATTTACCTCAAGATGCACTGCTTAGACGTTTTAGATGCTGTGGGCGTATGTTTTTCGAGTTTATTATACCGCTATATATAGAGGTGTAATATCACTAATTTAATTATTTAAGGAAACTTTCTATGGAAGAGAACTTATCTTGGCTGACAGAGATATGGTTGAACAATGTTCAGGTAATATGTTTGAAATTTGTATTGATGTATGTTCTGGGCGAGTCTCTTTATGAATACTTTCTTATCAGTGGGTAGAGTTTACGGGTGATGATCAATAAATATAAAAACAACTTTTCTTTCTTTCTAAATATTTCTCTATTATATCACCGTAAAAAACTGAAAAGATACAATTAACAATATTTATGGATTCATTCTGTCAAAGACATTTACATTATCTAAACATTCATTCATTCTGTCAGACATTTCTATCCAAGGGAGGGGATACTGAATTTCACAGCCCAGGTGAAAATCAGTATAATTTATATGAATAGGCCTATTTAAAGGAAATAATTAAATTACAAGTTTGACATAATTATAACAATATAAATCAGTAGTTACATGTAAATAAACATATTCCGCGGTTAAAACGAGCCTTAGGAATGACCAGAGCAAAAGGAGGTCAAGTAGGGTCGACACCGCAACCGACCACGCCAAGATAGAAAACTTGGAACAATGCATATTTCCACTAAATTACTAATTGACACATATTAAAAGCTTATCCATCATATAAATAAAATGCTATACTTTGACTTTCGATACAATTAATACCTCATTCCCCATTAAATTATCGATTATACATCTTTCTTTCCTTCCCAGCTTCACTCGCACCAGAAATCTCTCATGTTGACACAACTGGTACTATACAAAATTTGGAATGGACATTTTACAAAAATAATTAGCGAATAATTTGAAACGAAATAATACAATTAAAAGCATAGAAAAATGACGTTCATCACATGGCTCCCCTAAATTGTGAATTCCCTTATTACCAATTTAAAAAATAAACTAGATAATATAAACACATAATTAAATGCATGCACAAATTAAATGAAAGGTCTTTTAAAAACTAAACTGGCAGTGCACATCACAATGAATTTCCTAAATGTTCTATCATTTTTTATTGTCCACCAGCTTTGAAATCAATCACAAAAAGTCAAAAATTCACTTTTTCAACACTAAGCGTTCTATTTTGGCTCCTCGGCGGGGGTAACCGGTCTCACACGTTCATTCGAATTAGGCAATAGTAAAAAGAGTTTGTGAATAGGTCTGTCTAAGTATTTCTTCATACCAATAGTTTTGTCTACAGTTCGATCACCAATAGACAAATGCACTTTACGAACAAGTTCATCATCACTCTTGTAAATTTCACACACGCGACCTAATTTCCATTCATTTCGTGGGAGGTTATCGTCTTTAATTAATACAACATCACCTATCTCAAAATTTCTAACTTCTTTTGTCCATTTAGGTCTTTTCTGTAATGTTTGAATATAATCTGAGCTCCACTGATTCCAAAACTGGTTTGCTAGGAATTGAACTCTTCTCCATCTTTTTTTTGAATAAACGTCTTGTTGTAAGAATATACCAGGGGTAGGTAATAATACTGATTTGGTGTTATAGGATTCGGATAATCTGGATCATTGATGTCATTAACAGATAACGGTCTACAGTTAACAATCGATTCTGCTTCAACAAAGAATGTTCTAAGAGTTTCATCATCCAAAATTGTTCCATGATTATGTAATAAGGCAACCAATACGTTTCGGACTGATCGTATAAGACGCTCCCAAGATCCGCCCATGTGGGATGATTCTGGAAAATTCATTTTGAAATGTATCTAATCACACTCATCTTTCAATAATTCACTTTTAATTTTGTTATCATCCATCTTGTCTATATTCATTTGTAGTTCATTTATGCCACCTAGAAAATTTGTTCCTTGGTCAGATCTTAGTTGACAAATGGGTCCTCAACGACAAACAAAACGTCGATAGGCGTTTAAAAATGAGTCTGTAGTCATGTAGTTGGATACTTCTAAGTGTACAGTACGAGATGCCATACAGACGAATATGACGCCATACCTCTTTACTTCACGCCGTCCTTCATTTACGTAAAATGGACCAAAATAATCTACTGCTGCATAAGTAAATGGTGCACTGGGTTCAAGTCTGTCTTTGGGTAATGATGCCATTTTCTGAACTTCTGTACTACAATAAAGTCTTTTACAAATTACACATTTGGTTATAACATTCGATACTACTGCTTTTCCTCCTATTAACCAATAACCAGATGCTCTAATTAGGTTGTGGGTATAGGCTCTACCTTGATGATTGGATCTTTCATGATAAAATCTTATGATTAATTCTGTGATGTGACTACGTTCAGGCAATATTATAGGATATTTTCTATCTTCTGGAATATAAGCATTCTTGATTCTTCCGCCAACTCTCAACAAACCATTAGTATCTATGAAAGGATCAAGCTTGTACAGTCTATTTGAAGTTTTCAACACTTTCTTTCTTTCTTTCAAATCATGTCTATTCTCCAAATTTCTATCTTTCTGTAGTAGTTCTAAAATCTTGATTTCATCTTCAAAGTACTCTTTCTGCAATTGCTTAATGATTTGTATTTCAGCTTTTTTGAGGTCATTAATAGTTGATGGTTTAAATGTACCATTATTTAGCAGTGAGGTTGTTGAATCTTTCTTGAAGCGTTCTTGGATACGAAGGCAAAATGATATGGCTAACTTTAATTTATGCCAGTTTGAGAACGATTCAAATTGTTGAAGGAGTGAAGGGGATCCTTTCGTCTTCGTTGCTCAAGTTACCAATTTCTTCACTTCTGGATCTTCAGGATTAACTATCTTACAGTCTTCTATATCATCTGGTTCACTGTAATCATTACCATAGAGAAATTGTGGTCCTTTCCACCATCTTTCACAGTTGACTAATCCATGAGCTCTTAACCATCTTGAGGCTATGTCAGCTGGATTCTCAGTTCCTTCTACAAAGTACCAATCATCGGGGGAAGAATGATTACGTATTTGTTGTATTCTGTTTGCTACATAAATGTGGAATCTCTTGGCATCATTGGCTATGTAACCTAAGACGACTAGGCTATCTGTCCAATAATATTCCTTATAATCTGTATAGGTTAGTTCTCTTCTCAACATTGCAGCTACTTTAACTGATACCACTGCTGCTGCCAACTCCATTCTAGGGATAGTAACTGGTTTTGAAGGAGACACCCTAGATTTGGCAACAGCTAAGGTACAGTAAATTCTATCATCTTCATTCTGTAATTTGATGAAAGAGCATTGTCCTATGCCAGAAAATGATGCATCGGAAAAATGATGGGCTTCTATAGATTTAATGGTACCAATATCTTCTGGGCAAAATGATCTCTGGATTTCTAGATCTCCTAACATTGATAATTCTGATCTCCATCTTGTCCATCTTGATCTGATATCATCTAGTATCTCATAATCCCAGCCAATATTATCTGTACACAGTTCTTTCAGTATTCGTTTACCAATAAGAATACAAGGTGACACCAATCTCAAAGGGTCAAATACCGAGCTAACAGTTGAAAGGATTCCTCTACGTGTCAGGGGTCTATCTTGCAGATTGATTCTAAACTGAAATGTGTCATTCTGTATACACCATTGAACCCCCAAGATTCTGTCTATCATTTGAATATTATTATCAATATTAAAGTCTATATCTTTTGCTCTATCAGGTTGGGGTACATCTTCTAATACTTCTTTCTTGTTAATTAGAAATTTATGTAGTCTTAATCCACCTCGTTCACACATCTTAGTTGATTTATCTATTAAATCTTTGGCTTCTTCAATTGTAGCAACCGATTTCAATCCATCATCGACATAAAAATCTTTTCTAATAAAATCTGCTGCCTTCTTTCCATACTCTTCTTCATATAAATCAGCAGTTGTTTTCAATCCATAATTCGCACACCCCGGGGATGAGGTGGCTCAAAATAGGTGAACTGTCATACGATAAGTTGTTGGTTCCCTGGTGAAGTCATTTTCTTCCCACCAGAAGAAACGTAGGTAGTTGCGATGTTCTTCATTTACTTTGAATCGGAAAAACATCGATTCAATATCACATATAAATGCTATTCTCTCTTGTCTGAATCTACATAAGACACCAAGTAAACTGTTGGTCAGGTCTGGACCTTGAAGTAATGTATTATTCAAACAGGATCCATTATAAGTTATGCTGGCATCAAATACAATCCGTAACTTGTCAGGTTTCTTAGGATGATATGTGCCAAAATGGGGTAGGTACCATAGCTTTCCAACTTGAATTTTCAATTCGTCATCTGGGACTCTCTCAGAATAATCTTTGTCCATAATATTCTCCATAAATGTAATATAATGTTGCTTATATTTTTCATCATTCTGTAATTTCTGTTTAAGACCATTCAATCGTTTTAATACAGCAGGTTTGTTGTCTGGTAGACGAGTGTCTGGATTCTTAAATGGTAGAGGCATCTGGAACTGACCATTTTCTATCTGATGTATGCCTTTCTTCATGATGTTCATGAATCGATTATCTTCATGAGAAATAAACTAGTCTTGCGTACCTTCATGAAAATCCATGTCGAACAAACTATTTATTTGTTTTACAGTTATTACTTCTTTTACATTGGTTCGAAAGGAAAAATGACTAGGTTTATCTTCCAATGTAGATGTCATACAAACATTCTTTGAATATTCTGTCCCTGTGTCAGTATCATCAGAATAAGTTTTGGTATCTGCATCAACCATCCCTACAATGCCCCATCCTAATAGTGTTTTTAATCCATATGGTTCATTGTCATCACCAGGTATAACTTCAATAGGTTTTACAGCTTTGATACAATTCAAACCAATAAGTAATCCAATTCTAATCTTCTGACCTTCTGGTAATAAATATTTAGCAATCTGTTTAAGATGATCATACTTCATTGCAGTTTCCTGTCTGGGAATCTGGCTCTCGTGTGCTGATATCATTGGACGAACATAGGTGATTAGAAGTTTGATTTCTGCATTCTCAAATAAACCGGTGACAGAAAGTCCAGAAATTCTTTTGCTGGAAATAGTCTGTGTTCCATGCATTGTAGATAACTCTAGATCAACATTTGGGCCCTCTACACCTAGTTCAGTTGTTCATCAATAAAACAGGCGTCTGATTGTTCATCAATTACACAAACAATCAATTCATCATGGTTAGTATTATTTTCATGTTTTAAGTTTTACTGGTACCAACTGGGAATGTGAGTGAGTTGGATTTCTAACAATTTTGTTGACTACTGTAGTTTTCTTTATTGAATCAGCCTTCATTGGGGTAGTTTCTTCTGACTTTGAGAATTTAAATCCATCAGTTCACCGATTTGAATTTTCATTCTGTCTATAAGGTTTATAGTCATTGTCGTGCATCGCTGTTGGGTGGAATCTTTTACATATGGTACAAACTCTTTTCCTTCGGCAGTCCATTCGCATATGTCCCCATGTTAGACAACCCCTACATAAAGATTCCTGTTGACAATATTTAAATCTTTCTAGATATGGCATCCTTAAGAAGTCAGGACATTCATTGATGTTTTTTCTTGCATAGATGACATTTCAAAGATCTATCTTCTTTCTCTGAGTCTTGGCTAGCTGAACTTGGCCTATGTATTTCATTCGAGGCAGTATTAACTCATTGACCCCTAGACTTAATTCATTATCTACTACTGTCTCTCCCTAAGCCAATTAACTAGACAATAGCTTCTCTCCCTGGAGCTAATTAAAGGATTATCCATTAATCCAATATATTGCAGAGAACACAAAATAACCCACAAACTATTATTCCGGTCAAAAAATGTTCATATATTCAAATGAAGATATATACAGTGGACTCTGTCACATCCGACATCGTGCGGGATCGTTAAAATAATTCGGATCACACAGCGTTTCGGAATACCGAGTTTTCTCCAAAACCGGAAATACTGTAACTTCGAAAACCGGAAGTATTTTTATATTGTAGCTTCGAATCACCAGAATGCTATTCATTTATTAATTATAAACTTTTGTGTACTTTCAAAATTGTATTATATTAAATAATTAACAATAACAATGCATGCGTACAATATATTCATAAATCGTTTACATGTAATATCAATGCATGCGTACAATATATTTATAAATATCAATGCATGTAATCGTTTAAAGTAGTTTGCTTAGTTAAGATTACCAGAAGCATATCGTAAGGCGGAGTCCTGGGCAACATCTTCTAACAAATGAATTGTTGCGATCATCTTTTCGTCCTTAATCTGTGCAAAGTGTTTAATGTCGTTGAGCATGCGTAGGAATTTTGAATAGGTCAAGTCTGTCGTTAATGTATATTCTTCATCGTCCCCGTCTTCAGTCAATAGTCATTTATAATCTGTCGTTCTATGTCCAGTTTTTCAAGCCAATCAAAGTAAACGGCACCTGTCATCCAAGCTTTGGGATTGGCCGACCAATTGACTGGCAGGTAGATCTTGTCCACTCCCTTAAAACAACTCGGGTTCACTGCTTTACCGATCAAAGTAATCAACACAGTTTTAATCTCAACGATAATTGATTGGTGATTACTTGTTAATCTTTTCTGACTTCACACCCATTGAGTTTTAATCTCACCGATAATTGGATGCTTACACCCACCGTTTGAAGTACGGATTATACGGTGTCGATTCAATGGAAATTATGTGACGGGACGGCTGATTGATTTCGGAATCCGGAACATACAGAATTCGGATTTACCAACGATTTTTTGGCTGAAGTAATATGGAAATAAATCGGGACATGAAAATCATGATCAGAGATCGGATGTCACAGAGTCCACTGTAATTGGGCATCAAAATGGTCTAACTTTTAAGCACTAATACAAAGTAACAACAAAGTTATTCTTTATTTAAATTCAACAATGTTTAGCACACGCACATTGTACAACAGGTCATAGCATGCTTCCGTAAGGCATTCGTTTAATTGACGATCAAAATGTGCAAGATTTACTACAATGAGCAAATTAAACTATTTTTATCCTCATTTGAATGTCCTAAAAATGTTGAAAAAATCACTGTAGTTAACTTAGTTTGCTGAACAAAGTCGGTATTGTATTCGCTGACCACGGGCCGACAATTTTGATTAATATTCACTTCTAAAATACCCTTTGATAAAAATCCTACAAATTCTGATTCGGAATCACTTTCCATAGCGAAGAAATTATTAAAAGAGTGAGCGCTGGGATACTACAATTCGACGAAGAGTGGCTGCCATTTTTGATACGCTGTATATCACGTATATCTTCTTCTCTGTTTCATATATCGGAAAAATCACTTTCCCCGGAAGATTTGCCATTACTGAGATTAATATTCACATGTAAATAAATATCCTTTGATAAAATTCCTTCAAATTCTGAATCGGGATCACTTTCCATAGCAAAGAAATTATTAGATGAACCAGCGTGAAAATATTAAACTTGCGTACAAAATTGCGCCCTATGACACAAATTTTCTCAAGAGTTCACGACCTTATAACCCCGAAACCATTGATGTGACATATATGTTTTATGATTTCAATCATCAGTTCAAACTATACGCTTATTGGATAACTACTTTTGGAAAGCCAATCGTCTTTTCTTATAACTTTATTGATCAATAAAACAATACATCAAAAAGGCCGACAGCAGCAGTCGATGGGCAAATTGTCTCGCGAGTTTACGACCTTTGTAACCCCTAAACCTTTGATGTGACCTACAAATTTTATGATTCCAGTAATTAGTTCAAACTATATATTTATTGGATAACTACTTTTTGGAAGCCAATTGGCCTTTTTTGATAACTTTCTTGATCAATAAAACTTTACATCAAAGAGGCCGACAACAGTCGTCGTTCGGAAAAGTGACTAGACATTAGGTAGTCGACAGGTGGCGTAAGTCGGTGAAATTCAGTAGCTAATTAGGTCGACGCCTGGTGTAAGTTGGACCAAATGAGTTAAAAGTTCTTGAGATATTTCTACGTTCATTTGGTTGTGACCTGTATTGTCGAAATTCATGCTCATTTGTCATGGTACGATTTCTTTGAGGTTCGTTTTCGTCTTTCCCAGACCGGAATGATTTAATTGGATTACCGCTGATTCGTGCTTCCTTTTTAATAAATTGACAAAATACTGAGAACTCTGGATAACCACCAATACCATCATTCAGTTGATTATCGACAATTCGACTCCATCTCGAAACAAGATATCCAGGCAGTTTTCTTAACATCTTTTGGTTTTCTTCAGGGTCATTTAAAGGACTGAGGTATTTGTATGTCTTCATTGCTGCGAGAGCAGATTGCAGATGATCTGAAAATTCTCGAAGACCATTTCCATCATTTGGTAGTATTCTAGGCCATTCTCGTATACTCTTTCTATATTCTTCTGCTACAATAAGTGGATCACCATACTTATCTAACTTCTCTTTTGCTTTCTAATAGGCTTCTTCTGTATCAAGTAACAAATAACCTTTCATGGCAGTCTTTGCTTTTCCATCATTATAGTAACCAATATAGAATAATCTTTCAGAAGGACTATCAGTTTTCTGTTTTATGAAAGATTCAAAGTTTTTCTACAAGGGATATTGTAAAATGTTTCCTTTAAATAATTGAGGTTCAGGTTTTGGTAAGGAGTCTTTGGTACATTTGTCTGCTATGATATTGACTAGTTTAACCATACTGTCATCTTCTATTACATTCGGTGAATTTATACCGGATTGTACAGTTTTAGCTGGTTGGAAATTTGTTGCATTTGGATTGAGTGTTGTTACTAAAATATCTTTGGAGCAGTTAGGAAGTTGAGGCGGTTCAACTGGGTCTATGTCTAAAGCATTAATTTCAGCCTGGGTTACTGCCAATTCTTTTGTGATTTTGAGTTTGTTCAAGGTTGCTTGTGCTTCTGCCTCAGCTTCAGGAAATTTTAATTCTGCTTTAAGTCTTGCTGCTTTGGCTGCTCGTTCTGCTCTGCGTTCTGATGACGTTATACTTTTGGAGCCCAATGATGAATGTGAATGAATAGATACAGCATCCCTTTTATCTTCAGTCGGTGTCTTTAACTGATCTATAATTTTGTTTGTTTCAGATGCGCAACTAGCAAATGTTTCTGTATGAATAGCTCTATCTCATCATTCTCAATGATCTTCTCCGCTTCGGTGGAGGCCTGATGAAAATCCTCTAAAACTCTTGATAAATCTTCTCTATCATGTTGAACATCTGTCGGATCTGTGTATAACTTATTTTCTAAATTGTCTTTCACTTTTTTCATAATTTTTTTCCGTAGTCTGTATGAAGATAGGTACTGTCTTTCTATTTCAGTTTTTTCAATTTTTTTATCAGACATGTTGAAGTAGTTTCAGCCGTTCTTGGAATTTGAAGTTAATTTTACTAATTGATCAAGTCAATCTGTACATAGTTACTCATGGGTTGAGTAGCCGAAAGGTTGAGTTTTTACTGTTCTGGGCGAGTCTCTTTATGAATACTTTCTTATCAGTGGGTAGAGTTTACGGGTGATGATCAATAAATATAAAAACAGCTTTTCTTCCTTTCTAAATATTTCTATATTACATCACCGTAAAAAACTGAAAAGATACAATTAACAATATTTATGGATTCATTCTGTCAAAAACATTTACATTATCTAAACATTCATTACAGGCCTCGAAATAAGACGGCACAGGGTGATCAATAAATCGATCCCCTGATTTTTGGTCCAGGTGATCAATTTTTTGATCACCTGAGGTATCAACCAGGTGACCAATCGATCATCTGAATCGATCACCTAAAGCTAGAGATTGCATGATGTTGTTTGAATGTTTGAATGTTTGAAAATTGATTATCAGTTCCTCTTGATTGAATAGCAAACCAGTAAATTTTCACGGTATTGTATTGAACGATTTCTGTAGGCCATAATTTCTACCGGTATGGACTACACTACAATTAATGTTTATGTGTGTATAGGAGCCTTTCTTCCACTTTAATAGGCTTAAATTACGTTTAGCTTTATGTTAGCCTATTTAGCATAATATAGTGTTCTGAATACAAAAGGCAAAAAAGAAATTGGCACACCTCAATTCAATTTACGTCTGTAATATTCCTAGAAAAGTAGGTGTTTTCGTAAGACGATAGAGTGAAAGCGTACCGACCCGTACGATCGTAGGCTACCTGCTTCACATTTACGCCAGTAATATTCCTCCAGAATTACGTGTCTTCATTTAAACGGCAGAAAATGAAAGCAAAATAACTGTCGAAACATTGACTGTCTTCATTACAAAACGGTATTTTAAAATTCCATTGTAGCATCGACATCCGTATGCAATGCACGCATTGTCGCCATGTTGTTGTTATTTATCCACGTGACCCTTTTTCCTGCCAAAATGAACCAAGGCCATTTTAGTTGCGAAGTATTTTGTTCAACGAATTAGAATTAAACTGATGCGTATAGCTAAAAACAGTGCGCGATTTGGGTGGATACATTTTTCGTATGATGATAGATTACGGAATATTTTGTTGTTCAGTGAATGGAAAATGATTAAAATGTTGCGTGATGACAAATAGGTTGCCTGATGGGAACACATGGTCAATTCTTACGCAGGGAAATGGTTACAGATAAAAATTACTGTTTGGTGAATAATTATCAAGCTTGTATATTTACCGGATTATCAAATATAAGGTCTGTACTTATTACTTCATTAGATCGTGAACTACTTTTAATTTCGTCAACCGACATCAAAGGGATTAAAATGTCCATACGCAGGCGAACGGTAAATCACGGGAACAGTAAATCACGTTTGTTCAACATTTTTCCACACTTAATTTAGGACAAGAAACTTCGATTCGCAGATTCCCTTAAATTTGATAAATTTCTGCTAATCAAATTAATATTTGATTCGCACTTACGTTGTTTTTGTTTAACAAACTGCGGTGCGATACCGCTTATCATATTCCCTGAGCCGGGGCATCTTGCATAATAACAGACATCAGGACGTCTTTTATTTGGTTATAGAAAGCATCAAACTAGTCAACACTATTCTGCGCGAGTTGAATGGCCACAGTTTTGCTAAGCCGATTTAAATTGGTGTTCCCCATAAACTTTTTAACGATCACCCGACATAACCGGGGAGATCAAATTATCGTTCTCCTGAAATCTCGTCCAGGCGATCGCCTACTATATCGAGGCCTGCATTCATTCTGTCAGACATTTCTATCCAAGGGAGGGGATACTGAATTTCACAGCCTTGGTGAAAATCAGTATAATTTATATGAATAGGCCTATTTAAAGGAAATAATTAAATTACAAGTTTGACATAATTATAACAATGTAAATCAGTAGTTACATGTAAAATAACATATACCACGGTTAAAACGAGCCTTAGGAATGACCAGAGCAAAAGGAGGTCAAGTAGGGTCGACACCGCCACCGACCACACCAAGATAGAAAACTTGGAACAATGCATATTTCCACTAAATTACTAATTGACATATATTAAAAGCTTATCCATCATATAAATAAAATGCTATACTTTGACTTTCGATACAATTAATACCTCATTCCCCATTAAATTATCAAATATACATCTTTCTTTCCTTCCCAGCTTCACTCTCGCCAGAAATCTCTCGTGTTGACACAACTGGTACTATACAAAATTTGGAATGGAAATTTTACAAAAATAATTAGCGAATAATTTGAAACAAAATAATACAATTAAAAGCATAGAAAAATGACATTCATCACAGTGTAGGCCTATTGGTCTAGTAAGTTCACAATACCCACTGATCTGTTTATTTATTCCTCACAACCAGATGCAACTGAGCCTGCCACTGTGCTAGAAATATTTTGAAAAACTGATGAATGGTGCTTGCTAGAGTATATCTTTATTTTTTTAGCTCATGCACAAATTTATCATGTGGCAATCATACCAATTCATCAAAAATGACGTGAATTGAAGACTAAAAAAGTCCCCAAATTAAAAAAGGGGCATAGAATTGTGACGCAAATCCTAATAATGAATAACTAATACCTAATATCAGACTAATTTGACAGCAAGCAACACTAGCGCCCCCTAGAATATTGTCGTGCTTAACAAAAGAAAAATCTGCACGATAATTAAGTGGCATGTAAAGTATAAATATTGCTACATGAATTTTCAATATTGGATTATTGCTATAAAATACCATTGGAATATGTAATTTTCTTAATTTTTCGGTAAGCAAGTTTTCTAATCTTCAGGTCTTATTTCTACAATCGCCAATACCGTTGTAAAAAAATTTGAATGCATTTTTCTCCCAACACTTTGAGGATTTACGGCATTTCTATGCTGTGTTTATTTAATACAACAGTTGGTTGGAATTGAAGCACAGTACTTCATATCTGCTTGCCGTTTTATACGCCCACATGGAAATGTGGACGTATATTGCTGTGGCCCCGTCCGTTTATTACGTCTAGGGTTATGGCCCTTGTTTCACTTTATTAAACCTTGTGAACGCTCTAACACCAAAAGTTATCATCCGATCTTTCTGAAATTTATATGCATTATTTAAATTAGTGAAATAAGAAGCCTATTGAATTTCAGCAAATTTCTGTTTTTTACGCCTAGAGTTATGGCCCTTGTTTCACTTTATTGAACTTTGTGAATGCTCTAACATCAAAAGTTATCTGCAGATCTATATGAAATTTACATGCGTCATTTAAATTAGTAAAGAGAAGAATCCTATTGAATTTCCGCAATTTCTTTTTTTTACTTCTAGAGTTATGACCCTTGTTTCACTTTGTTCAACCTTGTTAATGCTCGATTGATGAAAGTTAAATTTGTGAAACCGAGGTCTATTGAATTTCAGCAATTTTCGTCAATAATTTCTAGAGTATGGCGGTTGTGAACCTTGTGAACGTTTGAATGACAAAAGTGATCATCTGATCTGTATAATATTTATATGCATTATTTAGATTAGTAAAACGAAAAAGCCTGTCAAATTTCAACAGTTTCTGTAAATTACTTCCAGAGTTGAAACCCTTGTTTTAGTTTGTAGAACCTTGTATGGAACTGTCTTGTAAAGGCCCCCAATTACCTACAAAGGAATAAATATGCGACAACCCTTGTCGACCGCCTGGACGATTTAGCTGCTGTGGGGGGTGTGTTTTGTTGCCTGGCAACTTATCTTTATACGCCCACATTGAAATTAGTTAGTATATTGTCGTCGCCCCCGTCCGTCCATCCGTCGGTCTGTGGACTGCAATTGTGGACGCTCTAGAGGCTAAAGTTAATATCCGATTGACTTTAAATTTATATACCGTACAGTGTTAAGGCCATGAGACGAAGAAGCCTATTGATTTTCAGCGATTTCTGATTATTACTGCCAGAGTTATGGCCCTTGATCACTTCAAAAAATCTTGTGGATGCTCTAGAGTCTAAAGTTAATATCCGATTGCAGTCCTTCACGTTTACGAAATGGTGCGGGAGCTCTAAAAAACACTTGCCAATTTAAAAATTGAGAAAAAAGTTCCTGTAAAAAAAAAAACTAATTAATTATATTGCAAGCGTAATTCTACATTGTATTTATATACTTTAGTTTTGTCTCATATTCTCTTTATTATGCCATTCATATGTTTCACAAATTTTCGTTAGTTTGATCAGTTTGTCAGTGTGCTTCTTAGTGCAGAATTTGCACTAAGAACGACCAAACCAATTTTACAATTTTACAAACCCATTTTTGTCTCCCTCCGTGGCTATTTGCCCTCCAGTAATTCCAATTTTAAAATGTTGCATATTTGGCTGTTTTGACCATCTCCAGACATATTGATAGCGATAATCAATGCATTGCCAATGAGACAAGCCGTACATGAAAACATTTTAAACAACGTAATGTTATTATTATCTGTCATTCCCACGGATATTCTCCATCAACATCCGGCGACATATTATTAGGCTGTCAAGTAACATATCATATTCTATTGGCTGGTTTTAGACTGCTATCCAATTAAAACGAGCCCTACATTAGCATTCAATATGTTTGATGAATAATTATGGCAGCCCTAGTTTTACCATGGAAACGCTCATGGCTCGAGGAGGAGGTCATTATACTCTAATATATGCAGTTTTAAAAATAAACAAAAACTGAAAGTAAGATAGTTTATGAATCTCAATATTTAGGAGAGCGATTTAGCTAATTAGCGGGCGTATTTAATGACTCCCCCGAAGATAAGTTGAGGTTCGTCGGGAGGCACAAGAGCGAAAGCACACCTTAAATGTGAAGGACTGCGATTGACTTTAAATTTATACACAGTGTTTAAGGCCATGAGACGAAGAAGCCTATTGATTTTCAGCGATTTCTGATAATTATGCCAGAGTTATGGCCCTTGATCACTTCACAAAATCTTGTGGTCGCTCTAGAGGCTAAAGTTAATATCCGATTGACTTTAAATTAGTGATGGTCCGATATGGCACCTCGATATCAGATAATGACTGTGAAATATATCGGCCGATACAGTTACTGATAGTCGTGGATATAAAACTATTACACATTGAAATGCCTCGAATGGCATGATAATCTATGTAGATATATGTCATTGTTAGTCGGGAAACGCATGGTTCTATTTTACCTCATGATCAAACACAGGTCACGCTTCCTACGCAATCACAAATACAGTCCATCTATTACGAACTTAATTATTTGCTGTATCATTAATGAATAAAGTCCAGATTATCATATTTTAAGTGTTGATTACGATATAGTTCCTTAGAGTGATCGGCACCTGTATGTCAATAATAGATGTTGGAATGGTTCATGCAGTAATGAATGAAACATCAAAGCGATAGCTTCCTGACCATGCTTGTCAACAGTGGCAATCATTCTCCCGCCATTTCTAGAACTATAGTTAAAAATAAAACCATCTAATGGAAACACATTTGTTGGTAGTATGATCTATATTATAAGTTCTTATTTATTGATACAAATTATGTCTAAATTTTTAAAGTAGCCTAGCATAACAATACAAATCACTAAATTATTTCTAAATTTTTATAGGCATCTACTCTAGAAGATGGAATGTCTCTGCGATGTACTGACTGTGTTCTCCAATTCTATGACTTTGATCATAATGATTAATGCAATTGGCTTATTCCCTATTCCAATCAAAGGTTTATCAGGTGGACTGTTGTACAGTAATATCTGTCTGCACATGCGCAGAAATGGCATTCTCAAAAATCGGATTGAGGGAACCAAATTTTCAAACAGTGTGTGAATGAGGATTTAAAAAATATCGGAGACCAGTAATGATTTTGTACTGTTTATTCTGTCCTTTTTACAGCCCCTATGAGTCGTGTATTACTGGTACGTCTAAATAGCAACACACACGGCAACCGAAAGAAAACTCTTATTACGGTTGCCGTGCACGTGGCTATTTATATAACGGAGACCGGTAAGGATATTTTACTCTTTATTCTTTCCTTTTTACGTCCCCTATGACTATCAGAGTCTTGTATTAGCGGTACGTCTAAATAGCAATGTGCACGTGTGGCTATTTAGATGCACCATGTGTCAAGCAAAATAATGATTTGTTCACAACTCAGATAATACTTTAAAGGTAATTACCGAGTCGTTTTGAACAGATATCGGCAACTCAAGTATCGGCAAAATGGCCATCTATTGGTCGATACTGATTTCTTCCGATAGGCGACTTATTGGCCAATTACCGATGTTCAAACAAATTATCGGACCATCACTATTTTAAATTTATACACAGTGTTTAAGGTCATGAGACGAAGAATCCTATTGATTTTCAGCGATTTCCGATAATTACTGCCAGAGTTATGGCCCTTGATAACTTCAAAAAAATCTTGGGGACACTCTAGAGGCCAAAGTTAATATCCGATTGATTTTAAATTTATTCACAGTGTTTAAGGCCATGAGACGAAGAAACCTATTGATTTTCAGCGATTTCCGATAATTATGCCAGAGTTATGGCCCTTGATCTCTTTGAAAAATCTTGAACAGCTAAATCCATGATATTAAAAGTTTTGTATACTAAACGTTAGCATGGGGCAGAACTTTATAAAAACCAAACAAATTTTAATGGTTTTCTGATAATTACTTAATGAGTTGTTACTCTTAATCAGATTTTAGTGTATTATAAATGTTTCATTACCGAAAAAATTAAAAATATCCGACAACTCTTGTTGACTGCCTGGACGATTTAGCTGCTGTGGGCGTACGTTTCGTTGCCTGGCAACCTATCTTATCGAAGATTATAGTTATCTCATTTACACTGTGTGTGGCTGTAATAAAAGTAAATCGACTTTGTTCTGAAAAAATTCTATGACTCATGGACAATACATGTGTTTTTCAAATGATTAACGACTAAGAATGAACCGCTTGACCTCACTGATAAGATTCCCATATAACAATTAACTTTTATTGTTCTACTACCAGACATTCATCATTAATTATCAACATAACACTCAGTGTAATCTATTGACAACTATATGTATACAAATCTTTCACACCAATCAAGCTTCTATACGTGAGCATTATTCTGAACAGGCCGTAAAATTTTATAGTTACATAGCAGAGGTCAATCTTAGCCATGTTTGGAAATTGTCTTTTTCATACGCCCACATTTTCATGTGGACGAATATTGTCGTCGCCCCTGTCCATCCGTCCACAATTGTTTGTGGACACTCTACAGGTCACAGTTCTTATCCGATTTTGACGAAACTTGAAATATAGGTTTATATCCAAAAGATCTCGCTTGCTTCCGATATTGGCATGTATCAGATCGAAACTTCATGGATTATGGCCCCTGATTGTACGAAATATCATGTTTTTAGCTTTTGGATCCTATAGAGGTCACAATTAATTTTAAACTGATTTTGATGAAACTTGAAATGCATGTTTATAACCCAAAGATCATGGTTCCTTTCGATATTTGCGCATATCAGATCGTAACTTCCTGAATTATGGCTCCTTTTTTGGCTTGTGGTCCCTCTGGAGGTCACAATTGTTTTCCAATTTATAAAACCGGTTGATTATATCACCGTTACACGGTAATAAAGGTTGAGTTTGAACTTCATGAAAATCGGACCAAAACTGCCTGACAAAATGGCCGCCCCTCGAACGCAAATAGTGTATAGCATCTGTTATATCAAGCTTGTGGACCCTCTAGAGGAAACAATTTTTATCCGATTTTGATGAGAGTTGATAATACATGTTTATAACCCAAAGATCTTGGTTCCTTTTGATATTCGCGCGTATCTGATCGTAACTTTCTGAATTATGGCCCTTGAATGTACAAAAAATCACGTTTTTAGCTTGCCATCCATGTAGAGGTCACCAATTTTTATTCGATTAAAAAAAAACGTGAATATATCATCATTACACACTAAGATCTTGGTTCCTTTTGTTAATCGCGTATAGCCCTGTCCTATAAGGTCTTATCTCCCCTGGGCAAAATTATCTCCCCTGAGTAACTGTAAATGACGCCACTTCCGTAGAGTATTGTCAACTAGGTGTCATGGCGTCAAACAATGAAAATCATTCACCGGAACTGAGTAAACTTGAATTTGACCTTTTAACTGTGAATTAATTGAAAAGTTACCTGCGCAACCGTGGAGAGTACGTGACAGGGACAAAAGCCGAGTTAGTTAAGCGAGCGGTAGGCGCAAATTCTTTGAAGAAAAGACCGTTAGAGGAGTTGCGTTTAGAAGACGAAAACAGAGGACATCAAAAGCGTCTGGAAAGGTTAATTTCACCACTCGGAGAGGTTTTGATACTGATACAAGACATATTCCTAAGATAAATAACAGTGACCTTTATAATTATATGGTTTTGAGCAAACGGAGAACGCTCGACTTAGGACCAAATAATGCAAAACGCCAGTTGAAGGCGAAGGTATTTTATGAAGATGGACATGTACATTCTGTGTGTTACAATGACATTTCACATGACAATTCACACTGCTATGTGAAAGCAAAGGTTATTCCATCCCTGCCAACACAGACAGTGACACAGAAACCAGATTATTCTGTATGGATTTGCATGGCAAAAGTAACTGGACACGTCCATGCTGCTGGCTGTGACTGTAGTGCTGGGTATGTGAATTTAAATTTATTCATTACTATTTAAGTAAAATCATATTAATAAATATTATAAGTAATTAAGGTGCCCTTTTCTGCATTTAGATTGACTAGAGTACACATCATAAATATGTGTCGGTTTTAATTACTCAATAGAACTAATGAATTAATCAGTTATATCTATTGTTTGTTTGGTGGTGCAGTTAACTCGTACCAAAACCAAGTCATACCCAGTCCAGTAGTTAAGTCGTACCCAACAGTGGTTAAGTCGTACCCAAACAACATTCATTTGTATGTTGTTGTCAACCTTTTTTTTCCTTTAAAAAAAAACTAAACAATATTTTTTCTAATTTTAGAGAAGGAGAATCTTGTAATCACATTGCAGTATTTTTGCACGGCTTGGTGGACATTTCGGACAAAAAGACCGATGGACTTGATGCATCAACATCGAAGGAATGCAAATGGAACCAGCCTCGGAAGCGCAAGCTCAGTCCCCAAAGGTCACAGAATATAATATTTAAAAAACACAAGTGGACAGACAATGAAACAGTCGAAAAAGTCGAAGATAAAAACAAATTGGAAAATGCCGCTAAAAGGCCACCGGTTACTGCAATTAACCTAGAGTCTTTTGCAGACAAGTTACGGATATGTGCGCCTCATGCTGCTTGGCTACTCACACGGGAAGATTCGGTGCCAAGATTAAATCCGAAAGTGTTACTGCCACCACTGCATAAAATTGACTTTAATTTTGCAGACACTTGTGACTTGAAAAGTGACAAATGTGTTAACTTCTTTAAGAGCTACTATGAAACATTATCTTTAAATCAAGATGCTTGTAACCGAATAGAAAAAATGACACGTGGCCAACAAAATAATAAAACATGGCGTATTGCAAGACATGGCAGAATAATAGCTTCTAATTTCGGGACTGTTTGCAAATGTCGACAAACAAATGAGGCTACATCTCTTATTAAAAACGTACTGGATTATTGCCCTTTTGACAATAAAATTGTAAAATGGGGACGTGACCATGAGTCTGCAGCCAGACTTAAATACTGCAAAGATATGAAGGAAAAGTACCCCAATTTAATTGTGCAGTTGTGTGGATTATGTGTCTGCAAGGAGTATCCACACCTGGGAGCAAGTCCGGATGGCCTAGTAATAATTGACAGTGTAGTTTAAGGGGTGATAGAAATTAAATGCCCTTATAAATGGCGATTTTCCACATTAGAGGAAGTCGCAAAGGACCCACAGTTTTATTGTAAATATGAAAATTGACAGTTGAAACTTTAAAAAAATCATTCTTATTATTATCAGGTGCAGACACAAATGGCAATTACAAAAACAAAATGGTGTGATTTCATTTTGTGGACCTTAAAAGATTATCACAAAGAAAGGATCGAGTTTGATGCTCTATTTTGGGAACACTGCCTTGACCATGTTAATTTATTTTATATAGATTTCATTTTGCCAGAACTTTTCTCGCGAAGAGTGAAGCGAGGAAAACCTCTCTTCTATTAATATTGCATACCAACAAGAAATGAAAAAGTAACTAAGATTTCTTAATATATTCGATTTATTAATAATAATCGATAAAATTGTGTATTTTTACCTTTGGTCTGATTATGTAAATGTTTTGACTTTTGATAAAGTCAAGATTGCCTTATCCCCCTTTAAAATGTAAGATACATGTATATTATTAAAAGAAGCAGTCCCAGATAATACAGAGTCTCAAAAATAAGTAATAAGGGCTATTAATAATAAAGGACAGGTCATCATTTAATCCTCTTGCATATCATCCTGTACAAGTGGAGGTTGGAGATTCGACAAATGCACACATATTTTCCACAGTTTCGACACACAATGGGCCAAGGTTATTGGTATACCACGTAAAATTCTGAAATTTTTTACCCTTTCCATCGCACGTTCGACATCAATGTGTAGATTAGCTATACGTCTTGTTTCCTCAAGTTCCCTCCTTGAAAATCGCTTTGTTTTGAAGGGTGGTATTATCAAATCAATGCCAAGAGGCGTGGTCAAGTCATTTATTAGGAAGCCCTTGTCTGCCATGATAGCATCGCCAGCCTCACATCGACCTAATATACCAGATCTTTTAGTAATTTGCTTGTCACTTATACCCCTGGACCAAAGATCAGAGGCAAATGATATGTTTCCACTGGGGCTTATTCCGAGAAGAGCTTTATATGTCATATGTGATTTATAGCTTGAATACAGCAAAGATTTATTTTTCAGAGATTGGGGCGTTTCTGTAAACAGTTCTGTACAGTCTATTATTACTCGACAATTTGGATACTTGCGCTTGAACTTATTTGGCATAAACTTATCTACCACAGCACGTGATTGCCAACATGTCAAAAAAGCCAGTTTTACATGTAAATAATTAATCCACCTATCGCAAATAACACCACATGTCGATTTTGAAATACAAAATCTGTCTGCTATATCCTCCAAAAACAAACCTAGTCTTAATCGCATGAGCACAAGGAAAAACTCGTCTATCAGCCGCAGACTACGTGGTCTTCCTGAACTGCCTCCAGAGCTGTGTTCGTTTCGTGTTGTTTGCTCCTGCGCGTCGGTCATCTCATCAAACAATGTTTCGAATAGTTTTTTATTTGGTATTCCAGTATAAAACATACATTTTTGATCATTTTTGACATCTTCATGTGTATAAACTGGTCTAGTACACCGAGTTTCGGCATCTGTGGTTTGCTTTTTAATATCACTTATCAGTGGATTGGCATATGTAAAATTGTTATAAAACTCAGTCTGGGTACAAGCATCAGATGAAATTTTTAGCATCAGTTTGTCACTGTAAGTTTGAGTCAATGATTCGTTGGTAGTAGCTACATCAGTCTGCTCTGATTTATTAACTGCCTTTGAAACAGAAGTTTCTTTTACAGGTCCGCAATAGTCATGCAGGTGTACAGAAGATTCTTCTGTGGAGAATGATGTCTTAAAATTCTCCTGCACTAATGCATACTCATCTGCATCGATGGGGCATGCTAGAGGTTCTATTGGTTCACGTTCAGGTTCTGCGACAGGTGCGATATCGTCTACCTAAAGTAAATATATGGAGAAATTATTAAGCAATGAAATTGCCGCCGAAAGACAGGGCCACATAAATTATCAACAGTTGCATTCTGGCCATTTAGCGCCAAGAGCAAACTAAACAATTTCATGAAAATATATTAGAAATATAATAGGCCATAAGGTGATATTGGGAGGGGGGGGGGGGTGAAGATATACCAGCATGTCTGGTATCGATAAGCAATGGCTGTGGCATCGAAAAACTCCTTTCATCTCAAGGGGACTGGAACTTGAATGCAATTGAATATAGGCCTAAGCTAATGATATTTATTTTTCATTGTCAAGTGGGCAGACGAAACGAGTACCGGGTAGGCCTAATGTAGTAAGAAATGTCAGATTATCCATATTCCGTAGGCCTAAAATCATTTTATTATACTGTTGATATTAAGCTTGTTTTGACCCCCGCACATTGATTGATTGATTGAATCAGTTTTGAGGGGGGACATCAAAAGGGGTCTATACTGCAATAGCCTAGGTTTTAATTTTTACAAAATACTACAGTAAATTTTAAACAAATATTCGAAACGGTTCATACCCTGTTAGTTTGGAAGATTTTTTCGCCGAACACCGACGGGACAACATTTCGCTCGTACATTCCACCAACAAAGTGCTCCGAACAAAGACGTTGAGTGTCATTATATTTGTAGCCTTTCTTTATCAATTTAATTCTTCGTATCCAAGCTGTTCTGATTTTATCGTTCATTGGAAACCTATGCAACGTAACTGAGCGACCATTTTGGTTTTTCCCTCGATAATTTGAACAAACAGTACAATAATGACGATTTTTCGGTGATTTGGCGTCCATTATGGCAGGCCTAAACAACTCTGGAAGTCATAAAATTCTTTGACGTCAAGATTTGTTATCTTTTATTAGTAAAGAGTAACGTAAAGGGAGATAATATTCATACCTTATGGGACAGGGCTATATCTTAACGTAACTGCCTGGATTATGGCTCCTGATTGTTCGAAAAATCGTATTTTTAGCTTGCGGATTCTCTAGAGGTCACAATTTTTTTTTCTGATTTTAAAAAACGTTTAAATATTTCACCATTCCACCTTAATGAAGGTTGAATTTGAATTTCACGAAATCGAAATGAAACTGCCCGACAAAATGGCCGCTACAAAGGTTGTGGACCCTCTAAGGGTCACAATTTTTATCCGATTCTAAAACTTAAAATATATCTTTATATACTCTTCAAAAAAAGTAGGGGATATTCAGAAACAATACAAAACTGCGGAAAAGCGCTGCTGTTTTTATTAGAGGTAACCAGTGTATATTAATAACAGGCCAATTGCCTACACATGAACATAAACAGTTCATATGGGCAGCTTATCTGACGGCCCAATTTCACTGGCAAAGAAATACAGTCAAAAGTGAAAATGGATGTTTTTGATTTTTATACGCCCATATTGTCGTCGCCTCCGTCCGTCGGTCCGGCATCCACAATTGCTTGTGAGCGCTCTAGAGGCTAAAGTTAATATCAGATTGACTTTAAATTTATACACAGTGTTTAAGGTCTTGAAACGAAGAAGCCTATTGATTTTCAGCGATTTCCGATAATTACTGCCAGAGTTATGGCCCTTGATCACTTTGAAAAATCTTGTGGACGCTCTAGAGGCCAAAGTTAATATCCAATTGACCTTAAATTTATACACAGTGTTTGAGGTCATGAGATGAAGAAGCCTATTGATTTTCAACGATTTCCGATAATTACTGCCAGAGTTATGGCCCTTGATCACTTCAAAAAATCGTGTGGACGATCTAAAGGCCAAAGTTAATATCCGATTGACTTCAAATTTATACACAGTGTTTAAGGTCATGAGACAAAGAAGCCTATTGATTTTCAGCGTTTTCCGATAATTACTGCCAGAGTTATGGCCCTTGATCACTTCAAAAAATCTTGTGGAGGCTCTAAAAGCCAAAGTTAATATCCGATTGACTTTAAATTTATACACAATGTTTAAGGTCATGAGACGAAGAAACCTATTGATTTTCAACGATTTCCACTAATGACTGCCAGAGTTATGGCCCTTGATCACTTCAAAAAATCTTGTGGATGCTCTAGAGGCTAAAGTTAACATCTGATTGATATTAAATTTATACACAGTGTTTAAGGTCATAAGATGATGAAGCCTATTGGTTTTCAGCGATTTATGATAATTACTGCCAGAGTTATGGCCCTTGATCACTTCAAAAATCTTGTGGATGCTCTAGAAGCGAAAGTTAATATTTGATTGACTTTAAATTTATACACAGTGTTTAAGGTCATGAGACGAAGAATCCTATTGATTTTCAGCGATTTCCAATATTTGCTGCCAGAGTTATTGCCCTTGATCACTTTGAAAAATCTTCTGGACGCTCTAGAGGCCAAAGTTAATATCCGATTGACTTTCAATTTATACACAGTGTTTAAGGTCATGAGACAAAGAAGCCTATTGATTTTCAGCGATTTCCGATAATTACTGCCAGAGTTATGGCCCTTGATCACTTCAAAAAATCTTGTGGATGCTCTAGAGGCTAAAGTTAATATCTGATTGAGTTTAAATTTATACACAGTGTTTGAGGTCATGAGACGAAGATTCCTATTGATTTTCAACGATTTCTGATAATTACTGCCAAAGTTATGGCCCTTGATCACTTTGCAAAATCTTGTGATGCTCTAAAGGCTAAAGTTATAATCTGATTGACTTCAGATTGATACACAGAGTTTAAGATCTTGAGACGAACAAGTATATTGATTTTCAATGAATTTTTATGACTTGAACAGTTAAATTCATGATATTAAAAGCTTTGCATACAAAACGTTAGCATGGGGCAGAACTTTATAAAAACCAAACAAATTCTAATAGTTTTCTGATAATTACTTCGTGAGTTGTTGCTCTTAATCAGATTTTAGTGTATTATAAATGTTTCATTACCGAAAAAAGTAAAAAAATATGCGACAACCCTTGTTGACTGCCCGGACGATTTAGTTGCTGTGGGCGTATGTTTCATTGCCTGGCAACCTATCTTTGTCTTAATGAGTAATTGCTCCACCAATCCTCAGACATTCAGCAATTCGTCGTGGCATGCTCCTAATCAACCGTCCAATCATGATTTGGGGCAATCTGACCCATTGCTCTTGCAGTGCCACGGCCAATTCTTGCAGTGTTTTCTGTTGCTGTTGACATCGACGAACACGTCTCCCGATCAAATTAAACGTAACATACTAAAGCAAAGATTCGCTAAACAGTAAATCGTATGCAAGAACCGATAGGAAAGCAAACATGGGTAGGATAAACCCCTCCCACGTGTATAGCACTATTGCGTGTCACATGTGCAGCTCAGTGGTTCTGTTGGGGGCGATAAGTTCTTCATCTGTGAACATGACTATTTATCATATCGCAACCTGGATAGGTATTTGCATTTCAATATCCCCTACTTTCTTGGAAGAGTTTATATCCCAAACAGTCCCTTTTGATATTTGCGCATTTCAGACCATAACTTTCTGGATTATTGCCCCTGATTGTACAAAAAATCGTTTTTGTTTTTAGCTTGTTCTCTATCCATCTCTTGCAAAATGTGGGCGTATCCTGCCTTGCAGTCGCTGGTTCAAAAATGTGTTAATTTTTCGGTGTGAATAGTGACAGATGGGTCAGATCTAGTTTCGGTCATTTTCCATAGCCCTCGGTCTTGACCAGCATATACAGCCGGCATGGAACCCATGCTCCAAACTGAGAACATTAATTTCTTTATGGGCCCTCAAGCCCATTATACCTGCAGACTCCTCAGTCAATAATAAACCAGTTCTAAATAGCGCTTTTATATACACATTCTGACAAAGGCTTAATTTTAAAAATATTGTCGTTTTTATTGAAGGCTATATCATAATCATACAGAGTTTTTATTTTAAAGCAATTTCAAGTATGGTTGTCGAAGATAACAATTGTGCCGTATTATTGACGAATGAATAAAAACTTTTGCAAGTTACGTAATAGACAAAAAACTACAAATTGTGTTATGAAGAAATGCGATGGTGCCGTATCAGGTTATTTTGGCTACGGTATTTTCTGATACTAACAGTAGTAGAATTATGTTAACATTTTAGATCATCGACTTGTGAAAAGCGAACGTTTCATCGAATAAACGAAGACAGTAATTTATTCTGGAATATTACTGACGTAACTTCAAGATGGTATGTGAATTAAATATATATGTCGTTATTTTTGTGGTTATCACTTACATAGATTAAAATACAACATTCTCCATAACAAATTACCAAGTCTAGTTTTAAAGGAAATTAACGCTTATAATTAACCCATTTCCTACGGGGCCTCGATCAATTGACCCAATTCTGGCCGGTTCTTTACAAAATGGATTAAGAACCTTGATGCTTACCCATCTCAAACAAACGTCTTGAAACAGAATGTAGTTTGGGGTTATTTTGGGCATAATTCGTGATGTTACCAATTCGCGATACATATCGCGTATCGGCTTGCTGTATCGTCAATACGTATCGTATCGAAAATGAACTGTATCACCACACCCCTCTGACGCAAGTCCTTCGTTGGCTCCATCAACATGTGGACAAAAAAATAGACCTTAACCGAGACCGAGCTAACCCTCAATGACCTCATGCTTATAAAAATGGATGGACCGGAAAGCATAAATTTTGAATTTGTCAGAGTATATGATCAGTGTTGTCTTAAAAAGAATCGTCGTGTCTTTTCTGTTTTGAGGATGAGCTAAATCATGTGGCTGTGAAGTAATTTATCCTATAAACATTGTTTTGTTATCTGCATTCATTCTCTACAAAATGTGAACTTTTGGACAGTCAAGGAGATAAAATAATGTTCTTGTGTACTAAATAAGTACATATTAAACATTTATTTTCATTTTTAATTAACAAACATATGAATAAAAATGATATAAAATATTTGGCTAAAACTTTCTGAATTGGCTAATAAAATTTTGATTTGGCAAAAAATTTGGCTAAAGGTTTTAAGAGGATAGGGCGGTCACTGCTATTTAGTGTAAATCTCTGGCATGGAATAATATAGCAAACAGAAAAATGTAGTTACTAAAGGGTGCAGAAAGATCATGCCTCCTGCAGTGTAATGGTAGGGGTTTCACGTCAAAGTTTCAAATGACAGAAAAAAATTTTTTTTAAATATTTTGTGAAAATATACATAAAATGCTACCCAAATTTTTTTATTTCATCAAAATATTCTAATTAGATCCAAAGTTATGGAATTTTAAAATCCGAGATCGACGTCAATAATGTAATCAAAATGCTCTATACCAGTCAATGCGTGGCATGGCACCAAAATAAGTGCTTTTCAGTCATATTTGAGTGATGTCATAAGCGGTATTTTCCCTTCAGAATCGCTAGTACCAATTTTAAAACTGAAATCCGCGCGTTATTGACAGCTAAGATTTATTAAAATCGTAATAATTTGAATAATAATATGTCAAATATTTATAATCTGGATGATACCTCAAGAAAGTTTTTTTATATTTAGTCGAAATTTAGCAATTTTCAGTCATCAAAACAGATAAATCCCATTTTCTACGGGTCTAATTGTCCGATCACATGTTATCAACATGCATAATAATCACAAAATTTTTATCTATCGTTTGATTGGTTCTATATCAAAATCCCCTGGTAACTAAGGTGCGGATTCACCAATGAAGTGAGCCGTAGCAATGGAAAATCTCAGCCCGCGTGATGTCAGAGCAGTATTTTCCCGCGAGCGTCTCATGTAAACAAATGGTAATTTCGCTTACATTTCGATAATTTTTTAGCCTGAATCTTTGCAGATGTTGAGATTGATATTAAACTATTGCAATACAATTGCTAGTAATGCATCTACATAAAATAGTAATTCAGAATCGTAGATTGAAGTGGGCTATATTTCAGCCGCTGGCTGTCCGATTTCACGCTAAAGTCACGTGACCTGAAACCCCTAGTAATGGCTATAAATATGAAACAATTGTGGACAGGGTGGTTGTGTACTTATAATTTAAAAATCGCTTGAATTTCACGTTTAAAACAAATTTAATCTATATTTCAAAGTCCGAAAGTCGGTGGATCTTTCTGGAAACTTTCACAAAGGCTTCCTACGTTACATGTTATTAAAGAAAAACAATACATAATTGTCTGGTCAGTTAGTAACATATGAGAAGTCAACATGAGGGCTTTTTTAAGACCCTGAGGATATTTGCGCATATCGGACGAAAAATCACGTTTTTAGCTTGTGGACCCTCTAGAGGTCACAATGTTTATCTGATTTTAAAAAACGTTTAAATGTATCACTGTTACACCGAAACTGCCTGATAAAATGGCCGCTCCTTGTGCGCAAATTGTGTACAAGTATGTAATACGAAAGTTGTGGACCCTCTAGAGATCACAATTTTTGTCTGATTTTGATGGTACTTAAAATATATCTTTATATCCCAAAGATCTCAGTCCCTTTCGATATTCGTGCATTTCAAACCATAACTTCTTGGATTATGGCCCATGATTGTACGAAAAATCGTGTTTTTTGGTTTTAGCGTGTTCTCTATCCATCTCTTGCAAAATGTGGGCGTATCTTGCCGGGCAGCCGCTGGTTTCACCTTTAAATCGAAATGGCGCAAATGAAAAAAAACAAAACTAAAAAAAACTGCTTCCAATCAGATTTAGAAAAAATAATATTTGCTTAGAAAAGCGGTACAGAACTGTCAAAATTGTAGTTTTTGGTAAAATTACGTCACTTCTGGTGCTGACAGAAAATTTATCAGTAACAAAAAAAAAACATGACACATGAATGTTGTTTTATACAAATCGATCAATGAATAATTATTCTAGGACCGAAAAACTGAATTAGCCACTGGTGGCCAAGGCATACGAAGATTTGCCAAAAATTAAAAGTAGCATACCTGTGTTCCCTGTCTCTGGCTATGCCAAAATGAATCGAAAGTTAAAATCCGACGATTATTGTTAAAATTACAGCAATATTTTTAAAAACGACAACTTCAATGCTTTCGGAAATATTTCGCATTGACGCATAGCGTTCAAATTAGCTCTATTCTCTATGTCACACCCACTTTCCCAGTTGAATGTGGGGGGTTGGATGGCCGAATGGTTAGCGCGATGTATCATATGGTCTATCATTGAGTCAACTGGCAGGGTTTCGATTCCCCGGTTGTACGTGATAAGGAGTAGGGTCGCCTGTCCAACCTTGTGGGTATTCTCCGGTCCTCTGGTTTCCTCCCACTGCTAAAGACCCCTACGCGCAAGCGAATTATTGAAATAAAAATGAACCGTTTGTTAGTCCCGAAATGGACGTTAAACCCCATTTCTCTCTCTCCAGTTGAATGTTCGATCCCTGCATTGACCGAGAAAGTTTGTCGGGATTTTCCAACGTGGTTTTCTCTTCTACCTCATTTTCAAACATTTTTTTTTTTTATAATTTTCTCGCTAAAACTGTGGATCTAAGGGACACGACTCTTTGCATGTAAACAAAACAGGTCGCAACATTCTGTTATCAACATCGATTTGGGATATTGGAAGGGTTAATTTAGCTAATAGATTTGTTATCAAATTGTTTTCAACCTATTTTAGAGTTAATAAAGTGGATATAATTATTGGCATGTGTTCCAATACTCTTAAAATGCGTATCGATAAAATGACAATTATGATTTTTCTTAAAGAACACATAAGATTAAAAATCTTATTTGAATGTACTTATAGCCAATGGTTACTATCCATTTTACGGCAAGTTCAAACCAATCTGATTAAAATTAATTCAGCTATTGTGCTTTAAGTATCTGAAAGCCAAAAACGGTTTTCAAATATTCAATTACAACCTTAATCCGGTTGATTGGCTGGTGACGTCACAGGCACTACACATACTATATACATTATCTATACAATACACACCACCAGTTGACAAGTGTGTACGTGTCGGTCCAATTAACATGTGACTGGCATATTCACCGGATTATAGATTAGACATTTGTGATTGGAATATTTTAGAGTGAATTTAAAATGCCATATCATTATCATGCCAGAGATTCATTTAAGGTTTCATTGTTTAAATAGGCCCCGTGACAACTGAAGACGACCTAAGCAATTAGCGCATTTATCGGTAATTTGGATAACCCCGTAATACTTGATATCCCAAACTATTCTCTATATAAAGTACAGAAATATAAATGGTGCCAGTCAATTGTCGATATATTCATTATTAGCTATATATAATAATAATAACCATTTCTATACACAAAGAACAACTTTTATCGTAACTCCATTTGAAATTCTCAGCGAATATGGAATTTTCCGATGACCATGCATAGATCGCCCTCATTTCTCAGCCAATCAACGGTGGGAATCTTATTGCCATGTACGGTTCCATGCACTACAGGCGTAGTAACTGAGGTTAAATTATAAAGAAGATACATGTAAAGGATGTTAAACATTATAACCTAATCGTATCACAAAAGTTTATCCCCCGAATAATTTTTATTCAGATTTCATATCCAGTCAATTAAATGTTGTTTAAATGCCAGTCAACAAATAATACGAGGCTACTTGATTACAAAAACACAGGTGAGCAATAATTATTGGGTAAATAATAATTATAAACAACTGATGAGTAAAACTTAATTATTTTATACAATTAATATGTGTGTGTTTGATTCTACGATTAGTTTATTCGTGGGTAGGCTACTACGCACACATACCACCTAGAGTTATGTCTTTGATCTGGCCGGCTTAAAAAAGATAATTACCTAATCAGCATTCTTAATCTCAGTAACAATCACTGCTAACACCAAGATGTAAATTAATTTATGACCCCAAGTCTGTATAACTTTAGTCGGATTAATTAATTAATGACAGATATTAACGACACTACTTGCCATATTATTATCAATACACAAAGATGACCCTTCTCAATCTGTCTAGATGGTTACCAACAAAATTTATTTGTACTGTTAATGCTAACATGTATTGAGATAGTTTTTCGTATTTCATTTTTACGGTCTATTTCAGATTATTGAAGTCAAATCCACCGTATGATGATAACAGATCGTCATTTACAAATCGCTTTTCAATCATGTTTGACTTTTATGATACATTTTGCATGACCACATCTTTTTACTCCTGTACTCTTTTACTCCGGGAAATTAGAACCACAATACTCTTTCGACGAAAATGTATCTGGAATCGATTGGACTGCACAAGATGTTCGAGGGCATTAAAATTGCTGTCGTGAGAAACGAGAGCGACCGTACATTATGAAACAAATTCTAAATTGGATCTTAAATTAAAATGAATTACAAAACAAATTATTCCGTAGTCAATTGTTAGGGTGACCCGTGCACACTACAGAAAGTTGGTCTCGACACGGCTAATGTGCACGCTTCAGTGGTTGTGTCTCGAACTATCAGCTGTAGAGTGTATGATACTATAAATAGCCATGGCACTGCAATTCTCTACAAATCTATCAACTATTACAGCCGTAAAAAATCTATTGTTGACGATTTTGAATAGCAGTAAAATTTAGCTTCTTGGTTATTACAGCAGCTTTAGAAATTACGTTCGTTTTATTTTTTAAATTGCTTTTTCATTAACTGTACCGTTAAGAGCGGCATCTTTTGGTTTAGTACAAATAATATCTCTGAATCACTTTCGTTAGCAGGAACATGATACTGGCAGTATAGGCCTGCAGCCAAAATTTCTAGCGTGAAGTTCCGCTACACGGTCCTCCCAAAAAAACAAACTATACATTTTTGGAAAGCTTATAACACCAGGAACACAAATACAGAGAGTTCTAAGCAAAAAGTCTGCACTAACTTGATTTAGGGCCAGATGAAAATTGTGATAATTGTCAAGTAAATGCAATATTTATACTAATAATTGTGAAGTTGACATAAAATTTAATATATTGCGAAAACACCCGATGCCTTCATCCTATGCAAAGAATATGCTGTTGGTGAAATTTTGATTTAAAGCAAAATGCAGAAAACATAATGGACAGGGAAACATACAGAATTTCGGAAATCCATTTATGGTAAAGGGAGTTATTTCCCTTTATAGAAAAGATCAATAATTATTGATAACAGTAACAGGATTTAACTACAGACAAGGGCCTATATAAGTTCAACCTTTTTTCAGAAAGAATTTGAGGCTAAAGGTCTAACAAATATTTAACCTGAAACATGGCATCTACAGATATTTAGTTTTCTCACTAAAATAGATATGGGCAAAACTAAATAATACTGTATTGTGAGTGACAATATTGTAATGAAGAGAAAAAAATATCAAATGGAGTTTAATGTCTTACTGTTCTGTACCAACCCGTATAATGAAGATGGGCATACATCATACATGATAGTTGGGGAATGGGGCATTGTACGTGTACAGCTAGTATGTAAATGTCATCATCAGTGCAAGGGAGCACTGGGCGGCCCATGGATTGATCCTAGTCCGGCGTAGTTTCTCCTTGTCCGTGGCTCACAAATCAGGAGGTCCGGGGTTTGATCCCCTGTGTTGACCTAGACAGTTCCTCAAACATTCCAGCGTTGTTTGCCCTTGTCAGTGGTGCAGGAAGGGGGCGGGGGGCTGTGATGGGCAGCGTCTAGTTATTCGGATGGAATATAAAACTGAAGTCCCGTGCACACAATGACATGTCATAAAAGAACTTTAAATTCGAAATAAAGAGTAGACTGTAACATTGCTGTTTGGAGCCCCCCCCCCCCCCCCTATAGCATAATGTATGGCGGGCGTATGTACATCTTCATTATGACGGTTGATTTTTTTTTTCTCTTCAATACAATTGCCACTGCCTTACAGTATTATTTAGGTTTTGCCATATATCTATTTTAGTGAGAAAATTACATATAGATCCTTTGTTTCAATTCAAATATTTGTTCGGAATTTAGCCCCAAATCTAATATGAACTAAAAGATTACATATATGGAAAACGAGGAGGGGTACGGCAACACTCCCTTGAATAAGTAGAAAAGCTGGACAGGCTGGTACATCTGCGTAGGATCTGGATCAAAAAATGATACCGGCGGGGCGGAGTAGTAGAATAGATAAAATTAAAGAATCCCCGCCAAACAGAACCAGCAACAGACTTGTAGATTTAAAAGATCTTTATAGTTTATATCAATCCAACGTTTCGGGTGCATTACCCTTTTTCAAGAATGATTTTTTGTGAATCCTGTGACGCCTTATATACAAACAAAAGAGATGACGTCACAGGATTTTAAAATTTATTAATGTACAATGATTGGTTTGAAAGAAAAGGATCGTTAAAATTAAGGATTGTTAAAACCTAATCGACACCCTAATTCTACAGCATTCATTTTATACGCTAGATTCTAGATGAACTGTTTTTCGTACAACCTCGCCTTTAAGCCTCAACTACCTTATCTTCACTTAGTATATCCTTCTCCCGTGGCCCTCTAACTTCAGAAACTATATTATTTAACCTGAATACGATCCACCACTCATCATTATCACCGATTTCACGATCCAAAAGCTACGTAATTACTCCTTTTAACTCTATACTCCGCTAACCACACAACCTTCAGTCCGATCGTAGCAAACCCCTTACGTATTCTAGTCTTTTATTCCTCCTCTGCACGTTTGAAGACTAGGAGGTTCCGGATGACCGAGACTATACGTATCAACTTATCCTATCAATACAGAAGAAGATGAAACAACCACCGCCTCAGCCATCCTGGAGTACATTATCTACTATTCATTTTAAATCGCTCCATAATTATCATCAATCTATAAACATTCTTAGTTCCATCCAACAACAACAGCAAAGAAAAAGAAGAAGAAACAGCCGTAGCCACAGCCATCCTAGAAGACATCAATGATAATTATTTTATTTAAATCCGCGATAATCGACCTATTCTTTGTTATTTTAAAATATTAAATCTTTACTTATTTTTATAATTATATTAATAATTTTACTTATTAAACAATCTTTAATTTAATTTTTTAAAATCCTTTTTGTACATACAAATAAATTTAACGATCCTCGTTTTTAACAATCCTTAATTTTAACGATCCTTTTCTTTCAAACCAATCATTGTACATTAATAAATTTAAAAATCCTGTGACGTCATCTCTTTTGTTTGTATATAAGGCGTCACAGGATTCACAAAAAATCATTCTTGAAAAAGGGTAATGCACCTGAAACGTTGGATTGATATAAAGATCTTTTAAATCTACAAGTCTGTTGCTGGTTCTTATTGGCGGGGATTCTTTAATTTTATCTAGATTACATATATATTCGTAGAAATACTGTTTTGGGAGAGCTTATATGCCCGCCCGCCCTTCCAGATTGGTTGAACCGTCCATTTTTCGGGCAATGTATTTCAGTTTTTCAGGCACAAGCTTCAGAGAATGGAAAATGCGAGCATATCTCGTGGAAATATAATTGTATATTTGTGTAATTAATTCAAAATAAACATACCCATCACAGCTTTGTGGAAAATTCATTTTAGTTAATGATTGATTCATTCAGAATATTTGGGTGACAAATTTTTCAGGCAAATAGGCTCTCCCCCCACCTCCCAACACACCCAACTGAGATTAGTCCCCTACACCCTTGCAGCCCCTTACTTGTTGTTCAATCCGATTCAGTTTGTTGAATCAAATATTGTTTCAACCATTGTTTTCCCTCCCATCCAAACGGCTTGGCATTGTCCTTCCAGCCAACTCCCATCCCGTCCCATCAGGGGGATACATGTACGTATCTAATCTATGTAAATGTAGTAAATGTGAAAATGAAACAAAAAGACTGTTAAAGAAACCCAACTTGATGTTTATACATGTAGTGAGAGTGATGATGATAACGACTAACTTTGATGACATTTAAAGTGCAGGGTAACTGCCTAATTTTGATTTTCAATGGCTGTTTTACTTCCTTAAATAATATTTGTCTTAAATCTATATTTGTTAGCAAAGTAAACAATTATAGATAACGTTTCAGTTTAAGTGTTTGTAATTCAACCTTAAATATCTGAACTAGAGGTTTACAGCTAGCTGTAGTAAAAATAACGTAGGGTCTAACTGAAAGGGTATGTTGGTGTGGGTTTATGTTTTAGTAGAAAAAAGCACGTGGTTTGAATGCGATTTACAAAACTACGGACATAGTCTGGTCTCCATTACTTCATAGACATATTGCTCAACCAATGTCAAACATATCTCCTTGCTCATCTGATTAGGCGCTCTCCCATAATTTCTGGGTAAACACCCGCTCACCAACCCTTGCAGTCCCCTGTGACTCCATTAACGATATAAATAATGTTCTTGTGTGTCATACAGCATCAGCAGTCAACACGCACCTGAAATACTGTTACCAATTGCAGACATTTGACAGAAAGGGAGATAACTCTCTATTACCGTTAATGGATATCCAAAATTCTGTATGTTCCCTTTTCCATTATGTTTTGTGCATTTTGGTTTAAATCAAAATTTAACCAATAGCACATTCTTTGTACAGGATGAAAGCATCGGGTGTTTTCACCAAGATTTAATTTTATGTCATCTTCACAATTATTAGTATACATATAGCATTTACTTGACAATTATTACAATTTTCATCTAGCCCTTAATCGAGTTAGTGCAGACTTTTTGCTTGGATCTCTCTGGATTTGTGTTCCTGGTGTTGTAAGCTTTCCAAAAATGTATAGTTTGTTTAGTTGGGAGGACCATGTAGCAGAATTGTGTTTCTAAGCAACCTAGAAGTTTTGGCTGCAGGCCTAGTAGTTTCATTTTAATTTTACAAGTTTCTTAAAACAAACATTGAGCTGGCTAACGTGCGTGTTTCTAAATTCAATTTCTTGTTCCTGCTTTCTATTATGTTTCGTAAAAAAGTAGTCTTGATTATCCCGACCTGTCAATCAGACGTAGAATGGTCGGTACACTGGTTAAGCGAGACTAATTTCAAAACAAGGGCACGTAACCTATCTTTTACTCAAAAGTGTCTGGATGTTATGGACGACACTTGGAACCAGTTTCAGTCTATTATTTATAGATGATTAAATGGTCATAGCTTATAAAGTACAACATGATCGTTTATTTAGTGACTATAATTGTGTGAAACTGATTTAAGGCTTGGTATATATATATATAAATATTGTGGCGTAATTGTCAAGATATTTGGAGATATTTATTTATGGTGGGTCACCCTACAATAGTTTTATTTAATTAGGGGGATTCAGGAATCGGTCAGGCGTTAATGAATACACATGCCGGCTGTATATAGGTAATTAAGGGGATTAAGAGTGTTTTCGATAATTGGCAAAGTCGTTTTTACGGGAGGTCTATTTTTACGACATTTGAGTGAAGATAACTGAATTAGTTTCAATCAGATTGGTGTGAACTTGCCGTAAAGTTGATATAGTAACCACTGGCTACACGTATCGAAAAGTTCGCAAGCCCATCTTATGTGCACTTTAAGCTTTTCTCACGTCCTATTGGTGGTTTAGGGTATGCGTCTAAAAATAAAAGCATTGAAATGTAAGTGGTCTAAAAAGGATCTCAATAATTGAAAAAAAGCTGAAAAATCGTTAAATAACTGAAAATGCTCTTCTATTTTTATATGCCCACATTTTCATGTGGACGTATTATGCCATTGCCCATGTTTGTCCGTCCCTCCGGACGTCATCCACAGTTTGTTTGTGGACACTCTACAGGTCACAATTTTTATCCGATTTCAACGAAATTTGAAATATAGGTTTATCTCCCTAAGATCTCGGTTCCTTTCGATATTGGCATGTATTGGACCATAACTTCATGGATTATGGCCCCTGATTGTACTAAAATCACGTTTTTAGCTTGTGGACCCTATAGAAGTCACAATTTTTATCCGATTTTGTTGAAATTTGAAATGTAAGTTTATAACCCAAAGATCTCAGGTCCTTTGGATATTCACGCATATCGGACTGTAACTTCCTGAATTATGGCCCCTGATTGTACGAAAAATCGCGTTTTTAGCTTGTGGACCCTATAGAGGTCATAATTTTTATCTGATTTATAAAAGTAGACTTGTGAAAGACATACATGTACATGAAGATAGTGATTCTACTAACAGTAATAATGAGTTCAGAGATGATGTTATTGAAAATGATCATTCAACATCGACTAATAATAACAATGTCAATACTTCTGAGAATGATGAAGAATCAGCCCAGTCTGATCATCATATTAATGGTAAACATAGTAATAATCTTACTAATAGTGAACATACCTGTAGTGATAGCGATACAGGTAGTGTTAATAATTCTAACACTAGTGCAATAACACCTCAAATGACGATACATTTATTAAAGCACAGTTTTTAAGCAGAGAAGGAAAATGTTCAGGAAAATACAAAAATTGGTATAATTTAGAGATTTTAGTGCCTGAAACAGAGTTTGGTAGTAGCAAAGCTGTGGACTTATTGAAGGTAAAAAAATTACAAGAGTGTGACATGGTAGATAATGAGTGTGTTTTGATTTTAAGCGACTTTTTATTAGATAAAGCAAAGAAAAAAGAACTTGATAATTGGAAAGAAAATAATGATACTGGACAAAAGTGTTTATCCACTAGGTGGATAATTACAAATAAAGAAACTGTTGATGGTTTTATTCCCAGGGCACACTTGGTAGCATGTGGCTTTGAAGAAATAACAGATAATCTTCATAAAGATTCGCCCATGTGCTCCAATCATACATGTGATTGGCCACAAGTAAAATGTCAGGAGATTTTTGTAAAAATGTCAGGAGATTTTTGTAAAAATGTCAGGAGATTTTTGTAAAAATGTCAGGAGAATTAAGGTCAAAAGAGGGAGACTTTAATCATGCGTTAAAATTACCCACCCACCATGAATAAAAGACAAATTAATTTACATATTTTATATATTTTAATATCATTTTAATATGCATGTAGGCCTACATTAATAAATTTAAAAACTTTTGATTAGCAGTTTTGATCATTTGAGGTGCAGTTACATATATATACTCAATATTAATTAAATGTAACAGTTTACTTTTAATTTGCCTTGATAGCCCTTTTACATTACGGTAGCTATGGTTATTAAATTTTGGTGGTTATTGTCATTTTGGAAAATATTATTCATATTTTGTGCATAACTTGCAAGTTATTGATATCGCACGGTATGAATTGTATTGTGGATGATATTTTCAACACCATTCATGTACGACCCTTTACGTGTGCTAAACAAATTCCAACTGCAGACGACATATAATGTTGATGTCACGTGGTCTGAATTACCTTGCTGTCCACATTGGTAACATAACCGTAATGAGTTTAAAATCACACATTACAAATTAAAAATGTATGTAAAAAAAGCCCTATTAATTCATCCTGTTCTGAACATTCACAATAATATTTAATTATGTTTTATCGTGCAGAAATTGCCGTGAATACGAGACTGACGTAAGCGCGCGATGTCAAACTTTCATTAGAGCGTTGTGTTGGTCATTGTAAAATTTATTTAACATCGAAAATCATGAATATTACGACCAGGACTTTATTAATTTCGTATAAAAACAATAATTATTGTGTTATTTAAATGGTAGGGTGACCCATGTACTCTACAGAAATACAGTCCACCGCTGATAGTTCGAGACTACCACTTAAGCGTGCACATTCGCCGTGCCGAGACCAACTTTCTGACAGTATGATACTATAAATAGCCATGGCGCGTGCAATTCTCTACAATTCTATCAACTATTACAGCCGTAAAAAATTTATTGTTGACGATTTTGAATAGCAGTGAAATTAAGCTTCTTGGTTATTACAGCAGATTTAGAAATTACGTTCGTTTCATTTTTTAAATCGCTTTATCATTAACTGTACCGTTAAGAGCGGCATCTTTTGGTTTAGTACAAATAATATCTCTGAATCACTCGGGTTAGACAGGAACATGATACTAGCAGTAGTTTCATTTTCAAGGTTCTTAAAACGATTGTTGAACTACCTAACGTGCTTATTTCTAAATTCAATTTCTTGTTCTAGCTTTCTGTTATGTTTCGTAAAAAAGTAGTCTTGATTATCCCGACCTGTCAATCAGACGTATAATGGTCGATAGACTGGTTAAGCGAGACTAATTTCAAAACAAGGGCACGTAACCTATCTTTTACTCAAAAGTGTCTGGATGTTATGGACGACACTTGGAACCAGTTTTCAGTCTATTATTTATAGATGATTAATGGTCATAGCTTATTAAGTACAACATGATCGTTTATTTAGTGACTAGAATTGTGTGAAACTGATTTGAGGCTTGGCATATATATAAATATTGTGGCGTAGTTGTCGAGATATATGGAGATATATGGAGATATTTATTTATGGTGGGTCACCCTATAAATGGTATTGTTCCAAATACAAAAACATCGAAAATGTATTCAGACCGTGTTACTAATTATAGTAACACCGTGTTACTAATTATAGTAACAACATTCAACACAACATTTAACAAAAAAAAAGTCTGTCTCGTTTTATTTCGATGCTATTTGATTACAATTTTGACTCCCAAAAAATAAAATTACAAGAATTGAAAAAGCGGGAGTATTTGTCTCCTGATTGGGAGCTCGGGAGATCAGGGGTGAAATCGGGAGACTCCCGCGAATTGCGGGAGGTATCACATGTATGGCTCCAATGAAGCTTTGAGAATAATACTAACTATAATGTCTATTAAAGGGTGGTCTCTGCATGCTATGGATATTAAAACTGCCTTTCTGCAAGGTCAAGCTATTAAACGTGACATTTATCTCATGTGCACTCTTGGGGCCAAAATGTCAAAATCAGATCATGCAGTGTTTTATTAGCATGATATGCAAGGAGAATTAGTCGGAATTCTGGCATGCCATGTTGATGACTTCATTTGGTGTGGTAATCCTAATTTCGACGGTATTATTAATGAAGTCCGAAAGCAATTATCTGTTGGAAGGGAAGAATCCAAAGCATTTAAGTACCTTGGTATTGAACTTAGTACTAATGATCAAAACATTTATTTAAATCAAAACCAATATGCTGAATCTTTGTTGCCTATTAAATTAGATAGGTTACGTTTAACTCAAAAACAATCTGAATTGTTTGATTCAGAAAAGGATTTTTTAAGATCCGAAATTGGTCAAATTTTGTGGATAGCTCGACAGAGTCGTCCCGATGTTTTATTTGATGTCTGTAATTTGGCCTCAAATTTAAAAAATGCAAAGGTTAGTGATATTATTTATGTCAACAAAATTGTCAAAGCGAATAAAATGTGATAATATTTCCTTAAATTTCAAAAGTTAGACTCTCCTTTGTCTTTAATTCTATATTCAGATGCTTCATTGGCCAATTTCAGTGATGGGGGTACGCAGGGAGGCCATATAATTTTTTTAAAAGGAGAACGTGGTAAATTCTCTCCTATATGTTGGTCCTCGAAATGAATTAGATGTGTTGTGCGAAGCACACTGTCCGCTGAAGCCTTAGCCATGGCTGATGGCATTGATAGTGCTATTTTTGTATCTAATTTGTTCAGGGAACTCACATTAGAGAGCATTCCCATTATATGTGTAACAGATAATAGATCCTTGTATGATGCGATATATTCTTCTAAAAGTGTTCAAGAAAAGGAAATGATTGAAATGGGCAACGTTAGTAAAATCAATTGATCAAGTTATCAGTTAGCAGATTGCCTTACAAAAAAGGGAGCATCTTATATAGAACTTCATAAAACTTTGAACATGTTATAAAATAATAACATCAAATCTTTATTATTGTATGTAAACCTAAAAAGCATAATTAATGCTCTAAAAAAAAATTTTTTTATTGTCCCCCGCCTTTCGAAGAAAGCAGGGGACTATTAAAATGGGTTTGTCTGTCTGTCGGTCTGTCTGTCCGTCCGTCCGTCACACTTTTTGGTACACAATAACTCTCCTTCTAATTGAGCTAGAATGTTCAAACTTGGTGTAGGTGTTTATTAGGTCAATGCCTTGATGGAGTTCGAAGATGAGCATTTTCGGCTTGGGGTAAGCAGAGATAAGCAATTTGATTGGTTGATGCTTTTGGACACAATAACTTTAGTTCTAATTAAGTCAGAGTGATGAAACTTGGTGTATAGTTTCATTACATCAAAACCTTGACTAAGTTCGATAATAAGCATTTTCTGCTCAGGGTAAGCAGAGCGATAAGCAATTTGATTGGACGAGACTTTGGAACACAATAACTCACCTTCTAATTGAGCTAGAATGTTCAAACTTGGTGTAGGTGTTTATTAGGTCAATGCCTTGATGGAGTTCGAAGATGAACATTTTCTGCTTAGGGTAAGCAGAGATAAGCAATATGATTGGTTGATGCTTTGGGACACGATAACTTAGTTCTATTTAAGTGAGAGTGATGAAACTTGGTGTATAGTTTCATTACATCAATACCTTGACTAAGTTCGACAATGAGCATTTTCTGCTTAGGGTAAGCAGAGCGATAAGCAATTTGATTGGACGAGACTTTGGAACACAATAACTCTCTTTATAATTGAGCTAGAATGTTCAAACTTGGTGTAGTTGTTTATTAGGTCAATACCTTGACTAAGTTCGACAATGAGCATTTCCTGCTTAGGGTAAGCAGAGTGATAAGCAATTTGATTGGTCGAGACTTTGGAACACAATAACTCTCATTTTAATTGAGTTAGAATGTTCACACTTGGCGTAGGTGTCAATTAGGTGAATGCCTTGATGGAGTTTGAAGATGGGAATTTTCTGCTTAGGGTAAGCAGAGATAAGCAGTTTGATTGTTTGATGCTTTGGGACACGATAACTTTGGTTCTAATTAAGTGAAAGTGAGGACACTTGGTGTATAGATTTATTATATGAATACCTTAACTAAGTTCGATAATGAACATTTTTTGCTGAGGGTAAGCAGAGTGATAAGCAATTTGATTGGTCGAAACTTTGGAACACAATAACTCTCCTTCTAATTGAGGTAGAATGTTCAAACTTGCATAGGTGTCTATTAGGTGAATGTTTAAACTTGATGTATATGTAGATTAATTAACATTTCGAGCTGAAGCTAAGCAGAGCTAATCGATTTCATTTGTCGATGGTTTGGGACAACATAATCTTGATTCTATCTGATAGAGAGTGCAATTTTGGCAGGGGACATCAGCCTCACTGTTGGCTTGTTTTTGTACGCCCACATTGAAATGTGGTCGTATATTGTCGTCGCCCCCGTCCGTCTGTCCGGCTAAAGTTAATATCCGATTGACTTTAAATTTATATACAGTGTTTAAGGCCATGAAACGAAGAAGCCTATTGATTTTCAGCGATTTCCGATAATTACTGCCAGAGTTATGGCCCTTGATCACTTCAAAAAATCTTGTGGACGCTCTAGAGGCTAAAGTTAATATCCGATTGACTTTAAATTTATACACAGTGTTTAAGGTCATGAGACGAAGAAGCCTATTGATTTTCAGCGATTTCCGATAATTACTGCCAGAGTTATGGCCCTTGATCACTTCAAAAAATCTTGTGGACGCTCTAAAGGCCAAAGTTAATATCCGATTGACTGTAAATTTATACACACTGTTTAAGGTCATGAGACGAAGAAGCCTAGTGATTTTCAGCGATTTCCGATAATTATTGCCAGAGTTATGGCCCTTAATCACTTCAAAAAATCTTGTAGACGCTCTAGAGGCTAAAGTTAATATCCGATTGACTTTAAATTTATACACAGTGTTTAAGGTCATGAGAGGAAGAAGCCTATTGATTTTCAGCGATTTCCGATAATTACTGCCAGAGTTATGGCCCTTGATCACTTCAAAAAATCTTGTGGACGCTCTAAAGGCCAAAGTTAATATCCGATTGACTTTAAATTTATACACAGTGTTTAAAGTCATGAGACGATGAAGCCTATTGATTTTCAGTGATTTCAGATAATTACTGCCAGAGTTATGGCCCTTGATCACTTCAAAAAATCTTGTGGACGCTCTAGAGGCTAAAGTTAATATCCGATTGACTTTAAATTTATACACAGTGTTTAAGGTCATGAGACAAAGACGTCTATTCAATTTCAGCGATTTTCGATAATTACTGCCAGAGTTATGGCCGTTGATCACTTCAAAAAATCTTGTGGACGCTCTAAAGGCCAAAGTTAATATCCGATTGACTTTAAATTTATACACAGTCTTTAAGGTCATGAGACGAAGAAGCCTATTGGTTTTCAGCGATTTCCGATAATTACTGCCAGAGTTGACTTCAGATTGATACACAGAGTTTAAGAGCTTGAGACGAACAAGAATATTGATTTTCAATGAATTTTTATGACTGTTTTTCAATGAATGTTTTGTATATTAAACGTTAGCATGGGGCAGAACTTTATAAAAAAACAAACAAATTCTAATGATTTTCTGATAATTACTTCATGAGTTGTTACTCTTAATCAGATTTTAGTGTATTATAAATGTTTCATTACTGAAAGAAGTAAAAATATGCGACAACACTTGTTGACTGCCCGGACGATTTAGCTGCTGTGGGCGTATGTTTCGTTGCCTGGCAACCTATCTTTATAAAATAGTGTAAAATATGGTATATCAAAGTTGTGGACCCTCTAGAGGTCACAATTTTCATCCGATTTTGATGAAACTTGGAATGCATTTTATATCCCAAAGATCTTGGTTCCTTTCTATATTTGTGCATATTGGATCGTAACTTTGTGAATTATGACCCTTGATTGTACGAAAAATCACGTTTTTAGCTTGTGGACCTATAGAGGTCCATATAGTATATCACTATTATCGTATTATTATATCACCGTTACACCCTAAGGTTGGTTAAGTTTGAATTTCGTGAAAATCGGCCCAAAACAGACAAAATGGCTTCCCTCGTTCTCAAATAGTGTAAAAAATATGGTATATCAAGGTTGTGGACCCTATAGAGGTCACAATTTTGATCCGATTTTGATGAAACTTGGAATACATATTTATTACCAAAAGATCTTGGTTCCGTTCGATATTTGCACATATTGGATCATAACTTTCTGAATTATGGCCCTTGATTGTACGAAAAGTCACGTTTTTAGGATGTGATCCCTCTAGATGTCACAATTTTTATCCTATTTAAAAAAACGTTTAAATATATCACTGTTAAACCCTTATGATGGTTGAGTCCGAATTGCGTACAAATCGGACCAAAATAGTGTAAAAATATGGTTTATCAAGGTTGTGGACCTTCTAGAGGTCACAGGTTTTATCGGATTTGGATGAAACTTTATATATATGTTTTTGAAATAAATATCTTGGTTCCTTTTGATAATCACACATATTCGAACATGCCCGTCAAAATGGTTCCCCCTTGTCATTGATGCAGGACAGAGGGCCTGACAAGGACAGCTGTCTAGTCATTCGAATGGGACGAAAAACGGAGGTCCTGTGTACATATTGGTGTGCACGTAAAAGATCCTTGGCGTTTGGAATTCGATATAATAGTAGGCCATAGCGCCGCTGCCCGGGCAAAATTTCCTACATAGCACACTGTATGGTGTATGCCCGTCTTCATTAGCCCAGTTTAGGAGCAGAACAGTAGGACGTTAAACCCCATTTCATTTCATTTTTTGCCCGACAAAATGTCTGCTCTTTGTTTGCAAATTGTGTATAAGTATGTAATTCAAAGGTTATGGACCCTCTAGAGGTCACAATTTTTCTCTGATTTTGATGAAACTTAAAACATAGCTTTATATTCCAAAAATCTCAGTCCCTTTTGATATTTGCACATTTCAGACCTTAACTTTCTGGATTATGGCCCCTGATTGTATAAAAAGTCACTTTTGTTTTTAGCCTGTTCTCTATCCATCTCTATCCATCTCTTGCAAAATGTGGGTGTATCCTGCCTGGCAGCCGCTGGTTTGGAGGGGGGTACGGGTTGTCAGAAATGAAAACATTTACAACACACTAAAATCTGATTACGAGTAACAACCAATTTGGCTTCTAGTTCTGCCCTATTCTAACATTTAGCATGCAAAACATTAGTATCAATTGCCATCATAATTGGAAATTGTTGAAAATTGATCGGTGTCTTCGTCTCGTGACCTTAAACACTGTATTAAATATAAAGTCAATCGGATGTGAACTTTAGCCTCTAAACATCTACAAGATTTTAAAAAGTGATCAAGGACCATAACTATGGCAGTAATTATCGGAAATCGTTGAAGATCAATAGGCTATATCGTCTCATGACCTTAAACACTGTGTATAAATTTAAAGTCTATCGGATATTTATTTTAGCATCTAGAGCATCCACAAGATTTTTCAAAGAAATCAAGGGCCATAACTCTAGCAGTAATTATCGGATATCCTTGAAAATCAATAGGCTTCGTCGTCTCATGACCTTAAACACTGTCGATAAATTTAAAGTCAATCTGATATTAACTTTAGCATCTAGAGCACCCACAAGATATTTCAAAGTGATCAATAGGCTTCTTCATCTCATGGCCTTAAACACTGTGTATAAATTTAAAGTCACAAGATATTTCAAAGTGATCAAGGGCCATAACTCTGGCAGTAAATATAGGAAATTGTTGAAAATCTACAGGATTCTTCGTTGCATGGGAATCACGCGGCTAAGTGGGTAAGACGCTGGCTCGCTAGCCTGGAGGTCGGGTGTTCGATCCCTGCATTGGACGAGAAAGTTCATCCAGATTTTCTGGCGTGGTTCTCCCTTGTCAGTGATGCAGGACGGAGGGCCTGACAAGGACAGCTGTCTAGCCCTTCAGATGAGACGAAAAACCGAGGTCCCTTGTATATATTGGAATGCACGTTAAAGATCCCCTGGCAGTTGGAAATCGATATAAGAGTAGGCGATAGTGCCGCTGCCCGGGCAAAATTTCCCTCGTAGCACACTGTATGGCGTATGCCCGTCTTCATTAGCCCAGTATAGGAGCAGAACAGTAGGACGTTAAACCCCATTTCATTTCATTTCTTCATCACATGATCTTAAATACTGTGTATAAATTTAAAGTCAATCGGATATTAACTTTAGTTCGTAGATCGTTTACATGCAATTGTGGACGCCAGACTGAAGGACGGACAGGGGCGACGACAATGAACGACCACATTTCAATGTGGACCTATAAAAAACGTTCAAATTGATCACCTTTACTACCTAAGTACCTTTGAGTTGGAAACTGCTGACGAAATGTACGCAAATAGTGTAAAAGTATGTAATGGCAAGGTTCCTTTCAATACTTGTGGGTATCAGACCCTACTCCTACCTTCCTGGATTATGGTCCCTGATTGTACGAAAAATCGTTTTTGTTTTTTTTTTGTTTTTTTTTTAGCTTGTCTCTGTCCATCTCTTGCAAAATGTGATCATATCATGTATGGCAACCGCTTGCTATTTTTATGCACCCACATTTTCATGTGGACGTATATTGTTGAGTTTGAATTTCGTGACGATTCCACAACAAAATGGCCGCTACTCATACGCAAATAGTGTATAACTAAAAGTATGTAATACCAAGATTGTGGATCCTTTCCATTCCAGTGTTATGCCGCCTTTTCCAAAAAACCTTGTGAACGAGATAAAGGCTATAGTTTTTAAATGGAGTTCTTTCATATTTGGCTTGAAGCATTGGGGTCATTGATCCCTATCGATATTCATAATCTGCAGCCTTCAGTTCCTGAGTTATCCCCCTTCACCGAAAATTGTGTGAACGCGATAGGAACTATATCTGTTAGCTTTTTTATACGCCCACATTTTAATGTGGACGTATATTGTCGTCGCCACTGTCTGTCCATACGTCCGTCCACAATTTGTTTGTGGACTCTCTACAGGTCACAATTCTTGTCCGATTTTGACGAAACTTGAAATATAGGTTTATCTCCAAAAGATCTCGGTTTCTTTCGATATTGGCATGTATCGGATCGAAACTTCATGGATTATGGCCCCTGTTTGTACGAAAAATCACGTTTTTAGCTTGTGGACACTATAGAGGACACAATTTTTATCCGATTTTGTTGAAACTTGAAATCTAAGTTGATAATCCAAAGATCTCGGTTCCTTTCGATATTCACGCATTTCAGACCGTAACTTCCTGAATTATGGCCCCTGATTGTACCAAAAATCGTGTTTTTAGCTTGTGGACCCTATAGAGGTCATAATTTTTATCCGATTTAAAAAAACGTTCAATTATATCACCGTTACACCCAAAGGTTGGCTGACTTCAAATTTCGTGAAAAGCGGCCCGAAATTGACAGACAAAATGGCCGCCGTTTGTTCTCAAATAGCGTAAAAATATGGTATATCAATGTTGTGGACACTATAGAGGTCACAATTTTTATCCGATTTTCTTGAAACTTGAAATCTAAGTTGATAATCCAAAGATCTCGGTTCCTTTCGATATTCGCGCATATCGGACCGTAACTTCCTGAATTATGGCCCCTGATTGTACCAAAAATTGCGTTTTTATACGCCCACATTGAAATGTGGTCGTATATTGTCGTCGCCTCCGTCCGCTCTAGAGGCTAAAGTTAATATCCGATTGACTTTAAATTTATATACAGTGTTTAAGGCCATGAGACGAAGAAGCCTATTGATTTTCAGCGATTTCCGATAATTACTGCCAGAGTTATGGCCCTTGATCACTTCAAAAAATCTTGTGGACGCTCTAGAGGCCAAAGTTAATATCCGATTGACTTTAAATTTATACACAGTGTTTAAGGTCATAAGACGAAGAAGCCTATTGATTTTCAGCGATTTCTGATAATTACTGCCAGAATTATGGCTCATGATCACTTCAAAAAAATCTTGTGGACTCTCTAGAGGCCAAAGTTATTATATCCTATTGACTTTGAATTTATACACAGTGCTTAAGGTCATGAGATGAAGAATCCTATTGATTTTCAGCGATTTACGATTATTACTGCCAGAGTTATGGCCCTTGATCATTTTGAAAAATCTTGTGGACGCTCTAGAGTCTAAAGTTAATATCCGATTGACTTTAAATTTTATACACAATGTTTAAGGTAATGAGAAGAAGTATATTCATTTTCAGTAATTTTTGATAATTACTGCCAGAGTTATGGCCCTTGATCACTTCAAAAAACCTTGTGGATGCTCTAAAGGCTAAAGTTAATATCTGATTGACTTTAAATTTATATACAGTGTTTGAGGTCACGAGGAGAATAATCCTATTGATTTTCAAAGATTTCTGATAATTACTGCCAAAGTTATGGCCCTTGATCACTTTGAAAAATCTTGTGGACTCTCTAGAGGCCAAAGTTAATATCCGATTGACTTCAGATTGATACACAGAGTTTAAGATCTTGAGACGAACAAGTATATTGATTTTCAATGAATTTTTATGACTTAGAACAGCTAAATCCATGATACAGTATTAAAAGTTTTGTATACAAAACGTTAGCATGGGGCAGAACTTTATAAAAACCAAACAAATTCTAATGGTTTTCTGAGTTGTTGCTCTTAATCAGATTTTAGTGTATTATAAATGTTTCATTACCGAAAAAAGTAAAAATATGCGACAACTTTTGTTGACTGCCTGGACGATTTAGCTGCTGTGGGCGTATGTTTCGTTGCCTGGCAACCTATCTTTAGCTTGTGGACCCTATAGAGGTCATAATTTTTATCCGATTTAAAAAAACATATTATTATATCACCGTTACACCCTAAGGATGGCTGAGTTCGAATTTCGTGAAAATCGGCCCAAAATTGACAGACAAAATGGCCGCCGTTCGTTCTCAAATAGCGTAAAAGTATGGTATATCAAGGTTGTGGACACTATAGAGGTCACAATTTTTATCCGATTTTGTTGAAACTTGAAATATAAGTTTATAACCCAAAGATCTTGGTTCCTTTCGATATTCGTGCATATCGGACCATAACTTCCTGAATTATGGCCCCTGATTGTACGAAAAATCGTGTTTTTAGCTTGTGGACTCTATAAAGGTCATAAATTTTTATCCGATTTAAAAAACCGTATTATTATATCACCGTTACACCCTAAGCAAGGTTAAGTTCGAATTTCGTGAAAATCGGCCCAAAATTGACAGACAAAATGGCCGCCGTTCGTTCTCAAATAGCGTAAAAGTATGGTATATCAAGGTTGTGGACACTATAGAGGTCACAATTTTTATCCGATTTTGTTGAAACTTGAAATGTAAGTTTATAACCCAAAGATCTTGGTTCCTTTCGATATTCGCGCATATCGAATTGTAATTTCCTGAATTATGGCCCTTGATTGTAGGAAAAATCACTTTCTTGTTAGCTTGTTCTCTATCCATCTCTCGAAAATGTGGGCGTATCCTGCCTGGCAGCCGCTGGTTATTTGATTTTGTTGAAACTTGAAATGTAAGTTTATAACCCAAAGATCTTGGTTCCTTTCGATATTCGCGCATATCGGACCATAACTTCCTGAATTATGACCCCTGATTGAACGAAAAATCGCGTTTTTAGCTTGTGGACCCTATAGAGGTGATAATTTTTATCTGATTTTGTTGAAACTTAAAATGTAAGTTTATAACCCAAAAATCTCGGTTCCTTTCGATATTTGCGCATATCAGACCGTAACTTCCTGAATTATGGCCCCTGATTGTATAAAAAATCACGTTTTTAGCTTGTGGACCCTATAGAGGTCATAATTTTTATCTGATTTAAAAAAACGTATTGTTATATCACCATTACACCTTAGGACAGCTGAGTTCGAATTTCGTGAAAATCGGCCCACAATTGACAGACAAAATGGCCGCACTTCGTTCTCAAATAGCGTAAAAATATGGTATATCAAGGTTGTGGACCCTATAGAGGTCACAATTTTAATCCGATTTTGTTGAAACTTGAAATGTAAGTTTGTAACCTAAAGATCTTGGTTCCTTTCGATATTTGCGCTTATCAAATTGTAATTTCCTGAATTATGGCCCTTGATTGTAGGAAAAATCACTTTCTTCTTAGCTTGTTCTCTATCCATCTCTCAAAAATGTGGGCGTATCCTGTCTGGCAGTCGCTGGTTTACATCAAATTTGGTTGGAAGCAATGGGGTCATAAGAGGAAGAAACCTTGAGATTCGATTTCTTCAAGGATCCTAGATCCTTATCAAATTTGCTCAACATCCATGTTTTCCTTTCAGATAAACTTCAGTTGAGACAAAGCTGCTGTGTGGGCGTGTTCTACACTTTGCATGGCTATCTTTTATTCTAATGTTTATATGCTGCATTGTTTATTTATTAGATGAGTTATTAGCTGATGCCGAAATAGATGATATTGCTCTTTTAGTTGTTGGTGATCCTCTAGGGTATGTTACCTACTGACCTTATTATATCTGTTACTTCTTTATTATTATGTTTTCATCCTGAGGTCCTAAGAACAAGAAAGATTATACTGTTCCTGTGTCACTGCTAAATTATACAATTATACAGGAGGGTACATCGAAAAGACATATGCAATGCAACTCAATGCGTGGTACGTCCTCATTAGCCCAGTCGGAGCAGAACAGTAGGATGTTAAGAGCGTGTCCGCGAGAGCACCATGCAGGCGGTGACGAACCTTGGGTCTGGGATTTGTGGACCAAATTTTTTCTGTGAGATGGGTTAGTACCCAGATACATCCCCACAAGATATTAGATTGATTCAGTTGATACTGACCTGGAAAATTGGAAAAATATGTTTTAATAAAAAAATAAGCAAAAAATGGGCAATTTTGCTGCCACACAGGGCTCACACTGTCGGTAAAGTCACAATTTGCGATTTCCACCTTAAGGAGACCAGTTGTATATTAATATACGCATTAAGGCCCCTGTTATATTAAGGCGGCAAAAGTTGGTCTCCTTAATATTTTGACTGCAAAATTAACATACAACTGCTTTTTTTTTCGAAAATAAAACTTATTCCATGATTAGTGATTCAAGAGATAATTCATTAAAGTTTCATTATTAAAAAAAATATATTTTTGTAACAAGTTTCAACGAAAGTGTGATGGCGTGTATATTTGTGTGTATTATTATGAGTATGTTGGTATAAGAACATTTTTTCCCACACGGAGAAAAATAGTCGTTCTCAAAATAAGTGCAGTCACTGCAGTCGGTCTCAAAATTATGCATCGGCGACTAAATGAATTAATGCAGTAAACAAACAATGCCAGAATAGAAGGGAATATCACTTAATATCTGTATTTGCGTGAATCCGTGCACCAAAATTGCATACGTCGTGCCACGCTTCTCATACAAAACAATAGTATAAAATAACCTTGTCAACTTGTCATGTTTGAAAAAATGTTTTTCACTCTTATTCTGTTGTGAGTTAAGAATTGATACATAACCTATATACAGATATGTCCACCTATCCAATTAAGATGGGAGGATGAGTAAGGGGATGGATGGTGGGAGTTTCAAATTCATTAATAATTCGGCTGTATTGCATGACTCACCGAGCTAACCAGACGAGACTTCGTTGTGAAGTGCGCATGTACAAATACTCCAACCAATGCGCATGATCCGATTGCTTTAATGTCATAAACTCAATATGAACAAGTTACAAATAATAATTTATGCCAATAAAACAGAAAACAAGAATAGTAATAAATTTAACCAATTTATTTGCACAAAGGGGGATGCACTCCACCAAATTAAGTTACAGAGAAATACACCTAGAGTTGCACCCCCAACAAGTTTGTAGCACAGCACGAAAAAAAAGTAAATTGAGTTTAGATATTTACATGTATCTCAAGATAAAAATCCAACAAATTAACATAGTAGCAATAACTAATGAATGTGACTTAATTAAAATAACAATAGAATGATAAACTAGATATACTTAAACGTTAAGTAAACCAGGACTGCAGCCCTGCTTAATACCACAATTAAAGTTGTAAATCTGGGACTGCGGCCCCTACGATTTATTTATGAACAGCTGGTAGACGCGGGACTGCAGCCCCTACAATCTACGTATGAAATTTCTGGTAAATCCGGGACTGCGGCCCCTACGATTTATTTATGAACTGCTGGTAGACCCGGGACTGCGGCCCCTACAATCTACGTATGAAACTCTTGTAAATCCGGGACTGCGGCCCCTACGATTTACTTATGAAATGCTATTAGACCCAGGACTGGCGGCCCCTGTGATTAAAGTGATGATTAATTAGGTAGTGAGCTGCGGCCCAATTACTTTGCCAAAAAATTTAGTTACAACAAAGAAATGTGAGGCTGCGGCCCCTATGAATATTAAAAGTGACAAATGAGCAATTGTTACACTAATAATTATGCGTCAAACAAACTAAGGTATTTTGACGGTGCTGTAAGCAAGGCCAAAAGAGATATGTACCCAAATAAGTAGGGCACATATCGGACCGCCAAAATAGTGAAAAGTAATAATGATAAACACAGTTACAAAGCTTCTCTACTCATAGCATATTGTTCATTCTTCAATTTCGCCTTACAGATGTGTATGTAACGGGTATAAGTTAAAGATTTCCAACACCCTAAACTCTGGATTAAGTGATCAGGGACACCTTGTCTTGCCGCTGAAGTGGCAGCTCCAATGCGAAAAGAGTGCCCGCTATACTGGGAACGGTTAATTCCCAAACGGATAAGCAACTGTTTAAGATAACCAATATACAGTAGAATCTGCATTAAGCAGCCACCCAAGGGAATTTTCACAACTGACCGCTTAACGGGAGTGGCCTCTTAATAAAATCTCATTGCTTTTTGTGCTGACATAAATATTAAATTAAATATTACGCTTGGAAGCGATAAATTTGGCCGTCGCTGAATCTTGCGGCGAACGAAAATTCTTTACTCAAATCTCGGACATAACTTAACGGGAGTGGCCTTTTAATAAAATCTTGGTCCTTTTTGTGCTGACATAAATTAAATATTACGCTTGAATGCATTGGAAGCGGTAAATTTGACCGTCGCTGAATCTTGCGCCGAACGAAAATTCTTTACTCAAATCTCGGACATAACTTCTGTAAACTTGTCATTTTGTACCAACCTTCGATAATACTGTCTACCATTGTGATGCATTCCATAATATTTATCCATTTTTGTGAAGAAAATCGATGAATTCATTTTATTTTATCAAAAAAGCACATGGACAAAAAAAACATCGCTAATTTCATGACCTATTTACAGGGGGTGTAACTCTGTATGTAATATTATAGGAGGCGCTAAGAGAGATACTAGATGATCGTGACAAAACTCGGTACTTTTATTTTATTCAATCAGTATCAAATAATGTGTCGTTACGCGTGAAAACAATGATCAGGTTAGTCGTTTAATAAAACAAAAGATTAATTAACAGATAATCCCGGGTTGATTGTTATTTTTACATTTCTTTTTACCTGATCAGTGGGGGTCCAGTTAATTAACTACTACTCACGGGATTAGCGGGGGTGTTACAAAGAACGACAAGATGATATCATTCAACAATGGCCGTTGAATGTGCTATGTTTTGTTGAATTTATTAGTAAAATAGTGACCGCTGGCCGCGTTAGAGGAGTGACCGTTGAATAAAGAGATGAAACAACAGAATTTCTACGGGGGGAATTTATCGTGACCACTTACAAGGAGATGTCGCTGAATAGGAGTGGCTGCTCATACAGATTCTACTGTACAACGATCTTGACAAAGGTTTTAAATCTGGAGGAACAAACAAGGCTTCCCCCGCTTGAAATCATTTCCTCAAAAGTAAATAATTAGCCATACATCTAACTGGTTTAAAGTGTACATTGTCAAAAATGTTAATATCCACGTCCTCTTTGAAATGATCGGTTTTAGAAGACTTCAAATGCATTTTCATAGAGGAATTATCTAATGCAAAACTAACATCATCTAAACACAAAAATGTCTACAATTATCAAAATTCCCACAAACGGTAAATTCTCCACACCTTAGAAATCCAAAAAATGCAAGAGTCGTAACTGCAAGCATAAGCTGATCGATGTGAGGGGAGAAAAATCCGCTTCTTAGTAAACAATATACACTATAAGATTGGTATTGTTTAATATGGTTGTTTTAGCGCGAATAACGATGCATACAGTTTAATTTCAAAACATCGTTTGATAATTGATAATAACGCTTGAAAATTACAAAAATCGTTTAATTAGTCCTATCGTTTAATTTAATGGTACACCGTTGAATTTCTCCGAGAGGTGTTTAGAAATGGGGGATCCGTTTACTTATCTAATGGGTTTAATTACTAGCCGAGCACTTTAATTTCCCGATACGCGTAAAAAAATTAACACCCGATGAATTTTTCTACAGGGTTTAAATATTAGACGAAGCGTTTAATTTCCCGCAAGTCGTTTATCCGATCGTTTATTTTGATTACGATTATTTACATATGAATTACGAATAGAAAAGGTGAATATAAAAAGAAAATGCACAACCATCGATGCTTGCCTTACCGTGGTCGTATTATTATTATCCATTATCCATTCAAAATAGTAATTCCGCTATTGACAAATACATCAAAAATCGGTGATATCATAGACAAGTCACACATCCCAGGTAATCACAAATGAATAAACTTCCACCTGTAGACGCCACAGGAAGAGATCGAAGTCAACCCCGCAATGTAATGTTGAACGACGATAATCTCATGAGACTTCTCACTGGCGCCAAAATCTCTATAGACAAGCTGTCGCCCATTTTCATGCGGGTCAAACAGTATCAACAGGAAATATGCTTCAATGAATACTGCCTTGATGTTACGTAAACACTTGACTGCAGTACAACGATTACACCATGCGTAAATATAATTCTCAATTGCATGAAAATTCTTAAACAAAAACATAAAAAAAATCTCAAGTAATTACGCATTGTTTGGATTGCTTCATTTAATTAGCTAAGTGAGAGTTCGGTTGTATTTACATACGTAATCCAATTTTAAATAAAATGTTAAACACTTAATTAATTGCTATGGATTAATAAAAAAATGATTAACTGAGTGAGATGTATGAAACTTTATATACCGGTAACAATTATGGAAATTCTTGTATATATGATGTAATAAAAACATTATAGTAAATGATAAAAAAATCAGTTCCCGGGAAAAGTATGATAATTCTTTAACAACCAATGGTTTTCTCAAATTAGTATAAAATTAATACAGAAATAAATCATTAAATGGTTATAAAGCTGTGATACCTGACCAAAAGTTGTTACATGTATGTTTTTCTTGATAAAATATTAAAATAAAAATGAAAAAGACCGAGAATAAGCTTACGGTCACATACATGTATAATTGTGTTAACTCGTCCACTCAAATCCGAATTTATATCATTGCACCTCGAATTCCGTATAAGAATCCGCTTAGAATACCATAATGCGAATCGTAACACATTGTGGTCTAAACTGTCATAAAATAAATGATAAATCAATGGAACCTGATAGAAGTTGGTAATGTTGGTTTATTTAAGGCACCACGTAGTCTTAACAATTGAATACAACACGTCTCGAAAAATCGGCTACTGATCTGATATCCAGGGAGGGGTTTTTCTAAGCTCGCCTGGGATCACAACTCTCTTCGGTTAGTAATGGGTAAGTGTCAGCTAAAGAGTGACTATAAGGAATCCTTTCCCAATTTTGACCGGGATCTCCAATAATAATTGAATGAAATACGACTGCAATGTCGCCTTGCACAATGTCTCCCCTTACTCAATAACACAAACAACAAAATAGATATTCATATAAAAATAAATATATATTATCCTCTGGTCAAGATCAAATTACAAAATATAACACAATAATGATAATGATGATAATGATATAAATATCAAACCACTTTCAGGGGAAACCCAAATTATGGTCGACACACAACCACACGTATACACGATCAGTAACGATGTATGAAATCTGGTAAACTGGCACACACGTAATAATGAAACAATAATATGATCTCTAATATAATAACACTAGAGGTAGTAAAACACTATTAAACAATATAACTTAGCACCGAACACTCGGAGGGAATCACTTAATCATAAAAGAACACAAAAAGGAACCTTCAGACATCCACTCACGTTCTAATACTGCTTAGTTATCCTAAGTAAGCGTTTGAGGTCTCAATCAAAGATCTATCGAAAGTGCGCTGTGTGACAGCTTATATACAACATACAATCTCGTAAAATAACGGGCAACGAGAACTCCCGTAATACCTTGCAAATACGCCTACTCGCGAACGTCACGTTCCTCCGCGAGACTTACGTATATTTATAAATAAACCGAAAGTAGAATAACATCAACATCGAGATCACCGGATAAATTAAGTACATGCATTTAAATTATGGATGGACAAATGAATATATATTGAAAGGAAAATGTGACGAAAGACTAGGGAATGTGGGTGGATACGGATAAAACTTCCGTATAAACGGTAAGCTATGAAATAAAAACCGTCACACTATCCACGCCTCCGCCCAATGCGTCCCGCATTGCCATACATGGAATTATTTAAGAAATATAAAATAATACAAAATGATGAAAAATCTAGAAAATGATATACAAAACAACTTTTAACAAATCATAATAACAATATCAATTAAACATAAATATAAATCTTCTTCAACATCTAGGCCTTTCCATTGTGTACCATAAACCATCGAACCATCTTCTTCACCATTCATTCCATAACCATACCATAAATTATCTACACCATATTCCATAACCATATACCATCGTTTCAATTAACCAGCCATAAATTAACATCCATCTTCTTCATCATCACCATCATCTTGCATCCCCAAATCAACCTCCCAATCAGCCTCATACACCACAGTCTTCTTTCTTCCATCCTCCATCATCCTTTCAACCTCAGTTCTCTTCCTGTACCTTACATAGCAACACTGCACTCCTACATCCTTTGTCTCCTTACTCTCTGTGTTGGTGCTACCATCGATCCTTCTATCATCAGCTCCATCAACTCCAACCTCGCTTTCCACTACCTTCTCCTGTCCATCACCATCTTCACTTTCTTCACTGATATCGCTATACAAGCTGAAATCCAGTGTCGGTTCTTCACCCAACTCGGACACAATCCTCCGTAGGTTGAGCACACAGGTCAATCCACCTCCAGCACCGTTCTCTTCCACATTGTTCTTCTCTACTGTCTCTTCCGTCTCATCTCTTTTACTTTTCTCCTTCTTTTCAGTGTCCTTATCTTTTCCACCTTTCTTCAAAAGATCTGCTGTTTTCTCTCTTCTTTTCTTATCATCTGGTTTCCCATCTGTACTCTTCTCGGTTCTCTTATCATCTTTCTTTCTGTCATCTCGTTCCCTCTCATCTCTTTTATCACCAGGTTTCTTCTCATCTTTACTTCCACCTTTCTTCTTTTCATCTTTCCTGTCATCTCTCTTTTTCTCATCTTTACTTCCACCTTTCTTCTTTTCATCTCTCTTTTTCTCATCTTTACTTCCACCCTTCTTCTTTTCAACCTTACTACCATCTCTCTTCTTTTCATCTTTACTGCCATCTCTCTCGCTCTCCCGTTCTTCTCTCCTTAACTTCTCCATCTCCAAAACCAATAATCTGTGTCCGGATCCCTGTGAATGACGTTCCAATCTGGAGCGGTGGTGAGACTGGCCTCCGGGCAATAGGGGCACCGAAACTCGGCTAAATTCCTTGAGGTAGCCATATCTGAAAGAGAAGGAACACTCAAAACATATCCATTGAAATGTGTAGGGCGTTTGGTCCGCCGTCCACATCTAGTTTCCCGAGGAGCAAAACCCAATGTAGTTAAATCATCCGTAACGTCACTAACACTTAAATTGTCGTGGTCCTGGTCAACTATGTCCACAGGGTCATTGTCGTCATCACTATCAGAATCACGTTGAACATATTTGCGTAAGCGGTCAACATGAACCAATTGGCGTCGCTTAGTAACAGGATCCACAATTTCGTAATTAATATCAGAACTTTTCCTAAGGACGTCAAAAGGGCCTTTCCAGCGTTTTGCAAATTTATTTGGTATCCCCGGCGTTAGTGTTGGCGTAAAGAGCCACACCTGATCGTCAGGAGAGAGATCCTCTTTACCACTTCTGTGATCGTAATGATTCTTCTGACGGGCCATTCCGACATGAAGTTGTTCACGAACAAACTGATGACACTCAATTAGACGATCACTTAGATTCCTGCTCCACGAATGACACTCCTCTTCAAACTGGGGTGGACGTCCAAACTGAAGATCCAGAGGGGTGTTAAATTCTCTTCCAAACATAGCATAATTAGGTGTCACTCCGGAAGTTTCGTGCTTACTGGTCCTATATGCGAACATCACATAAGGAAGAAGTTCATCCCAATGATCTCCCTTCTGTTGTACAAATGAGGATAACATGCCTTTGATAGTTCGGTTATTCCTTTCCACTTGTCCATTAGACTGTGGGCGATATGGCGTAGTTCTGGTTTTATGAATGCCTAATAAGCGACACATTTCTTGGAACACAGAGCTTTCGAATTGCTTACCTTGGTCGCTATGGATCTGTCTGGGAATACCAAACCACAATAGGAATTTTTCGACTAGAACTGTAGCAACGGTTTCCGCCTCAATATTTGGAATAGGAAAAGCATCTGCGAACTTAGTGAAATAATCACACACCACAAGAATATATCGACTGCCATGTGGAGTTGGTGGATCGATTCGTCCCACGATGTCTATAGCAATTCGTTCGAAGGGCGCGCCTGCTGCAAATGAAGACAGAGGGGCTTTGCGTTTCCTTAGCTTAATCGCGGCACATTGTTTGCATGAGTTGATGTAGTCTTGTACATCCCGCTTAAGGCCACGCCAATAATAACCTTGTTTTATCTTTTCTTCAGTTTTGTTAATCCCGAGATGCGCACCAGTTGGCAAATCATGAGTGAAATGTAACACTTCATTTCGTTTAGAGTATGGAACAACTACACGTTTTAATTCTTGATTGTTGAGTTTATTTTGCTTTAAGTAAAGAACACCACTCTCGACAATTAAATATTCCCATTTTGTAAGTACTTTCTTAACAAAGGGGCTCTGAGGAGATACATCTTCCCACTTTGGTTTTTCTCCATTTTCCACCCAGGATTTGATAACACTTATCTCTAGGTTATCCTGCTGCATACGTTCAACGCCATGGGTGTCTATTCCTATCAATTGTAAACGGGCTGGCATACATTTTGATTTAGATTTGGCTTCCTCTTTGCGACCACACTGCACACATGGGTGACGACTCAGGGCATCAGCATTGTTGTGCACTCGCCCAGGCCTGTGTTGTATATCAAAATTATATGGAGCTAGTTGTTCAATCCAACGTGCCACTTGCCCTTCTGGGTTTTTAAAATTCAACAACCATCTTAGAGCACCATGATCGGTCCGCACCACAAATTTCTGGCCATGCAAATAAGCTTTGTAATACTTTACAAAATAAACAACAGCCAAAAGCTCTTTTCGAGTAACACAGTAATTTCTTTCAGCCTTAGACAGAGATCGGCTCCCATAGGCTACCACGCGTTCGGCACCATCATGCACCTGAGACACAACCGCCCCTATACCATAACCACTAGCATCTGTGTCTAGTATGAAAGGTTTCGTTGGGTCCGGATAAACCGTCGGTAATAGCTACAAAGACCAAGGAAACTCCTAACTTCAGTTACATTAATTGGCGTTCTGCATCCATGTACACATTCAATCTTTGCTGGATCAGTGGCTATACCATTGGAAGACACAACATGTCCCAAATATTTCACCTCATCTCGAAACAGATTACATTTGGAGGCCTTCAATTTTAATCCAGCCTGGCGTAGATGATCTAAAACCATCTCAATTCTATCCAAATGTTCCACAAAGGTTTGGGAATAAATAATAATGTCGTCCAGGTAAACTAAACACACTTCCCACTGTAAACCACTAAGTACCGATTCCATCAGCCGCTCGAACGTGCCAGGCGCGTTACACAGCCCAAAGGGCATGACCTTAAATTGGTACAGTCCTTTAAAGGTGGCGAAGGAAGTCTTAGGACGATCTTTTGGTTCTACTTCAACCTGCCAGTAGCCACTAGCCAGATCCATCGTAGATAACCATTTCACACCAGATAATGCATCCAAAGTTTCGTCGATTCTCGGTAATGGGTATGCATCCTTAATTGTCAATGAATTCAACTTCCGGTAGTCGACACAAAATCTCAAAGTTCCATCTGATTTCTTAACAAGTACGACTGGACTGGCCCAGGGACCACAAGAGGGTTCAATAACACCGCTTGTCAACATTTCATCCACCATTTTATCCATCTGTTGTTTCTGATGAAGGCCTACACGTCTTGGTCGTTGTTTTATAGGTTCAGAGTGACCCACATTAATGGTATGCTTCACCATATCTGTCCTACCAAGTTCCATAGAATTGGCTACATATAGGTCTTGATGTTTGGATAATAAGTTTGTGATTGCGCCCGTCTGTTCTCTATCCAAACCTTCGGCCGCTCTTTTACACAATTCCAATACATGGGGAGGTAAACCCACTTTGGGAGGTAACTGGTATCAATCACATTTATTGGGACAATGTCACCGATTCCTGTATGTTTGTTTAGAAACACATCATAGTCGTTGGCATTCAGGATACGGACTGGAACCCAGGGAACAGAATCAGAAAGTTCACACACAACCTTGGCTGGTAACACATGTTTTCGCTCATATAATCGTTCTAAAGGCTCTAGCATCACTTCTTTGTGTGAAAATTTATTAACACACTTTTGTGGAATATATCCGTTCACTAAGACTTCATGGCCAGCAGGTATAACAGTATTCTCTGCGAGAGACACACGACAGATCCCGATTGGACCTTCCAAATGCGTGGCACACTTATCACCATTGATGCTTATAGTCTTATTTTTCAAGTCGAGATGACAATCATGTTTCTGGAGAAAGTCTAACCCTAGGATGCATTGAGAACCAATAGCAGCCACAATAAGAGTATGCGAATAAACTTGTCCATAAATTTCAATTGAAAATATGGCCTTCCCAAGTACTTGCATCAATCCACCATTTGCAGCTTTCAGAGATTGGTGTGTATATTCTAAAGTTGGCCTTTTGTTTTTCGGAATCGAATTATAGGCAGTGCGAGATAGCATACTGACTGTTGCTCCAGTGTCTATCAAAGAATTTAGTTTTAAAGAATTCACAATACATTTTACATGCAGACCGGTTTCACTCGGTGGGCCGTGAGATGCCGATCCACTTTTCAGATCATTACTTGATTCTACGTGATTTCGTTGATGGGAACTTCCAGAAACGGGGCGTTGTGCAGGTTGTCGCCAATTGTTTTTGTCACGTGACTGGGTATAATTTCTTGGAGTGTACTGTTGTCTTGTATTATGATTAATATTGTTGTGTCTGCGTATTTCTAAACCTTTTCCAGTTTGGTTAATACTAGAGGGCGAGGCATCCGATTTTTGAGTAGTTATTAATTGTTTTTGAACATTATGTAGGGACTTGTTCATTTCCTCCACAGGTTTCTTTAGATCCTGCAGTTCGCGATTCTCAGATGGAAGATCAACACCACGGAGTTGTCCTTTGTTCGACTCGCCGGCAACACGATGAGCATCCAGCTCTACCGCTAGTCTTACCATTTCCTCCAAATTGCTTGGTCTAGACCTTTGAATCTGCCACACCATGTCTCTATCATCACAAAGTGCATCACAAAACGCATCTTTAGAAAGTATATTCAATAAGTCACAATCCGCAGAAGGGTATGCCATAGCTACTAATCGTTTCACTGCTTCCCCTAATTCGGGTAAACTCTCTTTAGATTGCCTTTTTCGAGCCTTCAGCTGAGCTCGATAGAGTTGACTTTGGTTAGGTGGCAGAAACCTGTCTTCAAGAGCACTTATTAACTTGGAATACACTTTCCGGTCCTCCACTTTCATGGAGGATAACACTTTCTGGGCCCTACCTTTTAAACTACCAGCAAGATGCAGGGCCATCTCATCGCTTGTCCAACTGTTTAGATGAGCACATATCTCAAAATGGCACTTATAGTCCATCAACGATGTTGCACCATCGTAGTCTTGTGGATTTTTCACCGGTTTACGGTAATAAACACTACCCATGCCTTGATTATAAGGCGTAGACGTAACACGTGGAGAAAAAGCATTGTTTTCTGCATCCGCATTTTTAACGTCATATTTCGAAGGCACAATAACAGAAGGGTTAGTGACACTTTGTTGCACACTATTCTTTATTTCACAGAGCTCGTTCCGATAAGAATCTAATTCTTTAGATATAACTTTAAATTGTTCTAACACGAGGCTATGAAAATCATTATCTCCCTTGTTTGATACAGGGGGGCTTGTAGGGTGCACACATGAAGTAGGATTTGTAAATTGCGACACAATATTTTCATAATTACTTGAAATTTCACTCATTTGTCTCCGGTTAGAGTCTAATTCCTGCGAAAGTTTGATTAATTGATTTAACACCATGTGCTGAAAATCAGATTTGCCTGTATTATCACTGTCCATAGACGCATTCAAATGATCACACAAATCAGCATTTGATCCAGACAAATCACTAAACATATTAAACTCAACCGTTTTTGGCCTCCTCGTTTTTGGAGTCACATAAGGCTCTGTATGCACAGGATTTCGTACAGGAACCACAGTTGGGTCAAACACAGGATTTTGTACAGGAACCACATTTGGGTCAAACACAGGATTTTGTACAGGAACCACACTAGGGTGAAGCACAGGGGTACGATCACAGGCGAATGTCAAGTCCATGTCTACCAGACTGTACGTGGTCATAATGTTGTCAAATTAAATATAACACAAAGACACACAGTTATGGGTCAACACGGTCACAGGCGGGAAATGTTGCTTGCATGTATTGAGAAGTGAGACATTGTACAATAAGGGATAATCTAATCCCACCTCTGCCACCAAGAAAACGCTGTAGCGTCCAACGGTTGTATCCACTCTAAAATGGGCCCCTCTATCACAATGACTCACTAGTGGAACCTCGGCTACTGATCTGATATCAAGGGAGGGGTTTTTCTAAGCTCGCCTGGGATCACAACTCTCTTCGGTTAGTAATGGGTAAGTGTCAGCTAAAGAGTGACTATAAGGAATCCCTTCCCAATTTTGACCGGGATCTCCAATAATAATTGAATGAAATACGACTGCAATGTCGCCTTGCACAATGTCTCCCCTTACTCAATAACACAAACAACAAAATAGATATTCATATAAAAATAAATATATATTATCCTCTGGTCAAGATCAAATTACAAAATATAACACAATAATGATAATGATGATAATGATATAAATATCAAACCACTTTCAGGGGAAACCCAAATTATGGTCGACACACAACCACACGTGTACACGATCAGTAACGATGTATGAAATCTGGTAAACTGGCACACACGTAATAATGAAACAATAATATGATCTCTAATATAATAACACTAGAGGTAGTAAAACACTATTAAACAATATAACTTAGCACCGAACACTCGGAGGGAATCACTTAATCATAAAAGAACACAAAAAGGAACCTTCAGACATCCACTCACGTTCTAATACTGCTTAGTTATCCTAAGTAAGCGTTTGAGGTCTCAATCAAAGATCTATCGAAAGTGCGCTGTGTGACAGCTTACATACAACATACAATCTTGCAAATACGCCTACTCGCGAACGTCACGTTCCTCCGCGAGACTTGCGTATATTTATAAATAAATCGAAAGTAGAATAACATCAACATCGAGATCACCGGATAAATTAAGTACATGCATTTAAATTATGGATGGACAAATGAATATATATTGAAAGGAAAATGTGACGAAAGACTAGGGAATGTGGGTGGATACGGATAAAACTTCCGTATAAACGGTAAGCTATGAAATAAAAACCGTCACACTTATATTGTCCGGTCATATTTTCATTTTTTATCATAGCTTGATAATGACTAGAGAAGCCTAGTCGAAACGTCGCTCAGTAAAAAGCAGTAATTGTATTCCATAGAATTGTGACCTGTATACACAAAATAGTTGCTATTAAAATTGGATACATTTCCAACAAGGCTAAGGAGAATTCTTTTGAATTCAAAATTTCCGGGGACCATTTACCACAAAACTATTTTCCCTTAAAAAACCCAACGAAACCTTTAGTGCTGGAAGCACCTGTGTACAACTCTATATCCGGGGCATAGGTAAACCATTGTTCCGAGAAAAAAGATGAACCATTCCAATCTCTAAGAAACCTAAGCCACATGTGAAGCTCTAGCCTACACCCCTCATTAATTTTCACAAAATGAGACAAATCTTTAACTTTGGTAGACAGTGTAATCAAATATGACACGAGCTGCAAAATTCAAATGACCCAACAGCGAAAGTAATTCTCTTCTCCGGACACTTTTCTTCAGAAGAAAACTTTGTATTATTTGTGTAATCCTTCTAAGTTTCACACATGGAAGCCGAGCCTCCATATGCTGTGTATCTAATATAACACCTAAATATTCGAGACACATCGTAGGACCCAAAGTTTTATTTTCGGATAGTGGCACCCCCAGTTCCTTGAACAAAGATAACATAATAGCCATAGTTTCAACAGCATTAGTATTGGTTTGATCAATCGTTAAAAAATCGTCTAGTAAATGTAAAACAGACGCTACACCACATTTGTGTTGGGCAATCCAGCAGATAGAGGAAGAAAAAGTATCAAAAATTTTTGGACTAGAGCGAGAACCAAAAATCAATCGGGTAAAAAAGTACAGTTCCTTTCCCCACTGCACACCATGTAAATGCCATAAGCACGGATGAATTGGAATTTGCTTAAAAGCATCTTTGATATCGAATTTGCATAACCAACTAGCAACTACCCGACCCAAACTTTTGAATTACTTTGATGGCATCATCAATTGAAACATATGACTATGAATATTCTTCTTTATCAATTAAACTATTTAAACTGTCTTCACATGAATTGTGTGGAGCTGACAAATCCACGATCAACCGTTTCTTAAACAAGTACTTCCCAACAGCCAAACCTAAAGGGTTAATCTGAAATACCTCAAAAGGTGACTTCTGAAAAAGACCAATAATATAATTATTATCCAGCTCTTTCTTAATAAGTAATGTGACAGATTCTTTATCATCCCTAGCGGACTTATTATTTTTACATATAACTGTAGAAACTGGCACTGATAATATACCGGTCTTAAAACCATACCCTCTATCAGCTGATCAACAAATTTAATATCTGGATGATCTGTTAAAAGCTCTTCTAATCTGTTCACCTCAATAGGAGAGACAGGGGCTATTCCCTTTAACACCTTTAACTCTATATTATTATCTCCTATATTTTTGAGTCAAATTCTCTTAACCTCTTCCAGGTTAGATTTATCCCCTTTCGTACACTTAACCAAAGGGTGTGAGCCTCTACAAGATACACAAATATGAGCAAAAGTACAATTTCCCCATCCACAGCCATTAGCTGTGTTAAAATTATTACAAATGGGTGTCCCATTATGAAAACTAATTTTGCCCCCCCGAATATCTCTTTCCATTTTCCGTTTGCTATTTAAAAAACTAGTGGAAGGATTATTTCTCACTGCTGTAACAGATACATACAACGGAATATCCAGTTTCCCCCCAGTCAACTTTAATGCCCTGAGCTAACAAGTTACAGGCCTTAGAAAAAAAGACTTGATGGTATTCATAGAAAACTGAACCCCCAAAGGTTGAGGCCAAGTTCGTTATATGCCCCAAATATGCCTTCATTTCGCTATTTCTACTAGGAAATGCTTTGCAAATAACATCACGGAAAATATCAAAAGCCTTATAATATTCAACAATACTTAAAGGTTTGTTCAGTTTAGAACTCTGAGGGCTCTTGATTCTAATCTCACACCCATCCGCGTCAATTATATGTCTGAACTCTTCGGATTCAATATGGGGAGGTACAAGCAACACACCAAGTTCACAAACTTCCCTTCAAGAATCTTTTGTTGCAGTTTAAATGCAATATTCGCCACGTACGGTGCGTCATGAGAGCTAATCCCATTGCCCTGATCTAATACACTGATAGTATCATTGTTAAACCTTGACATACCTCCAAAGGTAGGGTCCACGTGGCCTAAGGAGGTATCATTACAAGATAGGCTAGGCCTACCACTATGGAGCCGAAACGTTGCCATATTAAGAGAAAATATAATAGTTAAAATTGACAAATTATCAGAGTCAAATTGGTAAAAATGGTCATTAAGACATCAGTATTTACCGTCTCGGCTAAAATTACTACCCCATTGGGTTGTTCTAAAGAATTGTCCGATTTTATTATTTTTTTTTTTGAAAAAAAAAGAAATAAATTTCGTTGTCATGTCGAACAAATTTTTATACGCCCACATTGAAATGTGGCTGTATATTGTCGTCGCCCCCGTCCATCGGTCCGTCGGTCCGGTGTCCAAAAGCAATTGTGGACGCTCTAGAGGCTAATGTTAATATACGATTGACTTTAAATTTATGCACAGGGTTTAAGGTCATGAGACAAAGAAGCCTATTGATTTTCAGCGATTTCCGATAATTACTGCCAGAGTTATGGCCCTTGATCACTTTGAAAAATCTTGTGGACGCTCTAAATGCTAAAGTTAATATCCGATTGGCTTTAAATTTATGCACAGTGTTTAAGGTCATGAGACAAAGAAGCCGATTGATTTTCAGCGATTTCCGATAATTACTGCCAGAGTTATGGCCCTTGATCACTTTGAAAAATCTTGTGGACGCTCTAGAGGCTAAAGTTAATATCCAATTGACTTTAAATTGATACACAGTCTTTAAGGTCATGAGTCTAGAGGCTAAAGTTAATATCCAAATGACTTTTAATTTATACACAGTGTTTGAGGTCATGAGATGAAGAATCATATTGATTTTCAATGATTTCGGATAATTACTGCCAGAGTTATGGCCCTTGATCACTTTGAAAAATCTTGTGACGCTCTAGAGGCTAAAGTTATCATCCGATTGACTTCAGATTTGTACAGAGTTTAAGGTCTTGAGACGAACAAGTATTTTGAATTTCAATGAATCTTTATGACTTGAACAGCTAAATTCATGATGTTAAAAGTTTTGTATACTAAACATTAGCATGGGACAGAACTTTATAAAAACCAAACAAATTCTACAGTAATGGTTTTCTGATAATGAGTTGTTACTCTTAATCAGATTTTAATGTATTATAAATGTTTCATTACCAAAAAAAGTAAAAATATGCGACAACTCTTATTGACTGCCCGGACGATATAGCTGCTGTGGGCGTATGTTTTGTTGCCTGGCAACCTATCTTTGTTTAATGAGTTATATCATCGAATCTTGAGGTTGGCTCATTCTCTTAATAGACCGGATGAATCTTTGACAGCATATCGGCATGGATGTGAGCGAATTATATCTGAAATAAGTGAAACTGTAAAAGTGGTGCCTGGCTGCCTTAATCAAGCTCTACAGTTATTAGACGATGTAATAAATTGCATACAAGACAATTAGGGCATGATAGAGAGTATCATCTTTTGTCGGGAAGAGTTGATCCGCCAAAGTTATTTATTCCACAAGAACAGTTACAATATTTAGTTGATAAAGATCTGTAATTTGTAGAAAATTAAAAAATAAAATATTCCCGAAAAGAGGTATGAATGATTGTTTCACTGGGTAGATTTAAAGAATATTTTAATTTACCTTTTCAATCGATCATGATAAGGTACGGTAGTTGTCAACGCAAAAGATGCAGCAGAGTCTACCTGTCCACTGTCAATATTAAAATCTAATGGATTATGTAGTTGTCATAAAACATGACAGAAAAGACATAAATTATTTGTTCTTTTCACATTAACTGGGAGTTAAATAATGCGAAACTAGAAACAAAGGTTATATTAATTAAAATACAACTAGAAACAAAGTAATCAGATGTAAAAATGGCTAAATATAGAGCATCGGAAATGTCAGAATATATTGTAACGAATAGTAAACGGATAGTAAAATGATTCGGATAACCCTTATTTTGTATCCGTTAACGGATATCCGAATAGTAGTTTCAACACTACATATTACGCTAAATATTGTTTTATATAATTAATTAATCACCAGGTGTTTTTAAAAGTCAAAATCCAGTAGGCCTACAGCGCAGTGGATACTTACGGATGGTCCCCGGATCCATTCACTTGATTTGACATGCTTATTGTTTGAAATATATGTGTAACCTATATTGTGTGTCGTGTCCACGGGTTTGTATTTTGTAATTGTTTATGTGTTATGCGGTCCTCCTGCTCTTACTATTCTCTCAGCTAACCGAAGAACCCCAGATGCATCAGCCGCTTATATCAACGTAGATTTATGACGTCGTGTGCCCATAGTCCGTATCAGGGAGCATTAATTTTAGTCCTGACGATAAAAACAGATGAGTTATGACGTCAACTTCGGCTGAACTCGGAAGTACGCCCCTTTCTTTATATGGTCAGTTAGATTGGAGAAATTCTGATAGTCAAAAATACAATGGAGAAAATCTGATAGATGAAAATGCAAAGATGAAAAATTTACATTGAATTTGCAAAGGCGAAAAGTAGAGAGGGAAAAATCAAGACTAGATTTTTACATTTTTATCATTTTTGTCGAGCAATTTTGTTTTATGGTAAATATCCATTAAAATGTTTTAAGTGTTATGTGATTTTTACATGTGAAAAATCTCGAAAATGGCCATTTTGACTATGATAATTTTGCAATTTTAACCATGATATTTTCTTTTAATATGGCAACGATTCGGCTCTATATACCACTATCCTGGGTACGTCGACTCTGTGACAACTGTTCCACATTCCTCGATAAAAGTCGTAATTGTTCTTGAATTCTCGAAAGATCAAGTTGATGGGCGCCGCCATCTTGAATCAGCTGACCTACACTTCCGCGATTACGGCCTCGTTCTCGTGCTACAAATGTCGTCTGCTCTAAATCTAATTCGCCCTCGCTGACATTTTCGGTCGTTCGAAGGCTATTCAAAACACCACCTCTCTCAGTCTCACTAAAACCATTCCCAGCAACGGAATTACTCCTTGCCAAAAAAATTCTTGTTGTCAAAGAGTCATTGCGAACCGAATCATCCCGCACTTTCGATATAGACTGCCAATTAGCTTTAATTGTCTTCAAAATGTCCTTTCGTGGAATCGATGGAGGAATTACTTAAGAAAGTCTTTTCAAAATCTCTCTCATATAATCAGAAGTCCAGTTTTCAGGTATATCGGAATGACTTCGAGTTCAAACACCACTGTTAGCGTTGTGTATCATTAGAGGGCCCACTACATGTGGTTGTACTTCTCCCGCCAATTGCAAGGCCGGTGGAGATATCTCGTCTTTCGCTAGGTCGACTGCTGCTTCTCCTTCTCAACACCTGAGGCATGGATGAAGAACAACTATTCCAACTTCTGCGTCTCTTCATGATGAATAGGAAGCAGGTGCCTAGTAGAAGGCACAAAAATAACGAAGATAAAAGTTTCAAACGCATTAATAATTTGGCTGTATTGCATGACCCACCGAGCTAACCAGACGAGACTTTGTTGTGATGTTCGCATGTACAAATACTCCAACCAATGCGCATGATCCGATTGCTTTAATGTTTTAAACTCAATTTGAACAAGTTACAAATAATAATTACAAAGGATTAAAGAGTCATCCTACTTGAGCAAACATGTGAAAACATTTGGGCTCAGTAATTTGCTTTAGCCGCCATTGGCTAAATTAGTTTTTCGGCCCTAGATTAATTTTTGAAAGCAAATATTATTTTTTCAAAATCTGATATAACTTAATTGCCTCTGGAAGTCCAAAATAGTCCAAATTTGTCTATATTTAAACGACGTCTAAAAACCCTGTTTTTTACCCAAACTTTTGAACTATAATTTAAATGCTTCACTTTCCATTTGTATATTGTAACTTGACTATTCCTTTGTATTCTTTTGTTTATTTGTATACATGTATGTTTTTTTATAATCATATACTACTTTGTAAAGCGCCACAGAGCAGTCAGACTATTATTATTATTATTATTATTATACACTTATAGACTTACTCAATAAGCCACCATGTTTATTCAGGTTTTGATATATTTCAGTGCAACAACACATAGTGATTTAATCATCAGAGCTGTAAAGAAGAATATTAAATATAAAGTTATACATAATGCATCTATAATGAATGCCATCGGATGTTGTGGTCTACAGGTACATTATAGTCTTCTACTCTAGTATTATATTTGTGTAACCTGCTACTAAACTTTGATTCTGTAGAAAGGAAAAAATAAATGTATTGATTTTTTTGTCTTTGGAAAGGGTATCAGTCTAAAGCCTGGCACACACTATGCGACAACTTTAGCGACGAGTCTGGCAACAAATATCGCCGCGACATAAGTTGAGCAATCACAAAAAAAAAACTCTGTCATGTGCTTCGTCATATGACACCTCTAAATGCATTTTAGTTGTCATTGCGTCAAATACATAATACATAACTGGTTACTGGTCGAGTGCTGTGCGTTTATAGTATTCCAAGTAACGATCTCAAATTGGACGTCTCTGGTATACATGCATAGAAAACCGGCTACGTGAGGATTAGTCCAGAAATATACCAGTCTCCTAAATATTGTAGCAGCCCCGGCAAGGGTGGTCTCGCCTCTAAAGAAGGAAAATACGATTTTCGTTAACACACAAAAATATGAAACTTTATCAAATGTTGAACATACACTTGGAAATATAACTTAGTAGATCTTCTTAGGCTTTCCTTCCGGTGGCTTTGAATTTAGGACTAGCGACCAGATAAGTATACATAAATGATGACTATTTAATTGGGGAAATTTGTGTAATTTATGAAAATATATTTATCATTTACTTTATATGTTATTTGGGAAAATTTACTTTACTTTAAAAATAATCATGGAATGTGCCCTTTAAGACGAGGTTCTAAGAATTGGGGAGGGAGGAGTTAGTGCTCTTCGACTCTTACCCGGCAAGCGCCAATGACTATGAGTGAATGCCAATGGAAACCCTGAGGACCTTATATACTATCGCTTTAGATGTCATGTGATTGTCTCGACCAATCAGATCACATAAAAAGGGGACGTATTTTGCCTAGGAAGGATCTACTTTACAATACTGGTACATGAAATGTAATCATTATTAATGAACAGATAACTTTTGAGGAGGCAATAAGTTGGCAATACAAATATATAGCTAATCTGACTAATATCCAACTCTTAGAATACTAATGGTAGGGTGACCCACCATAAATAAATATCTCCATATATCTCGACAATTATGCCACAATATTTATATATGCCAAGCCTCAAATCAGTTTCACACAATTATAGTCACTAAATAAAAGATCATGTTGTACTTAATAAGCTATGACCATTAATCATGTATAAATAATAGACTGAAAACTGGTTCCAAATGTCGTCCATAACATCCAGACACTTTTGAGTAAAAGATAGGTTACGTGCCCTTGTTTTGAAATTAGTCTCGCTTAACCAGTCTATCGACCATTCTACGTCTGATTGACAGGTCGGGATAATCAAGACTACTTTTTTACGAAACATAACAGAAAGCTAGAAACAGAAATTGAATTTAGAAATAAGCACGTTAGGTAGCTCAACAATCGTTTTAAGAAGCTTGTAAAAGTAAAATGAAACTACTGCTAGTATCATGTTCCTGTCTAACCCGAGTGATTCAGAGATATTATTTATTTGTACTAAACCAAAAGATGCCGCTCTTAACGGTACAGTTAATTATAAAGCGATTTAAAAATTAAAACGAACGTAATTTCTAAATCTCCTGTAATAACCAAGAAGCTTATTTTTACTGCTATTCAAAATCGTCAACAATAAATTTTTTACGACTGTAATAGTTGATAGATTTGTAGAGAATTGCACGTGCCATGGCTATTTATAGTATCATACTGTCAGAAAGTTGGTCTCGGCACGGCGAATGTGCACGCTTCAGTGGTAGTCTCGAACTATCAGCGGTGGACTGTATTTCTGTAGAGTACATGGGTCACCCTACTAATGGATGTACAAAATAATAATGAAATTAATGTAATAACAATGTATCCTTAGTTACGTCATGATTACGTCCCACGACGTTATCATGAATGAGCATTACGCCTCAAATACAAAAGACTAATTTTAACAAGGTAGAACTCAATATCGCTATATACAACCGTTACAAATTATGCAAGGAATAACATGCTCCATCCGATTTCAATAAAGATGAAAATGTAAATTAACGAATAATTATATCATTAGCCCCGAAAATATTAGCACAGTCGCCATTGCCAAGATGATCACGGCGTATGAATTTCCTACTCAAGGCGAGTCAAGGCCTTGCTTGCGCCGAACGTAATATTGAATCTAAACACAATAGATTTAACTGAACCTGGATACAATTATCTAATCATCCTTTATAAATATCGCTTTATTAGCGATCGTCTCTTAAACATTTATTCATTGTTTGTGATAACTAGAAATAAAAAGTATTTGTGTCCCCGTTATCGATATCGCGCTAACAACCGTTTTTGAAATTGGCGGTTTCGCCAAACCCTTGTAGAAAACTAGACAAACTTTTAAGAAATTACTCTGTGAATCAGGATTATAACCGTTCGTGGATATAACAGTGAACATATATGAAGGTAAGGCAAATTACTGATATTTAATTGACATGTTTAATGTTACTCAAACGACGATATGTATCAAAATTCATCGAGTAAACGACGTGTTGTTCGGGGGACACAAATACTAGAAACGTCTTCACTCGTTCTAGGTTTAAACTAACTCTAAATTTAGACAACACATGATGGCATTTCACACGATTAATAGCTTAGGTTACTCAACAATTAATATTACTTATGCTAATCATTGTTTCTATAAAAATTATCATTACAATCCCTGTAAACAATCACCGATTACATACGTTATCATAAAGAAACGAAAGGCATCCCCATGTTACTATAATTAGAATAAAGTCTCAACAAGCGAACGAGTGAAAACATACAAAAACAACAGGAATGGCCCAGGCCATTTCATTACCCCCCTCCAACTAAAACATCAGATACTCCGAATCTGTAACGGCAACTGTGGCAGGACCAGTCTTCCCATCATCACACCAATACCAATCGGAAGCACCATACAGAGATACCAAATCTTCCATCACCATACCATTGCCATCCAGATACGTCCTATAGACATACCAAATCTTCTATCGTCATACCAATTAATACCACTACTCATGTTGTCAATTACCATTATCTGCCTCAGGAGTTTCGAGTCGCATCCCAATCTGGTCCTTCTCTATGGCTTCAACTACGGCATCTGTGTCCAAGGCTCGGGCACTCATAGCTGCCTGGTAGCTATCGACTAGCATTCTTGCCGGAGGTCCGGTTACTCTGGACAGTGCGACATCTTGCAGAGCCCGGTAGCTGTAGATACGTGATTTACTGGCATTGTGCTGGACGTTCTTTCCTGAAGGTGGTATAGAGGTACCCGGTAGTGTCAGCATGTTATACTTGTCTAGCAGGTAGTGGCGGGATATCACCAAAGTCCTAGACTGGCATCCTTCTTCTAAAATCATGGCCGCATATTCCAGCTGAAGTAGACGATCCTCGGGCTCCATTTTCTGCTAGTCTCTGGGGGGCCATACTACTGTCTTTCGTCCAATTGCGACTGGAAACCGATTGTCCTTCCAATCGCGTCTGGCTGGTGGCAATAGTGGCATGCATCCGCGACTGAGAAGGTCTGCCTCTGCCGGCGTTCTTTCTGGACATGGTCGCTTCTGGGCAGGAACTGGTGCCGGACTGAGGCTTCTCTTGATCGGATTACCTGGGAGAGGACTGGGTTTGGTAGGTAGCGATACAGGTTGTCTGGCAGCTTTAACCTCTGCTGTAACCATGGAGACATCTTGAAGAGATGCTGTGGTCTTCGGCTTACAGATGGGGACAGAAGGTTTGTTCCACACCATTATCCTGTCTAGCGATTCAGGGGCTACTCCAAGAAAGTCAGCCAATGTTAGCTTCCTCGTTTCCAACTGGGATCCTTCCAGGGCGATGCCAACACCAGGCGGTCTCAGTTTGTTGGATTATGGTAGAAGAGCTAACTTCTGACTTAAAGAACGCACGGTCCGAGGGTCTTGTACGGCCGTCCTCCTTAGGGTGGCCCTGTACCATACCTTATCTTCAGATGGGAAAAGGGCAGCTCCGCCATCCTTCTTAATAGTTAGATCTTTAAGTGTAATCAGATTGGCAAGGTTAAACGATGGTTGGTGGGGATTATACTTCACTGTGGAAGGAGTTGGAGTTGGTGTTGGCATTATCTCCCCTTCGGCACAGATAGACAAAACATCACTGTCACTTTCACTGTCACCTCTGAGGGCTCTCAATTCATCTGTCCATTCTTCTTCTGTCTTGTAAGCTGGGATAGCGGTGAAGCCCAATTAGGTACTGTGACAACTCGTCTGTAGACTTTGGGGTTGATGGCATACCATATTGAATTTCCTTCAGATGTAAATTCGGGATCCAGGCTCCGTAGTCTGTCTTTGTGGCGGTCACAGTGTTTTCTAAATTCAGTTATACGACTGAAGGATCTGAAATCGCGGCAGAATACACATACAACCTTCATTTGTTTATGGGGAGCAGCAGCCAAGTGGTTCTTCAGTTGTTTCTTTGTTGCAAATGACTCAAGGCAAGACCCAATCCCACAATTTTATTTAGACATCTTGGAAAGCCTAAAATGTATAATAATGTGAAAATCATAAGTTTTGAGGACTATAAAACGTTACAAATAATGCCATCATGTGTATCTAGGAACGTAACTACTTGGGCATAGGTAACATTATAATCAAACAACTATCATCCACGTATACTATGTCCTTCATTTTCTCTATAGTAGGGTATTATTCCCAACCTCCATTAATTCTTCCTTTGAGTTTGGTACTTTAAATACAGCTCCATATTCATTTGGAAAGATCTTGCGTTAGTAGGATTCTGGTTGATCAGGCCAAATGGCTACTGACAAAATTAATTACTTCAATGGATATACTTTCTGTCCACACTCTTCGGCGTCAGCCTTTAATTATCAATTTCCGCAACGGACCCACTGCATCTCAAACTCAAGACTTCTTTTTTACTTTCTACAAGGAGGTTGACTAACAGGAATATTATTTCTCTCACTTAAAAACTTTTAAAATGGACAACTACATAGCATAAGATGACTGGATAACATCTGTTTAACTTCTAACATTAAAAAAATATTGAATCTCTAAAGACTAACAACAACATATGTACAGATAGTGGGACATCAAAAGCAATCTACGAAAATTTGACGTTAGAATCCTTTGTATGGTAGAAGCCTATCTAAGTGAAAAACGTGTGGTGGTTTCTTCATCAACTGTTTTATTTGGTACGTTACATCATCGATTTTCCTAACAACAAGATATGGCCCCTTCCATAAAGAAGTGAACTTGCTGCACACACCGACTTTTCTCACAGGATTGTGTAACCATACTGCCTGCCTTTCTTTCAGACTCCTCTTCTTGGCCTTTAAGTCATTGTACTTCTTCCTGTAACACACATTCTTCTTGAGGAACTTCTGGCTTATCTCATGACATTGTTTAATTTTGTGTTGAAGACATGACAAATAGTCGTCTACATCTAGTTCAGTTACTTCCTTTGCTGGCTGCCCAATCATTGCCTGCATTGGTAAAGTTATCTTTCTACCAAACACCATCATGACTTGTGATAAATATTCATCCCACAATTTCTGGTCTTTTTCACAGTACATAGTGAGCATCTGTTGCAAAGTCCGGTTAAATCTTTCTACACTTCCATTTGATTGGGGTCGGAAACTTGTCGTTCTAGTGTTGTGTATGTCTAGCACTACAGAGAACAGTCATCATGAAAAATTTTATTTTGAAAGTTTGTTCCCTGGTCGGTGTGAAGTTGTAACGACGTTCCAAACCTGCAAACAAAGTCATTAACAAATGCGATAGCTACAGTCTTGGCTTCTTGATTTGGTAGAGCTAAAGCTTCTGTCCATTTGGTAAAGCAGTCGCTGATCACTAGTATGTATCGATTCCCTCTTTTGGTGAGGGGCAAAGGTCCGATGATGTCATTTGCAATTCTTTCTATTGGTTTTACCAACTTCTTGGCAGTACACGCATCACATGATTGACAATAGTCACCGATCTCATTTTTCATATTTGGCCAATAAAAAGTATTTTTGATTTTCTCTAGTTTTTTCTCGCCGAGGTGGGCTGCGCTTGGAATGTCGTGGAAGTAATGGAGTACGTCAGATTTTAAATTATCAGGAACAATCATTTGAAGCCCCAAATAGCTGTCGTCGCTGTACCATCTGCGGTAAAGTACACCATGATGAACTTCTAGTCAGCTCCAGTGCCTCCAAAGGACTTTGATGGAACTAGATCTGTCAGATATCTCTCCCCACTCAGGCCTCCTGTTCTCTTCTATTGCTGTAAGAACAAACCCTACGCTATTATCATCGAGTTGTTCCTTTCGAACGTCTTCCAGGGACCAACCTTCAAGGATAGGTGCTATTACTTCAGATGCTTGACTTCTAGTGACTGCTCTGACATACTGACTATCTTTCCCAATAAGTTCATTCGATAAGGGTTCCATGTCTTCATCATCGCTAGACTCGTCGTCATTATTGTGTTGTCTTGCACAAACCCTGCACGGGTTCCTCGATAAAGCGTCGGCGTTACTGTGTTTCTTCCCAGCAGGTTCCTAGTTCTTGGAGCCATCGTGCCACCTGGCCGGTTGGATTTTTCAGATTTCTCATCCAGCTAACAGATGCATTATCAGTTTGTAACAAAACTTCCTGTCCATAAAGGTATGAATGAAAATGTTTTATCGATGTTACCACTGCTAGTAATTCTTTTCGTGGCGGTTAAGAGACTTGCTCATATAAGCTATGACTCGTTCGTATCCATTTTGTTCCTGAGAGAGCACGGCACCTACAGCTTTCTCACTCGCATCGGTATCAAGAATGAATTTAAGTCCTGGGATAGGATAAGATAAAATAGGAGCGGAGGTTAATTTTCCTTTCAGTTCCTCGAAGGCACATCTGCACTCACATGTCCAGATGTATCTCTTGCCCTTTTTAACGAGCTGATCCAAAGGTCTGGCAATGTCGGCAAATCCTTGAATAAATTTCCTATATTAAGAACAGAGTCCTAAAAAACTCCTAACCTGCTTCACATTTTGGGAATCTGCCAGTTTTGTACTGCATCAATTTTCTCTGGATCGGTCTCATTTCCATTCTCTGATACGATGTGTCCAAGGAATTTGACTCGTTTTTGAAAGAAAACACATTTGGATGGTCAGAGTTTCAAGTCTGCGTCTAACAATCTTTGAAAAACATGTTCAAGACGTTGGAGATTTTCGTTGATACTAAAAGATCCTACAATTATGTCATCCATGAAAAGTAAACATTCCTCCCATCAATCTCTGGAAAGAAGGAGTGTTGACTAATCCAAAAGGCATGACTGTGAAGTGATACAATCCATTCCAAGTTGCCAAAATCCCGAGTTAAGATCCATGGAGCTAAACCATCTAGAGTTGGCCAGGGCGTCCAAACAGTCATCCGTTCTTGATAATGGGTAGGCGTCTTTGACTGTGACGTCATTTAGCCTACGGTAATCTACGCAAAAACATACAGTGTTGTCTTTCTTCCAAACCATTACAACTGGAGATGCCCATACACTCTGAGACTCCTCAATTACTCCTCGTTCCATCATCTTATTAATCTCTTCCTTCTCAATCTCTCTCTTCCCCAAAGCCTGGCATCTTGGTGGTTGCTTGATTGGTATAGCATTGCCAGTATTAATCTGGTGTGTCACTCTGTTTGTTTTTCCTAAGTGAGCAGACAATGTTGCAAAAGCCTGTTGGTATTTGACTAAGAGCGCCGCAAGATCCTCTGCTTCACTCTTCTGGAGATGGATGGAGCTCCTCTCCCACAAGTCTATCAAATGTTCCGGTAGCTGTGTTGATGCTTCGGTGGTGGTGTCTAATTTTGTCTCCTTAAGTGTTGCTGCCCATCTGCCCTCATGTTCCATGGGTTGAATATAAATTCTGCTGATCCTATCACCATGTTGTCGTAAAGCGTTATATCGCAATTTGGAATGTGAAGTCCTTGAGGTAAATCCTGGATCGCGGTGATTAATCCATCCGGTGCAAGTTTCCCAATTTTTTTGACATGCGTAGGAATCCAAGTTCCAGTGTGAGGCTTAAGTGTTGTGGTATCTCTGATTTCTACTCTGCAAACCATCTCTGCTTCTCCGGCAATCCAGCACGGTATAACTGACTCATCTATATTTTACCGGAGGCGTTTAAAATCCATTGCTGATACATATTTTAGCAGGAAATCCTGTCCAAGAATGGCTTCCGGGATAATGTCTCGTACGACAACGCGGTGGCTAAATTCCTTTTTATCCAAGGTAATTTCATGATACCATAACCTCTTATTTGTAGTCCAGGTCCATCCACGCTGGATATATTAGCTTCCCAATGCTTAAGTTTTGGCGATACGCTTTCAGAAATCTGATCAAAAACTCTGCTTGATAAAATTGTCATTGTAGATCCACTGGTGTGGTGGTGGATGGCTGAATGGTTAGCACGCACGCACTGTATCATGAGACCTGTCATTGAGTCAACTGGCGTGGTTTCGAATCCACAGTTGTACGTGACCAGGAGTAGGGTTGCCTGTCCAACCTCGTGGTTTTTCTCCGGGTCCTCAGGTTTCCTCCCACAGCTAAAGACCCCTATGCGCAAGCAAATTATTGAAATAAAATTAAAACCATATATTAGTCCCGAAATGACCTAGTCTGTGTCGAGTGGACGGATAACATTTGAGGAGGCAATAAGTTGGCAATACAAATATATAGCTAATCTGACTAATATCCAACTCTTAGAATACTATTGGATGTACAAAATAATAATTAAATTAATGTAATAACAATGCGTCCTTGGTTACGTCTCGATTACGTCCCACGACGTTACCATGAATGAGCATTACGCCTCAAATACAAAAGACTAATTTTAACAAGGTAGAACTCAATATAGCTATATACAACCGTTACAAATTATGCAAGGAATAACATGCTCCATCCGATTTCAACAAAGATGAAAATGTAAATTAACGAATAATTATATCATTAGCCCCGAAAATATTAGAACAGTCGCCGTTGCCAAGATGATCACAGCGTATGAATTTCCTACTCAAGGCGAGTCAAGGCCTTACTTGCACTGAGCGTAATATTGAATCTAAACACAATAGATTTAACTGAACCTGGATACGATTATCTAATCATCCTTTATAAATATCGCTTTATTAGCAATCATCCCTTAAACATTTATTTATTGTATGTGATAACTAGAAATAAGAAGTATTTGTGTCCCCGTTATCGACATCGCGCTAACAACCGTTTTTGAAAATGGCGGCTTCGCCAAACCCTCGTAGAAAACGAGACAAACTTTTAAGAAATTAATCTGTGAATCAGGATTATAACCATTCGTGAATATAGCAGTGAACATATATGAAGTTAAGGCAAATTACTGATATTTAATTGACATGTTTAATGTTACTCAAACGACGATATGTATCAAAATTCATCGAGTAAACGACGTGTCGTTCACTCGTTCAAGGTTTAAACTAACTCTAAATTTAGACAACACATGATGGCATTTCACACTATTAATAGCTTAGGTTACTCAACAATTAATATTACTTATGCTAATCATTGTTTCTATAAAAATTATCATTACAATCCCTGTAAACAATCACCGATTACATACGTTATCATAAAGAAATGAAAGGCATCCCCATGTTACTATAATTAGAATAAAGGCTCACGAAGGTCAACAATCGAACGAGTGAAAACATACAAAAACAACAAGAATGGCCCAGGCCATTTCAATATAATTTATCCTCTCATTACGAAACAAACAACCAAGAGGGGACAACCAATAAGCCCAGGAGAGTGATTGACTGTCACCCTCCGTTTTCTCGCTACAGTTGCTGAAAAAAAAAAACGCCCATTCTAATTACCGTCTATGAATCCTAGGACTATATTATTATTGAGTATATTTCTATACAAACGGAACAATCCACTGGGCCTACCATGTATACGACAGTTCACACATTTAATAAATTTAATTTCAATTAGTTAGTTAGACTTCAATTAGATTACCTGAGAAACTTCGTGTGTGGTTATGTCACATGAGAAGGATAACTAAAAATGATTGGTTTAATAGGTGAATTTATTTCCTTGATTGTCGCTTAACTTGTCGCCAAGGTGAAGACATTACACGATTTGTTGCTGACGAAGCGACAACTTGGGCAATATTATCAAATATGTCTGATATTGGCGACAAAAAATCGCTAGCAACCGAGTGCGGACACTAGGCGAAATTTTGATTTTTCATCGTTGGTGACCGAAATCACCAATGTCATCGCGTAGTGTGGGCCAGGCTTAAAGAATATTCTTAAGGGGTAGCTTTTTATACGCCCACATTGAAATGTGGTCGTATATTGTTGTCGCCCCCGTCCGTCCGTCCGGCGTCCACAAGCAATTAGCTCTATAGGCTAAAGTTAATATCCGATTGACTTTAAATTTATACACAGTGTTTAAGGTCATGAGACGAAGAAGCCTATTGATTTTCAGCAATTTCCGATAATTACTGCCAGAGTTATGGCCCTTGATCACTTTGAAAAATCTTGTGGACGCTCTAGAGGCTAAAGTTAATATCCGATTGACTTTAAATTGATACACAGTCTTTAAGGTCATGAGACGAAGAAGCCTATTGATTTTCAGCGATTTCCAATAATTACTGCCAGAGTTATGGCCCTTGATCACTTTGATAAATCTTGTTGACGCTCTAGAGGCTAAAGTTAATATCCGATTGACTTCAAATTTATACGCAGTATTTAAGGTCATGAGACGAAGAAGCCTATTGATTTTCAGTGATTTCGGATAATTACTGCCAGAGTTATGGCCCTTGATCACTTTGAAATATCTTGTGGACGCTCTAGAGGCTAAAGTTAATATCCGATTGACTTTAACTTGATACAGTCTTTAAGGTCATGAGACGAAGAAGCCTATTGATTTTCAGCGATTTCTGATAATTACTGCCAGAGTTATGGCCCTTGATCACTTTGAAAAATCTTGTGACGCTCTAGAGGCTAAAGTTATCATCCGATTGACTTTAGATTGATACACAGAGTTTAGAGGGACAATAACACTCTTGCTGGCTTTACAGCTCCAGAAAAAAAATAATAACCTTATTCTAAGTATTAGATGGTTAAGTGTCCTACCTGTTGTGTAAATTATCCATTACATCCTATTTTACTTGTCCAGAGGGTTCGAAAATATTTTTAAATTCAAGTCACATTTGAAAAGGTTTACGTTAGGCTTTTCAAATCATTTAGTTGAATTTTTCCAATTTTTTTAAATTAGGTGTGTTAAGATGAAATTTGTATCACCAATTAATTGGAATGTTGTAAAATAGTACAATTTGTTGACCAGAATAAAGATTGGGACATATTATTTAGTTACAACAAGAGTGGTATTGAGCCTTTAAGGTCTTGAGACGAACAAGTTTTTCAATGAATCTTTATGACTTGAACAGCTAAATCCATAATGTTAAGAGCCATTCCACAAGAAAACCATGAAGAAGGTATGAAGGTGGGGGTCGGCCGATAGACTTTATATTTACAGCGTTTGGTCGACCCATCGAGCCTACTCCCCAGCCAAAATTGTCGATTTTAGAAATCAACCGTTTTTGAGATACAGCCCGATTACATTTTTTGACTGATTTTCGTCATTTTCAGGTCAAATTTCGACCATTTTTGTAGCATTGCTATAACCGTTAATCGAACAATGTCGAAATGAATTGAAATGAAATGAAATGGAGTTTAAAGTCCTACTGTTCTGCTCCTAACCTGGGCTAATGAAGATGGGCATACGCCATACAGTGTGCTACGAGGGAAATTTTGCCCGGGCAGCGGCGCTTCGGCCTACTCTTATATCGAATTCCAACTGCCAAGGGATCTTTTACGTGCACGCCAATGTGTACACAGGACCTCGGTTTATCGTCGCATCCGAACGACTAGACGGCTGTCCTTGTCAAGCCCTCCATCCTGCATCACTGACAAGGGGAAACCACGCCGGAAAATCTGGTAGAACTTTCTCGGCCAATGCAGGGATCGAACACCCGACCTCAAGGCTAGCGAGCCAGCATCTTACCCACTTAGTCACATGATCCCCGAACAATGGCAAACTAAGTTTTGGTTGGCGATTATAGTCCAGGTCTCACCCTGCCATATTATAATGGTTACCCAATGCAATCTCTCTTTCCGTAGGTGTCATGGCACTACACAAAATATGTGTCTGCAGACACCTGAATTATACTCTTTCTTCACATTGCGATAACTCCACTGAAGCAGGGTTTGCGATAAAAATGAAAATCGTTTTATTTGCAGCTTGACCTATTCTAACAACATAAAAAATAAAATCGTTGTCAACTAACCCTCAACAGCATGAAAATTTGTGTCGAAAGTTACGAAATTCGTCACTTTTCGCGTCGAGTGTTGGGATTTCGCCCATATATTCCAGGCATGTCCTACGCTATTTTCCAAATGTCCGGCCAGGAATATGCCCAATCGGACATCAAGATATGATGAATAATATTCAGAATTTCAAAATTAATATAGTAAACTGAGTGTATAAACCACTCATCCCGATAATTGTTGATAATAGACTGGATTGATTAGGTAATTAATTGATCAGCGTATTTATCGTATTATACCGTCAATACACCTACGTTGTTTACCTGCTTAATCTGCCTTGCTTGACTGACTTATTACTTTGTCAGGAAATTCATCAATCTAATCTTGAACAGAAGTCATTGCTTCTCTTTTGTCGGACTTTTCTTATTTCAGACGCCTTTCTTTATTTGCAGACGTATAAACGAAGACCTGAATTTTGGGGGAATATTACTGGCGTGAATTTGATTGAAACAGGTGCGGACCGGCAAATTTCATTCTATCGTATTACAAACACACGTAATTTTGTAGGAATATTACTGACATAATTTTAAATACCACACGGGAATGAAATATGAATAAGCGGTTGCCATGCAAGATACAACCACATTTTGCAAAGATGGACAGAGAACAAGCTAAATAAAAAGCAATTTTTCGTACAACCAGGGGCCATCATCCAGTATTTTACAGTCCGACATGCGACAATATCAAAAGGAACCAAGATCTTTGGGATATAAAGTATATATAAAAGTTTCATCAAGCCGAATAAAAATTGTGACATTAAGAGGGACTACAAGATCAAAAGTTGTTTTTTTGTATATTCAGGGATCATAATTCAGGAAGCTACGATGTGATATGCGCGAATATCGAAAGGAACCGAGTTCATTGGGTTATTATAAACATACTTTTTAAGTTTCATCAAAATCGGATAAAAATTGTAACCTCCAATGTCCACAAGCTAAAAATGTGATTTTTGGTAATTTCGGGGCCTTAGTCCATAAGTTACAGTCTGATACATAAACCTATATTTCAAGTTTTGTTGAAAATGGAAAAAAATTGTGACCTGTGGAGTGCCCATAAACAAATTGGTGACAGACGGGCGGACAGGGGCGACGACAATATACGTCCATGCGAGAATGTGGGCTACAAAAATAGAGAGGTGTTCCTATTTTTATTGCGTGCGGATTTTTAATTGGGTATGAATCCTTTCTCCGGGTCCTCCGGTTTCCTCCCACTGCTAAAGACCCCTACGCGCAAGCGAATTATTGAAATAAAATTAAACCATATGTTAGTCCCGAAATGACCTAGTTTGTGTCGAGTGGACGTTAAACCCCATTCCTCTCTCTCTCTCTCTGGGTATGAATCCGTCTGCTTAAATAACCATAAGAGTTATACCCCTTTATTTTTGGTAAAATGTCCGACAAGAAAACTTTTGAAATCCCAACTCTAACTCATTTGTTTTTCAATATTTTCGAATGAAATATGGTTTGTCGATAGAGCAACGTGTGAACTTCAAATTGTATCCCTGATGACCTCGCGATTGACGGTCACGGTGAAGACTAAATAGGCGATTTTCATGGAAATTGGGTCTGTTTTACATAATTGTCGACTTTCATCTGCTCTAACTCGACTATTTTTCAAAATTTTGAATTGAAATTTCTCATTTTTCATAGAAAAAAAAATGTTTAAATAATCAGGATCAACATTTTAGATCGAGAATTTGCGAAAATCCATATTCATTGGAAGACGTCATCTTGTATTTGTAGGCTGGATACCAAACCACACCGAGACTGAATATTTTGGCAAAGCGGGTTGAAGTGGAGCCGGAGTTGATATATTGACCCTTTGAATAACAATAGTGGCGATTGGGTACCTGAATAATCCGCTGATGTATCCCATTGAAATTGGGTCTGTTTTGCATAATTGTCGACTTTCATCTGCTCTAACTCGACTATTTTTCAAAATTTTGAATTGAAATTTCTCATTTTTCATAGAAAAAAAATGTTTAAATAATCAGGATCGACATTTTAGATCGAGAATTTGTGAAAATCCATATTCACTGGGAGACGCCATCTTGTATTTGTAGACTGGATACCAAACCACACCGAGACTGAATATTTTGGCAAAGCGGGTTGAAGGGGAGCTGGAGTTGAAATATTGACCCTTTGAATAACAATATTGGCAATTGGGTACCTGAATAATCCGCCGATGTATCCCAATCAAAACTAAAGTTTTTGGTAACTTTTGACACGAATTTTCATACTTTTGCAAGTAAGCTGACAACGATTTTATTTCTTATGTTGTTAGAACTGGTCAAGCTGCAAATGAATTGATTTTAATTTTTATCGCAAATCCTGCTCCAGTGGAGTTATCGTGATTTGAAGATAGGGTACATTTCAGGTATCTCCAGACACGTATCTTGTGTAGTCTCCTGACACCTATGGAAAATGAACTTGAACTGGGTGACCATGATAATGTGATAGGCTAAGACCCCGACTATCACGAACAACCAAAACCTAGTTCGCCAGGGTCATGCAACAGCGGTAGTAGAGCGACAAAAATAGCTAAAATTTGGCCTAAAAATGACAAAAATCAGCCGAAAAACGTAATCGGCCGGTATCTCGGAAACGGTTGATTTCAGAAATCGGCGATTTTGGCTGGAGAGTAGGCTCGATGGGTCGACCAAACCCTGTGAGTATGAGCTCAAACGGTCGACCCCCACCTTCGAACATCTGCCTGATCTTGCATGGTTTTCTCGTGGAATGGTTCTTAAAAGTTTCGTATACTAAACGTTAGCATGGGGCCGAACTTTATAAAAACCAAACAAATTCTAACAGTTTTCTGATAATTACTTAATGAGTTGTTACTCTTAATCAGATTTTAATGTATTATAAATGTTTCATTACCGAAAAAAGTAAAAATATGCGACAACTCTTGTTGACTGCCTGGACGATATAGCTGCTGTGGGCATATGTTTCGTTGCCTGGCAACCTATCTTTTTGTAATATTATATCTGTATGTCTAAAAGTGTTTAATAACTGCATTTTATTTTACTCTTCAGTTATATAACTTTGGTGAAACAGTTTCTATAGTTTTTTGGGAGGAAACATGGCGGCCAGAAAGTTTTTATGATAAAATATGTATAAATAAAAAACAGGGAATGCATACTCTTTGTTTATTGGGTAAGCATGTTATTAAGATGAAGATATCTCTGATAATAAAATATATGAAATAAACCTCAAAGCTGCAGATGATCGTCATTTTCATTTTTCAGGTGGTATCTAAGTATTCACGGCTTAATCCAAACTAAAATATTGTAGTTAGCAAGGGATTCAAAATTAATCAAATGACTATCAGAGGCTTTAAAGCCTCAGTGCACTGAAAGGCCTAATGCCATACATTTAAATTCAATAAGGGCAAGAAGGTGTCCTTTACATAGTAATCTAGACGATTAAATCAAACAAATCAAAGGGACTTCAAAGATACATTATGTAAGATTTAGATAAAGAACTAGCCATTCTTGCTATAATAGTTCGAAAGTAGATGATGAAAAATGAATACTTTGAAAATTTCATTCAAATTACTCTATTGCAAGCGAAGATATTAGCCTTTGAAGGTTTGACAGACGTGTACAATAATTTCAACCACCGTACTGGTTGATCGAAGCTAAGTCTCGGTCCTCCATATTTGATTAAATCAAAGTATCGCTGAACCATTCTAATCTATTTAATATCGGAGAAATCTGATGCCATCGAGAGTTGATTAAGGCCTGGATCAGTTAATTAATGTCTAATTAATACTTTAGAAAACATTTCAGGCCTAAAGAAAGACCTGCAATATGCAGATTTAGTTCTTGCATAATGCATGTTTAATCACCCATTAGTTAAGAGTATGTGTGCATTGAAGATTTTGCTTAGCAAGAATATAAATACCTACAACATAAGCCCTTTTTAGACAAAAGAACAACATAAAAAGGCATGCTATGAATGATCTAAACAAAATTCTGTTGAAATATTAAAAGGAAAAACATGTCAAAAGATATTCCTTTAAAATCTGTCTCTGCCTTGCCCCTATGGACCAGAGCAATTTCTTTTGAACACATCAAAATAAGCACAATCCTGGCAATATTTTCTAAATTTAGCTGAAGTTTTGAGAGAAGTCAGCAGTGTCTAAATTTGCTCCATTAAGCTGTTTAGGATGCTCAATTGAGGTGTGCCACTCCCTCAATCTTTAGGGATCAATCAAAATCGTTTCAACAAATATGAATAGGCATCATTTGGGCAACATATCTACACATGGCGAATGGATTTACAGTTACAACATAAGGCCCTTGTCCTCAATATTCATGCATAGAAACAAGTTATTCTTTAGTAGCAGGATGACATTCTTAGACAGAAAATGATGTCATGAAATAAAGGAAGAGAGGTTGCTAGGCAACAATACATACGCCCACAGCAGCTAAGTCGTCCGGGCAGTCCACAATGGTTGGCATAATGTGGATGTATTATGCCGTCGCCCCTGTCTGTGTGTGTGTCTATATATGTATGTGTGGGGGAGGGGGGGGTCGCCCACAGAGTGCAATTCTTAATGGATTGTCTAGGAACTTGGTATGCTTATTCCTTATACCCTAAGGATGGCAACTATCAATGTTGGTGCATGATCCCTCTCAGCCCTTAGGGCGGTGCTACACCCACTTTTTGTTAATATTTTATTTGTAAATGATATATAAATTGCAATTATTAACAATCTGATTAAAATACAGATCTATATTTCATTTTGTTTTTTATACTCCCACATCGAAATGTGGACGTATATTGCTGTCGCCCCTGTCTGTCTGTCCACAATTTCTTGTGAACGCTCTAACTCCAAAAGTTTTAATCTGATTGTTTTAAAATTAGTATATGTGGTTTATTACGTCTAGAGTTATGGCCCTTGTTTCACTTTATTGAACCTTGTGAACGCTCTAACCCCAAAAGTTATCATCCGATCTTTGTGAAATTTATATGCATTATTTAAATTAGTGAACCAAAAAAGCCTATTGAATTTCAGCAATTTCTGTTTATTACGTCTAGAATTATGGCCCTTGTTTTCACTTTGTTGAACCTTGTGAACGCTCTAATGGCCAAAGTTATCATCTGATCTTTCTGAAATATATGCATTATTTAAATTAGTGAAACGAAGAAGCCTTTTGAATTTCAGCAATTTCCGTTTTTACGTCTAGAGTTATGGCCATTGTTTCACTTTATTGAACCTTGTGAACGCTCTAACTGCAAAAGTTATCATCCGATCTTTGTGAAATTTGTATGCATTATTTAAATTAGTGACACGAAGAAGCCTGTTGAATTTCAGCAATTTCCGTTCATTACTTCTAGAGTTATGGCCCTTGTTTCACTTTGTTACACCTTGGGAATGCTCTAACCTCTTAAGTTATCTGCTGATATGTATGAAATTTATATGTGCCATTTAAGTTAGTTAAAAGAACAATCCTATTGAATTTCAGCAATTTCCATATATTACAATCCTATTGAATTTCAGCAATTTCCATTTATTACGTCTAGAATGGCTCGTTTAACTTTATTGAAACTTGTGAACGCTTTAACGCCGAAGTTATCATCTGATCTTTGTGAAATTTATATGCATTATTTAAATTAGTGAAACGACAAAGCCTATTACAATAATTTACTCTAGAGTTATGGCCCTTGTTTCACTTTGTTCAACTTTGTTAATGCTCGATTGAGGAAAGTAATCATCCAATATGTATGAAATTTATATGCATCATTTGAATTTGTGAAAGAGAGGTCTATTGAATTTCAGCAATTATTGTCAATAATTTCTAGGGTTATGGCCCTTGTTTTACTTTGTGAACCTTGTGAATTTTGGATGACAAAAGTGATCATCCGATCTGTATGAAATTTATATGCATTATTGTCCCCCGCCTTTCGAAGAAAGCAGGGGACTATTAAAATCTGTCTGTCTGTCCGTCCCTCCCTCCGTCCGTCCATCACACTTTTTGGGACACAATAACTCTCTAATTGAGCTAGAATGTTCAAACTTGGTGTATGTATTTATTAGGCCAATGACTTGATGGAGTTCGAAGATGAGCATTTTCTGCTTAGGGCAAGCAGAGATAAGCAATTTGATTGGTTGATGCTTTGGGACACAATAAATTTAGTTGTAATTAAGTGAGAGTGATGAAACTTGGTGTATAGTTTCATTACATCAATACCTTGACTAAGTTTAATAATGAGCATTTTCTGCTCAGGGTAAGCAGAGCGATAAGCAATTTGATTGGTCAAGACTTTGAAACATAATAACTCTCCTTCTAGTTGAGGTAGAATGTTCAAACTTGGTGTAGGTGTTTATTAGGTGAATGCCTTGATGGAGTTCGATGATAAACATTGTCTGCTTACGGTAAGCAGAGATAAGCAATCTGATTGGTTGATGCTTTGTGGACGATAACTTTGGTTTTAATTAAGTGGGAGTGACGAAGCTCCGAGTATAGATTCATTATATCATTACCTTGACTAAGTTTGATGATGAGAATTTTCTGCTTAGGCTAAGGTTTGATTGGTCAAGACTTTGGAACATAACAACTCTGCTTATTGAGGTAAAATGTTTAAACATCTATGTAGATGTGAATTAGGTGAATGTCTTGACTGAGTTCAATGATTAACATTTCGAGCTAAAGCTAAACAGAGGTAAGCAATTTCATTGGTCGATGCTTTGGAACAAGATAACTTTGATTCTATCTGATAGGGAGTGATGAAACTTAGTGTATAGTTGATAATCAGTTTATTGATTGCATGATACTTTTGAAAAAAAATAAATGTGCGATTAATTAATATGTGTCATCTATTTATTTTTTGATTTCGCCAGGGGACATCAGCCTCACTGTTGGCTTGTTTAAATTAGTAAACCGAAAAAGCCTTTAAAATTTCAACAATTTCTGCAGACTACTTCTGGACGATTTAGCTGATGTGGGAATATGTTTCATTGCCTGGCAACCTATCTTTGTATTTATCGTCTACAGGCTGCACCCTCTTTTTATATGCACACATGGAAATGTGGTCGTATATTGCCGTCGCCCCCGTCCGTCCATCATACACAATTTCTTGTGAACACTTTACAGACTACATTAATCATCTGATTGTTTTGAAATTGATATCTGTTGTTTGCATAAGTGAGATGAAGAAGCCTATTTTTTAAATTTCAATAACTTCCGTTAATTTCTTCTGGATTTATGGCCCTTGTTTCACTTTGTTTGCACCTTGTGAACGCTCTAATGACAAAAGTTATCAACCGATCTGTATGAAATTTATATGCATCATTTAAATTGGTAAAACAAAGAATCCTATCGAATTTCAGCGATTTCCGTTAATTACATCTGTAGTTATGGCCCTTGTTTCACTATGTTGCACTTTGTGACGGCTCTAACAACAAAATTTATCAACCAATCTGTATGAAATTTATATGCATCATTTAAATTAGCCAAACAAAGAATCCTTTTGAATTTCAGCAATTTCCGTTAATTACGCCGTGAGTTATGGCCTTTGTTTCACTTTATTGTACCTTGTGAATGCTCTGACGACAAAAGTTATTATCCGATCTGTATGTAATTTATATGTATGGTTTAAATTAGTAAAACGAACAAGCCTATTGAGTTTCAGCAAATTTCCGTTAATTACATCTAGAGTTATGGCCATTGTTTCACTTTGTAGAATCTTGTGAACGCTCGAATGACAAAAGTTATCACCCAATCTGTATGAAATTCATATGCATCATTTAAATTAGTGAAATGAAGAAGCCTATTGAATGTAAGCAATTTCCGTCAATTACTTCTAGAGTTATGGCCCTTGTTTTACTTTGTTGAACCTTGTGAACGACAAAAGTTATCATCCGATCTGTATGAAATTACTATGCATTATTTGAATTAGTAAAACGAAAAAGCCTGTCGAATTTCAACAATTTCTGTAAATTACTTCTTGCGTTATGGCCCTTATTTTAGTTTTTAGAACCTTGTGAACCCTCAGATGACGAAAATTTTTAATGTCATCGGTATGAAATTGTCTATTAAATGCCCCTAATTACCTACAAAAGAATAAATATGTGACAACCCTTGTCGACCGCTCGGACGATTTAGCTGCTGTGGGCGTATGTTTTGTTGCCTGGCAAGCTATCTTTTGTTAATTGTGTCCTGCCGTTCGAAGAAAGCAGGGCCCGGCCAGGGGACTATTAAACTGGGCCCTTCTGTCGTCCATCCATCCGTCACACTTTTTGGGACACAATAACTCTCATTCTAATTAAGTTAGAATGTTCAAACTTGGTATAGGTGTTTATTAGATCAATGCCTTGATGGAGTTCGAAGATGAGCATTATATCATTACCATGACTAAGTTTGATGAGAATTTTATGCGTAGGCTAAGCAATTTGATTGGTCAAGACTTTGGAACATAACAACTCTGCATTGGGACAAGATAACTTTGATTCTATTCAATAGAGTGATGAAACTTAGTGTATAGTTGATAATCAGTTTGATTGCTTGATACTTTTGAAAAAACTAAATGTGCTATTAACTAATATGTGTCATCTATTTATTTTACTGTTGGCTTGTATTTAGTCTGTAAATTTGGCCAAACAAACGCAACGCCTAGCCTTCTTTACCTTTTGTCATATTACAGTCATTGCAGCCATTTCATATGTCATTCTCTTCATTTTAAAAAGTGCCATATCAATCAAAGCAGTATATTGCAGTGTTAGCGATGCTCTCGTTTTCTTTTGTCAGTAATGAAAACATTTACAACATACTAAATTTTAAATTTGATCACCAGTAACAACCCATTAAGTAGGCTAATTATCAGAAATCATCAGAATTTTTTTGGCTTTTAGTTCTGCCCTATACTAATGTTTAGTGTACAAAATATTTAATATCAAGGGCAATAACTCTGGAAGTGATTTAGAAATTGTTGAAAATCAATAGGCCTCTTCATCTCATGACCTTAAACATTGTGTATAAATTTGAAGTCAATTGGATTATTATCTTTAGCTTCTAGAGCGTCACAAGATTTTTCAAAGTGATAAAACGGCCATAACTTTGGCAGTAATTATCGGATATTGTTGCAAATCAATAGGCTTCTTCATCTCATGACCTCAAACACTGCGTATAAATTTAAACTTTAGCCTATAGAGCCCACAAGATTTTTCAAAGTGATCAAGGGCCATAACTTTGGCAGTAATTATCGGATATCGTTGAAATCAATAGGTTTCTTTATCTCATGACCTTAAACACTGTGTATAAATCTATAGTCAATTGGATATTCACTTTAGCCTCTAGAGCGTCCACAAGATTTTTCAAAGTGAACCAGGTCCATAACTCTGGCAGTAATTATCCGAAATCGCTGAAAATCAATAGTCTTTCTCGTCTCATGACCTTAAACACTGTGTATAAATTTAAAGTCAATCGGATATTAACTTTAGCCTCTAGAGCATCCACAAGATTTTTGTAAGTGATCAAGGGCCATAACTCTGGTAGTAGTTATCAAAAATTGCTGAAAATGAATAGACTTCTTCGTCTCATGACCTTAAACACTGTGTATAAATTTAAAATCAATCAGATATTAACTTTAGCCTCTAGAGCATCCACAAGATTTTTCAAAGTGAACAAGGGCCATCGGATATCGTTGAAATCAATAGGTTTCTTTATCTCATGACCTTAAACACTGTGTATAAATCTATAGTCAATTGGATATTCACTTTAGCCTCTAGAGCGTCCACAAGATTTTTCAAAGTGAACCAGGTCCATAACTCTGGCAGTAATTATCCGAAATCGCTGAAAATCAATAGTCTTTCTCGTCTCATGACCTTAAACACTGTGTATAAATTTAAAGTCAATCGGATATTAACTTTAGCCTCTAGAGCATCCACAAGATTTTTGTAAGTGATCAAGGGCCATAACTCTGGTAGTAGTTATCAAAAATTGCTGAAAATGAATAGACTTCTTCGTCTCATGACCTTAAACACTGTGTATAAATTTAAAATCAATCAGATATTAACTTTAGCCTCTAGAGCATCCACAAGATTTTTCAAAGTGAACAAGGGCCATAACTCTGGCAGTAATTATCGGAAATCGCTGAAAATCAATTTGGATATCAACTTTAGCCACTAGAGCGGTCACATGCAATTGTGGAGGCCGGACCGACCAAGGGATGCGGGCGATAACAATATACGATCACATTTCATAGTGGGCGTATAAAAAGTAATCAGAACTGCTGTATCACCTCAGTGGAAGCAGAAGTTAAATAAAGCTATTTCACACATTAAATAACCATGCATTAGGTTAGGATTGATCACTCTTACTAGTCTTACTAACATTTATACTAATATGTCTTTTGATAAAACTACTTTTCAATGTGTATTGAATGGAATTAAATTATTTAATTAAAGATGCATTATGTAAGAGGTAGATCTGCCTATTGCAGGTCTTTCTTTTGGCTTCAAATTATTAATTAGACATTTTATCACATGACTAGCCCATAATCAACTCTCTAGCTCATCGGATGGTTGTGATTTGGAATGTATGGATTGGAACACATTTGCCATTTAAATTTAATTTAAAATGAATATTCAAGACTTTGTTTATTATTGTTACAATGGTAGCAATGAAAATCAAGACTACACTGTTCATCTAATGGCTATTCTAATGCTTAGAATGAAGTAATTTGAATGAAATTTTCAAAATATTCTTTTTTTCATTATAGATCTTTAAACTATTATAGCTAGAACTGTCAGCTCTTTATCTTATTCTTGCATAATGCATCTGTAAATAACATAATTAGAATAGATTAAATACATTGATTTTTTTTTCTCAGATATTAAAATGAAGGAACAGACAATAGAAAATTTAATGAAGTAAGATTTGCTTTTGTATTGATTTATTCATTGTATAGTTTGTCACCCACATACATTGTATGGTCATATACACCAATATCCATCAGCTTTTTCCAAAATTTACTTGAGCTTTTCTATTGAATTTTATCTTACAGAGGTAAAAAAACCTATGAACCCCCCCGTTTTATGACTGTAGCACAGGCCTGTCAACAGTTAATGGAAATTATTCTAAAGAAACAAGAAGAGGGAGAAGAATTATGTATGAACTTTTTTATACGCCCACATTTTCATGTGGACTTACATTGTCGTCGCCCCTGTCTGTTCATCTGTCCGTCCACAATTGTTTGTGAACACTCTACAGGTCACAATTTTTATCCTATTTCAATGAAACTTGAAATATAGGTTTATCACACTTAAGATCTCGGTTCCTTTCTATATTCGCACATATCTGATTGTAACTTCCTGAATTATGGCCTCTGATTATACGAAAAATCAAGTTTTTAGCTTGTGGTCCCTCTAGAGGTCACAATTATTATCCGATTTAAAAAAACGTTCAATTATATCACTGTTACACCGTAATGTTTGTTGAGTTCAAATTTCGTGGACCCTCTAGAGGTCACAATTTTGATCCGATTTCGATGAAACTTGAAATACATGTTTATAACCCAAAGATAATGGTTCCTTTCGATATTCGCGCAGATCGGATCATAACTTCTTGAATTATGGCCCTTGATTGAACAAAAATGGCTGCTCTTTGTACGCAAATTGTGTAAAAGTGTGTAATACGAAGGTTGTGGACCCTCTAGAGGTCACAATTTTCATCTGATTTTGATGAAACTCAAAACATATCTTTATATCCCAAAGATCTCAGTCCCTTTTGATATTTGCACATTTCAGGCCATAACTTGGATTATTGCCCCTGATTGTACAAAAAATCGTATTTGTTTTTAGCTTGTTCTCTATCCCTCTCTTGCAAAATGTGGGCGTATCCTGCCTGGCAGCCGCTGACACTAAAATTGTTGTTTTATGGTTTTATGTTGTTGTAAGTCTCTCCACTACTTTATGTCTATGCAAGTTAGAATAATAGTTTTTATACGCCCACATTTTCATGTGGACGTATTATGCCGTCGCCCCTGTCCGTCCGTCCGTCCGTCCACAATTTGTTTGTGGACACTCTACAGGTCACAATTCTTATCCGATTTTGACGAAACTTGAAATATAGGTTTATCTCCAAAAGATCTCGGCTGCTTTAGATATTGGCATGTATCGGTCACAATTTTTATCCGATTTTGTTGAAACTTGAAATGTAAGTTTATAACTTCGATATTCGCGCATATCAGACCGTAACTTCTTGAATTATGGCCCCTGATTGTACGAAAAATCGCGTTTTTAGCTTGTGGACCCTATAGAGGTCATAATTTTTATCCGATTTAAAAAACCATAGTATTATATCACCGTTACACCCTAAGGACGACTGAGTTCGAATTTCGTGAAAATCGGCCCAAAACCGACAGACAAAATGGCCGCCGTTCGTTCTCTAATAGCGTAAAAATATGGTATATCAAGGTTGTGGAATCTATAGAGGTCACAATTTTTATCCGATTTTGTTGAAACTTGAAATGTAAGTTTATAACCCAAAGATGTTGGTTCCTTTTGATATATTCGCGCATATCGGACCGTTACATTATGAATTATGGCCCCTGATTGTACGAAAAATCACGTTTTTAGCTTGTGGACCCTATAGAGGTCATAATTTTTATCCGATTTAAAAAAAATGTATTATTATATCACCGTTACACCCTAAGGACGACTGAGTTCGAATTTCGTGAAAATCGGCCCAAAACTGACAGACAAAATGGCCGCCCATCGTTCTCAAATTGCGTAAAAATATGGTATATCAAGGTTGTGGACCTTATAGAGGTCACAATTTTTATCCGATTTTGTTGAAACTTGAAATGTAAGTTTATAACTCAAAGATCTTGGTTCCTTTCGATATTTGTGCATATCGAATTGTAATTTCCTGAATTATGGCCCTTGATTGTAGGAAAAATCACTTTCGTTTTAGCTTGTTTTCTATCCATCTCTCGAAAATGTGGGCGTATCCTGTCTGGCAGCCGCTGGTTTATATTTAGGGGGTCCACCGCAGTCTGCAAAATTCTGACAGTAACCCCTCTTCAAATAATGCATTTTATGAGAAATGCAGTTTATTAATGTAATTTTGTTTGTTTTCAGAAAGGATTATTGGCCATACATCTTTAGATTACCGGATCAAGCAGTAGACATTTGATTTAAGTGAACTAAACCTAGTAAACAATCATAAATTATGCATCTATGAGACCATAAACTTACTATAGGGTAATGGATGAAAATAAACAAAATTTGTGTTAAATGTAATAAATTCATTTTTATACGCCCACATGGAAATGTGGACGTATATTTCCGTCACCCCCGTCCGTCCGTCCGTCCGTCCGTCCATCGTCCATAATTTCCAAAAGTTATCATCCAGTTTTAAAATTGATATATGTTGTGTAGATTATTGAGATGAAGAAGCCTAATTATGTAAAATAGTTGTACGTCCGTACTCTATATTTAGGATAACTCGATGTCGGTCAAACCATTGTCCAGGTAACCTATTTAATATATATTAGTATATAAGTAAAACAATGGGTCTTTGTATTCAGTCCCTCTAATGATTGATGATGATGCAATCAGTCAGTTCTCACCTTTTGATCTGGACCTCAATATTTTTAATGACCACTCGATGTCCTCCGGTCATTGTGATGATTTGAATTGACCTGGTACCTATATAAGGCCAGAGGTGGGATAGATTCCACACTACCGAGCTGCAGACCTAGGTATTCGAATACAGCAGACAAATATGAGAACCGTCAAGTAAGAAGTACTATTGTTATAGAAGATATTATTACTGTAAAGTATATCCTATATTATAAAAAGAACCTGGTTTATTATTTTTACCCTCTCCTGTACTACATTTAATTTAAATAATTTCCGTTTATTACGTCTAGTTATGGCCCTTGTTTCACTTTGTTGAACCTTGCGAACGCTTTAATGCCAAAAGTTAACATCTGATCTATGTGAAATTTATATGCAATATTTAAATTAGGGAAACGAAGAAGCCCATTGAATTTCAGCAATTGTGCAACGGTGCGTTTTCTGTAGAGGTGTGTTAATTAACCGACCGGTAAAAAATGAATGTCAATGTTGTGTATTATTTAATTTAAAGGAGTATAATCAAGGACCAACAGGCTTTATCAGTCACGTACGTGTTAAATCAAAATTTGGAAAGTAAAACTGTTTTACCGTGCGATTTATCATTTGACCGTATGTTTTATGCAGGTCTTTGTATAATTAAAGACAGGTCTTTAGATAGAGGGACAGGTCTTTAGATAGGGGTGTGTGCTCGCTATGATCTACGGTTCTCTTATGTGTCTTTTATATTGCGTACCATTTATATAAAGTTGCATTTAATGAAATAAAAATATGAACCTTAATCTATTGTATACGGAAAGGCGAATTTAATGTCATTTATAAATACCCAGCAGTCAGCGCACAATATGAATATCCATGGGAATATAGAGAGTAAATCCAGCAAAAACTATTTTTTCTACTACCGAAATATATTTCTGCTTTATTACTAAAAAGACGCGCACTCACCGTTTCACATTTATTTATAAAAACGTGCCACGATGCGTAAATTGTGCATCTAACCTTCAATAGCAATATCCATAAAACAAATCTCCATATTGATAAATAATACAATACAACCAACCGACCAGTGGTAATTCCCACACAAATGATATATTTAAACTAAAATTACTTTAGCTTTTCACTAAATTTACATCGCGTACAATCCAACGATCCTCATTCCAGAACTTGTGACTTATAATAGCCGTTTTTATGCAATTACAGAATTGTCCCGTGATATTACAGATCAAAGAAACACATACGCCCGAATTGACACATAATTATTTTCGAGGCTTGTCTTCTATTCTTACGACTATAATTGGCTTTTATACTGTGTACCATATGGTCACGCTTGCATTTAATAAAATAAAAATATTGAGCTTACTCTATAGATATGTGCAACATCGTAAACTAAATGGTAGATTATTCCATAAAACAGGTACGCCTGTATCAAGAGATAGTTTGCTACTGGTTGCAGTAAAATTTACTATACATGTTTCTATGTAGTCTATTTACATGCCATAAAAGTTTAACCGTAAATTACCTAATTTTTCATTTTGCACGATTTTTTAAGTTTGAAAAAACAGTCTATTAATAAGTCTCTAAACAAAATTAACAACCATAATTTAGACAGCAAATTCTAATACACATTTTGGTTGAAATAAATAATCCATGTAGCTTATTTATTAGTTTATTACTTTATGGCCTAATCAAGTATCAATACGCCACATATATAATTTGTTACGTAACATCTATATAGGTCAACGTTTTCAAACATTCTGATCAATCAACTATGACAAAAAGATGACAATACTTTTCCCCATTTTGACTGTATATACAGTATACTGGTGCAGTAATTGAATTTTAAAAAATGATTAGAAATATAGACGATGTTATCGAAGAACTATTTAAATGTTCACATCACATCCCAATTAATCATATCGTCTAGTTCTATCGGGAGCAGATCTTTTCTAGTACTTTACTAGTATTGTATGAAGATGTCCTTATTTCTCTTTAATTCTTTAAATGACATGTAGAAGCACGGTTAACTATTCATAACAAAACACAACACAAGGTATATGGATATAACTACTTCTCTAATATTTATTAACCAGGTTTCGTAACACATACAGGTCACGTTTTCAAGTTAATGATAAATATCCATCTAGTCAGCCTATTTATACATATTTTGGCTTAGACCAACTTAATTAATAATCAGAAGAAACCATTAAAATAATTAGAATCACCTACAATAACAATAAATAATACTAACAATAATAATAACTGTCCCTTAGTAGGATAATAACAGATAATCAGTACTAAAGATCAATGAACAACCTTAATAGGGTTGCACCATATCGCATCTTAATCAGACCAGCATTAATAATAACTGTTAACTTAGAACTAGGCAGTAATAACAAAAATATAATATGTTAAAAACTACTTTGATCTGATAAAAGGGTGAGAAAATTTTCAAAAACTAGAAACATCAAGTGATTTCTATGATCTATTGATGAAAATGCCTTATATGGTAGAAATTTGAAGACACAAATAATAACTTGTTGGAAGACGAGATTAAGAATATTTACGAGAATAAGCATATTTACGAGAGTAAGTATATTTACGAGAATCAGTATATTTACATACGGCAAATTTGACTTATTCGTTATACCCCCGATTCAAATTGGGGCCTACCTGTTTGATATTTATAAATGATGACATTGCATTTTGTGCGATAGATTAAGGTCAATATTTTTATTTTATTAAATGCAACTTTATAAGAAGCGTGACCATAAGGTACGCAGTATAAAAGCCAATTATAGTCGTAAGAAGGGCGTATGTGTTTCTTTGATCTGTAATTTCACGGGACAATTCTGTAATTGCATAAAAACGGCTATTATAAGTTACAAGTTCTGGAATGAGGAACGTTGGGTTGTATGCAATGTAATTTAATGGAAAACTAAAGTAATTTTAGTTTAAATATATCATTTGTGTGGGAATTACCACTGTTCGGTTGGTTGTGTTGTATTATTTATCAATATGGAGATTTGTTTTATGGATATTGCTATTAAAGGTAGGATGCACAATTTACGCATCGTGGCACATTTTTATAAATTTAATAAATGTGAAACGGTGAGTGTGCATCTTAGCTGAAATATAGTAGAAAAAATAGTTTTTGCTGGATTTACTCTCTATATTCCGGTAGATATTCATATTGTGCGCTGACCGCTGAGTATTTATAAATGACGACATTAGATTCGCCTTTCCGTATACGATAGATTACGGTTCATATTTTTATTTCATTAAATGCAACTTTATATAAATGGTACGCAATATAAAAGACACATAAGAGAAACGTAGATCATAGCGAGCACACACCCCTATCTAAAGACCTGTCTTTAATTATACAAAGACCTGCGTAACACATACGGTCGAATGATAAATCGCACGGTAAAACAGTTTTACTTTCCAAATTTTGATTTAACACGTACGTGTCTGATAAAGCCTGTTGGTCCTTGATTATACTCCTTTTGGTGCAGTTATCGCAACTAGCGAGAAAACATGCCAATTAAACAATACACAACATCGACATTCATTAACACACCTCTACAGAAAATGCATCGTTGCACAGTTTTTCACCCCTAGAGTTAATTAACTCACCTCTCAGACAGTTTTCCACCCTTGTTAATTAACGCACCTCATTTACAATTTAAACGCGGTAATACCGAGTAATAGTCGGGAAATTAATTTTCTTTCGATAGACGTATAGATAATGCCCAAGACATAATTTTCTATAAGGGCTGTGCACAGATTGACCTCTTAGTAGTTCTCAGTGTAAATTAGTAAAAGGAAAAAGCCTGTCAAATTTCAACAATTTCTGTAGATTACTTCCAGAGTTGAGACCCTTGTTTCGGTTTGTAGTACCTTGTGAACCCTCAAACGGCAAAAATTATAATCTGATCTGCATGAAACTGTCTTGTAAAGGCCCCCAATTACCTACAAAGGAATAAATATGTGACAATCCTTGTCGACCGTTCGGACGATTTAGCTGCTGTGGGCGTATGTTTCATTGCCTGGCAACCTATCTTAAAAATTATATGTTGATAGAATTATATACAGAAACCGGATTGTCATAAGGCACTTATTTACACCGACACAGTTGAGTTCTATAATATACGGCCTAGTTTAAAATCTCATAAATATCTTGTTTTCAGATTTTCATTTTCGCATATTTGGGAGTACTTTTCTATCGGTTTCAACTATCTACGGGACGTTTTGGTAATGTTTTTCGGACATAGCAGCATACAAGGAATCTGAACTTACGCTAACTCCTCTTTCAGCCCCATCATTTACAACACTGAGCGACGATACAGTGTGTAAAGATATCTTAAACGATTCAGAATGTTGCCATTCTGTTACATTCAATTCTTTAAAGTCAGATTCAACCAAGATTCATTAGTTATCAAATCGACTAACTTGGTGGATTCTGTGATTTTCGGAAACTGTGGAATATTTTAAAATGGCTTTATAAAACCTCAAATCATTCTAGGGGGAATCGATGGGGATTGTACATGTCATTCACCACCTAGAGTATAGAAGTGTTACAAAGTTCACGAAATCCCACAATTTGGGGACTTGACTGGAGGTAATTATAGGGCGTCTTTGACTGAGATAATTGCAGCACCTCAGCTTGCTTATCAGTTACAATGGCAGGTAAACTGTTGATGTCAAAAAGTTTCAACTGTTCCTGGTTGTCATGTGGTACAAGCTCCCATGCTTTGCGCGATCGCCTCAATTCCAGGGTCTTTGAAATTGTGCTATAACAACACCTCACGAATATGGTGTCTGCATGCTGATGACAAGAGAGCTTTGTTCAATTAACTCTGAGTAGGACGTTAAACCCCATTTCATTTCATTTCAATTAACTCTGGGACACTGACCATTTGACTGCTGCTTGTATAGCACTGCAGAGTCAATTGAACAAAGCTCTCTTGTCGTCAGCATGCAGACACCATATTGGTGAGGTGTTATCGCACATTTTCAAAGACCCTGATGAGCTTTGGCAAACCACAGTTTCCGAAAATTTTAAAATATTCCAGTTTCTGCAAATCACAGATTCCATCAAGTTAGCCAATCTGATAACTATTGATTCTTAGTTTATCTTTCAGTTATTGGACTTGGAGTCTGACTCCATTCACTTGATTTGATATTTGTTTATTTGGTGCAATGTCTATTTTCTGTCTTGTCCGCAGGTTTATCTTGTAGATTTTTGTTTTGTGCGCAGTGTGGTCCTCCTGCAGTTACTATTAGAATTGAATGTAACAGAATGGCAACATTCTGAATCGTTTAGGATGTCTTTACACGCTGTATGGTCACTCAATGTTGTATATGATGGGGCTAAAAGAAGAGTTAAAATATGTTCAGATTTCTTGTGTGCTGCAATGTCCGAAAAACATTACCAAAATGTCCTGCAAGTAGTCGAAACTGATAGAAAAGTACTCCCAATTATGCGAAAATGAAAATCTCAAAACAAGATATGTATGAGATTTTAAACTAGGCCGTATATTATAGAACTCCACTGTGTTGGTGTTAATAAGTGCCTATCAACATATAATTTTAAAAATGAATTTATTACATTTAACACAAATTTTGTTAATTTTTATTTATTACCCTTTAGTAAGTTTATGGTCTCATAGATGCATAATTTATGATTGTTTAATAGGTTTAGTTGACTTAAATCAAATGTCTACTGCTTGATCCAATAATCTAAAGATGTATGGCCAATAATCCTTTCTGAAAACAAACAAACTTACATTAATAATCTGCATTTCTCATTTAATGCATTAATTGAGCAGGAGTTACTGCCAGATTTTTGCAGGCTGCGGTGGACCCCCTAAATATCAACCAATCTGTCTAATTTTTTTGCATGGAGTGTTTTTTTTTGAATAGGAACTGATTAGAAAAAGGGACAAGGGGGTCTGAAAATATTAAAAAACCAAGCGGCTATAGATGCACCCTAGTATTTATCAGACGTTTGCTTCAAATCATGGGGGGATGGATGGCCGAATGGTTAGCACGTGTGCGCTATATCATAAGGACTGTCATTGAGTCAATGGCCATGGTTTTGAATCTCTGGTTGTACGTGACAAGGAGTTGGATCGCCTGTCCAACCTCGTGGGCCTATATTGCCGTCGCCCCTGTCTGTGTGTTTTGTCGCCTACACAGGCCACAATTCTTCAGTGATCATCTTGAAACTTTAGATACTTATTCCTTATACCCTAAGGATGATCCCTATCGATTTTGGTGCATGCCTGACCCCCAGGGGTAGAGTCAAGCCCATTTCTTGTATTTTTTTGTCGTCTACAGGCCGCATTTCTTAATGTATCATTTTGAAACTTTGCATACTTATTCTTTGTACCCTAAGGAACATCCCTATCATTTGCAGTGCATACCCAACCCCCAGGGGTAGAGCCATGCCCATTTTCTTTTTGTGTGTCTGTGTGTCGCCTACAGGCCACAATTCTTAATCGATCCCTATTGTTTTTGGTGCATGCCAAACCCCCAGTAGCAGAGCTACGCCCATTTCTTGTAGTTATTTGTTTGTCATTTACAGACCGCATTTCTTAACGTATCACCTTGAAACTTTGCATACTTATTCCTTCTATCCTAAGGAACATCCCTATTGTTTGTGGTGAATGCTCAACCCCCAGGGGCAGAGCCACGCCCATTTTTTTTTTGTGTGTGTCACTTCCAGCCCACAATGCTTAATCGATCGTCTTGGAAACTTTTTTATACTTATTTCTTATTCCCTAAGGCTGGCCTCTATTATTTTTGGTGCATGCCTGACTCCCTGGGACAGAGCCACGCCCAATGTTTATGTGTCTTGTGTTTCGCCTACACTGGCTACAGGCCGCAATTCTTAACAGATCCTTTTGAAACTTTGCATACCTATTACTTATACCCTAAGGATGACCCCTTTTGTTTTTCGGTGATTGCCCAACCACCAGGGGCAGAGCCCCACACATTTTTTCTTTGTGTCTCTGTGTGTTGCCTACAGGCTACGTTTCTTAATGGATCGTCTTTGAACGTGGGATATGTATTCCTAAGGACGACAACTGCATGTCCTGGCCCCCAGGGGCAGAGCCACACCCAATTTTTGTGTTTCATCACTTACAGGCTGCAATTCCGAATGGATCACCTTGGTACTTGGCATATGTATTCCTTATAGCCTAAGGGTGTCATCTATTGATTCTGAATGGATTTTTTTGGAACTTGGTATACTTATTCCTTATAGCCTAAGGACGGCAACTTTAAATTTATACACAGTGTTTAAGGTCATGAGACAAGGAATCCTATTGATTTTCAGCGATTTCCGATAATTACTGCCAGAGTTATGGCCCTTGATCACTTCAAAAAAATCTTGTGGATGCTCTAGAGGTCAAAGTTAATATCAGATTGACTTTAAATTTATGCGCAGAGTTTAAGGTCATAAGACGAAGAATCCTATTGATTTTCAGCGATTTCCGATAATTACTGCCAGAGTTATGGCCCTTGATCACTTCAAAAAATCTTGTGGACACTCTAGAGGTCAAAGTTAATATCCGATTAACTTTAAATGTATACACAGTGTTTAAGGTCATGAGACGAAGAAGCCTATTGATTTTCAACGATTTCCGATAATTACTGCCAAAGTTATGTCCCTTGATCACTTTGAAAAATCTTGTGACGTTCTAGAGGCTAAAGTTATCATCCGATTGACTTCAGATTGATAATTACTTAATGAGTTGTTACTCTTAATCAGATTTTAGTGTATTATAAATGTTTCATTACCCAAAAAAGTAAAAATATGCGACAATACTTGTTGACTGCCCGGACAATTTAGCTGCTGTGGGTGTATGTTTCGTTGCCTGGCAACCTATCTTTATATTTTATCGTCTACAGGATGCAATTCTGAATGGATCATCTTGGAACTTGGCATATTTATTCCTTATACCGTAAAGACAGCAACTATTTATTTTGGTGCATGCCCCGACCCCCTAGGGCAGTGTCACACCCACTTTTTTGTTAATATTTGGTCTGTAAATTAGGCAAAACAAACCGCCTAGCCTTCTTTGCCTCTTGTCATATTACACCCATTTCACATTTCATTCTCTTCATTATAAAAAGTACCATATCAATCAAAGCAGGAATGTGGACGTATATTGCAGCGTTATCGATGCTCTTGTCTTTTTTTTACTGGTTAGGGAATGTTAGAGTTAATTTCTTACAGTAGTTAAATGTATACATGATATATTTCTTCAATAGGTTTAAGAGATGACACAGTTTGTATAGGGGTAGCTAGAGTTGGTTCAGATGAACAACAGATTATAGCAGCAACATTAAAACAGCTAACAGCTGTAGATATGGGGGCACCTTTACATTCCTTAGTTGTTCCTGGAAAAACTCATCCTATAGAAACAGATTTGTTGAGACATTTTGCATCAGATGATTCTGTAAAAGCATTATTACAACATTTGTAGCATTTATAAGAAGAAAACGAAGCACAGTATGAGGATAGTCCACAGTTGGTTTTAAAATAAAATATATAGTGGAAACAGACTACTGTATTGTTTTCATGTTAACTCAAATCATCTTGCTTGTAAATGAGGTAAAGGCTTCATGTCTCATCCGATTTAAATGAAATTGGTATTTGACTATATATCCATGATGTCTCTTATGAATTAGATTTTATATGGCAACATTTTCATGTGGATTTTGGTGGAAATTGGACCGTAACTTACATTTAAAAAGTTTGGCATCATGAGACAACAATCGATATTCAGCTTTCCATTACATTCCGGTCTAGAGTTACCTCTCTTTAGCAAAAGCCCCGTGACTCAAATAGAGGTTACAGTTTTTAATAGAATTTCTATAAATTCTAAGTGATATTGGACGGAGAAATCACGTTTTCCCCCAAACATCCATTGTTTTGCGTTTTTATACGCCCACATTTTCAAGTGGACGTATATTGTCGTCGCCCCTGTCCGTCCGTCTGGACATCCGCCCACAATTGTTTGTGAACAGTCTACAGGTCACAATTTTTATCCGATTTCAATGAAACTTGAAATATAGGTTTATCACCCTAAGATCTTGGTTCCTTTCGATATTGGCATGTATCGGACTGTAACTTCATGGATTATTATATCACCGTTACGCCCTAAGAATGACAGTTCGAATTTCGTGAAAATCGACCCAAAATGGCCACCGTTTGTTCTCAAATAGCGTAAAAATATGGTATATCAAGGTTGTGGACCCTATAGAGGTCATAATTTTTATCCGATCTTGTTGAAACTTAAAATGTAAGTTTATAACCCAAAGATCTCGGTTCCTTTCGATATTCGCGCATATCGGACCGTAACTTCCTGAATTATGGCCCCTGATTGTACGAAAAATCACTTTTTTAGCTTGTGGACCCTATAGAGGTCATAATTTTTATCCGATGAAAAAAAAGTATTATTATATCACCGTTACACCCTAAGGATGACTGCGTTCAAATTTTGTGAAAATTGGCCCAAAATTGACAGACAAAATGTGTAGTAATATGGAGGGAAAGGATTTGTGCTTTGAAACATCTATGTAAAATAACATTAGGGTTGGGATTAATTATTCTCCATTGTCAAAATATTAGCTATGGTATAAGTTAATTCTGAAACGCAAATTAAAATTGGTTATGAATATTGTGACAATAACAAGACATGGGGTCTAAAGACAAGAATGTAGAAATATGACGGCTAGAACAATAGCGTTATCTTTTATATTATTGATTCTAACTTCATAACCACAAATATAGCAAGTATATGCTGGTTATTTTGATATGTTAACTAAGCTATAGATTAATGAACATGTTGGTCGTTTACATTTTTCTTTTAAATAAATGTTAATTTTAAATATTGTAATGTAGACTACTGTGTAACTGTTGTGACATAAAATGTTTAGTAAAAACACTATTGTTGTTCCTGTTACTTATTTGAGTCGGTATCATGAGAAAACACAATGGTGAAGTCCTTAAAGAAGAAAGATACAACAATAGCAGTCCAGAGCCCACCAACCCCCCATTAGACGATCAGGCCAAAAACTAAGATGTGTAGTTGGATAGTACTACATATGCCCGCCGTTCGTTTTCAAATAGCGTAAAAATATGGTATATCAAGGTTGTGTACCCTATAAAGGTCACAATTTTTATACGCCCACATGGAAATTTCCGTTAATTACGTTGTGAGTTATGGCCCTTGTTTCACTTTGTTGTACCTTGTGAATGCTCTAACGACAAAAGTTATTATCCGATCTGTATGAAATTTATATGCATCATTTAGATTAGTAAAACAAAGAAGCTTATTGAATTTCAGCAATTTCCGTTAATTACATCTAGAGTTATGGCCCTTGTTTCACTTTGTTACACCTTGGGAATGCTCTAACCTCTTAAGTTATCTGCTGATATGTATGAAATTTATATGTGCCATTTAAGTTAGTAAAAAAAAGAAGCCTATTGAATTTCAGCAATTTCCGTTAATTACATCTAGAGTTATGGCCCTTGTTTCACTTTGTTGAATCTTGTGAACACTCTAATGACAACAGTTATCATCCGATCTGTTTGAAATTGACATGCTTCATTTAAATTAGTGAAGCGAAGCGAAGAAGCCTATTGAATTTGAGCAATTTGTGAGTTATGGCCCTTGTTTCACTTTGTTGTACCTTGTGAATGCTCTAACAACAAAAGTTATTATCCGATCTGTATGAAATTTATATGCATCATTTAGATCAGTAAAACAAAGAAGCTTATTGAATTTCAGCAATTTCCATTAATTACATCTAGAGTTATGGCCCTTGTTTCACTTTGTTGCTTCTTGTGAACACTCTAACAACAAAAGTTATCATCCGATCTATATGAAATTTATATACATCATTTATATTAGTAAAAAAAAGAAGCCTATTGAATTTCAGCAATTTCAGTTAATTACATCTAGAGTTATGGCCCTTGTTTCACTTTGTTGAATCTTGTGAACACTCTAATGACAACAGTTATCATCCGATCTGTTTGAAATTAACATGCATCATTTAAATTAGTGAAGCGAAGAAGCCTATTGAATTTGAGCAATTTCCGTTAATTACGTTGTGAGTTATGGCCCTTGTTTCACTTTGTTGTTCCTTGTGAATGCTCTAACGACAAAAGTTATTATCCGATCTGTATGATAGAGAGCAATATCTACTAAACAGGGCCACAATATTAGGACCAGTGACACTGTTTGCAAAATCTGATACATTTTTTATATTGATTACCGATAGCATAAACAAGTTATTTTTCTTTATTTCTTCCAAACAAGTGCAAGGGCGCGGGATGTTGATGACTAGTCATCTTGTTGATCCTTGTGAACGCTCTAACGTAAAAAGTTATCATTCGATCTTTCTGAAATTTATATGCATTATTTAGGTTACTGAAACAAAGAATCCTATTGAATTTGAGGAATTTCCGTTTATTACGTCTAGAGTTATGGCCCTTGTTTCACTTTATTGATCCTTGTGAACGCTTTAACTCCAAAAGTTATCATCCGATCTTTCTGAAATTTACATCCATTATTTAAATTGGTGAAACGAAGAAGCCTATTGAATTTCAGCAATTTCCGTTTATTACGTCTAAGAGTTATGGCCCTTGTTTCACTTTATTGAACCTTGTGAACACTCCAACGCCAAAAGTTCTTATTCGATCTTTGTGAAATTTATATGCATTATTTAGATTAGTGAAACGGAGAAGCCTATTGAATTTCAGCAATTTCCGTTTATTACGTCTAGAGTTGTGGCCCTTGTTTCACTTTATTGATCCTTGTGAACGCTCTAACGCAAAAAAGTTATCACCCGATCTTTGTGAAATTTATATGCATGATTTAAATTAGTGAAACGAAAAAGCCTATTGAATTTCAGCAATTTACAATAATTACTTCTAGAGTTATTGCCCTTGTTTCACTTTGATAAACCTTGTTAATGCTCAATTAATGATAGTTATCATCCGAGACTACCACTGAAGCGTGCACATTCGCCGTGCCGAGACCAACTTTCTGACAGTATGATACTATAAATAGCCATGGCCCGTGCAATTCTCTACAAATCGATCAACTATTATAGCCGTAAAAAATTTATTGTTGACGATTTCGACTATCTGCAAGCTTATATACATTTGATACATGTAAATGCTGACATTAATATTAATGTGATCTTGTTATACCACAATAAATACATAAAAGTTATCTAAAATTAAATTTAGTTGGTGAAATGGCGTAACAAGATGGAATGGTACCATTACCGTTGCAATTTGTGAAATCTGATCTCTCCTTGTAGTCTCCCTAGATCCCCCTCACTTCTCCCTATTTTGCCTGTAGGGAGAAGTCACTTCTCCCTAAAAATTGATCCTTATAGTTTGATCCTTATAGTTTGAGCCCTGAGTGTTTGGTGGTTTGTAATTAATTATTAAAATGCCTAATTTAACTCTAGACAGTATGTATGAATTCAAATCATTGAAAAACACTAATGGGCATGTAACTTTGGTGTCACTAAACTTTATCGTGGCATCAAAGTATCCTTTGACGTCCATTTGATTTCCACTTGCATTGTATGTATTGATCATTTCATTGGTTGGGGGTATTAGATTATGAACATCTTCACCCAGTTATGTAATCTTCGTTACAGGAGCACAGCACCTATCAGCTCCAGTGTCAATTTCAGCATTAACTGATTTTTCCTCAATGACAACGTGAACCGTTTCTGCAGCTGTCTGCGAAATTGCTGAAACAATACGACCCATCTTCTTGCCAACATTTGAAATAGATAGTCTATCTCTCTTGGGATTGGAGCGATATACAGATGAAAAATGATTTTTTCCTTTACAATTTCGACATTCTCTTCCAAATGCTGGACAGTCCGTTTGACGATGTTTTCATTGTAACCACAAAAACTACATTTATTATATCTGCTGTTACTACTCTTTGATCGGCTGGATTGACGATTTCTGCTCTGAGGTCGTCTTAGAATTTCTCTCTTTGAACCCATTTTATTCACAGTTTGATGAGGTCTGTCTAAATCAGATTGTGTTTTCTTTAAATTTTCATCAGCTTCTAATTCATGTAGGGAGGTAGCCACATCTAATGTCTTCTTCTTTATCATTTCTTTACGGGCATCGTCACTCCTGGTGGAAAAGACTAATTTCATCAAAATAAGATCAACGGCGCTTTGTTTACATTCAGTGCAAAATGATTCTGAAAACTCACAGTCCTCGGATATCTCGGCTATGCATGAATAAAATTGAAGTGCTGTCTGATCGGATCGTTGTACCGTTGAATTAAACTGATGTCGTGCAACCCATACAGGCCGACTATAGATTCTATGAGTTCTTTGGCAATATTTAAAAATTGAAGTATTAGAGCATTCACTTTAGAGAAAGTTTCTGGCATCATAGCTGTTTGAAATGCTGTCATTTTTACTTCCCATGCTTTATTGTCAATTTTAGCCTCTCGGACGAAAGAACGGAATGCAGATTCCCATGTACGATGACGTAGTCGTGAGGATGATAACACATCTAATTTCTCTGGACACAATGTTTTCAATAAATTCCAGGGAATTTTCTCTGATGCTTGGTTGACTTGTCTATTATCAACATCCTCTGTGTTGTGTTGGCGTTGACCAGTTCCAAACTGCGTCGACTGTAGCTGAATCAAGGGTAACTTGCGATGAACAAGTACTTGTTACAGGTCGCCGGTCACGTCTGGCAGTGTTTATTTCTTCTGAGTCACTCATAGTATTTGTTTAGTTACTCCAAAACAATCAAAATTTACCTTTTACCTCAGTCGTCAACATGTGGCTTCACTCGCCATGGGCGCAGCCATCTTGGGTCAAAGTTTACCGCATGACGTTTTGGCTCCCGTGTTACAAAATACTGTTGGGTATTTTGATAATGGTTTATTTTACATATTCAATGTAAGCACTTGCAATATTTGTTGTACATGTACATGTTAGATTTAATTTGTATGTGTGGGGATTGATGACATAGTATTATGTAAGATGTGATGGGTTGTTCAAACAATGTTTAGCCGACAAGTATATTATGATATAAGATTTAGGTAACAAGCATTAACACATATTGTCTAGAGATAGGATGTGTGACTCTTAATAATTAAGTCTCATTGTTCTGATTACTAATGGTATTAACTATGGCATACCATAGCCGATATAAATAAGCCTAGTTTGGAAAACAAGAGAAGACGAGGGCAGAGAGAGACGTAGAGAACTTGCCCTCAGACCATGAGGCAAGGGGTCTGCCCTTGGACCCCGGAAATAAGGTCTTCGCAGACCTAGGGACAAGAGCTAGATAGATTTCACCATATGTACCTGTAAATATGTTATCCAGCATTATCTGTACCTGTAAATATGTTATCCAGCATTAAAGTATATTTCTAATAAAATGAGTTTATGTATTATGTTACACCCGTCGTCGTCGGAGAGAGAGAAATGGGGTTTAACGTCCACTCGACACAAACTAGGTCATTTCGGGACTAACATATGGTTTAATTTTATTTCAATAATAAGTTGCGCGTAGGGGTCTTTAGCAGTGGGAGGAAACCGAGGGATCCGGAGAAAACCCACGAGGTTGGACAGGCGACCCTACTCCTTGTCACGTACAACCGGGGATTCGAAACCACGCCTGTCGACTCAATGACAGACTTTATGATACAGCACGCGCACGCTAACCATTCAGCCATCCAGCCATCAGCCAGCCATTTCAACAACGGTTATTCTTCATTTATAGTAATGTATACCTTATTTAGCTCGCAGCGCCATCGTATGTTCATCCACGTGGCTAAGTGGGTGAGACGCTAGCTCGCTAGCCTGGAGGTCGGGTGTTCGATCCCTGCATTGGCCGAGAAAGTTCATCCAGATTTTCCGGCGTGGTTCTCCCTTGTCAGTGATGCAGGGCGGAGGGGCTGACAAGGAAAGCTGTCTAGTCGTTCGGATGGGACGAAAAACCGAGGTCCCGTGTACACATTGGCGTGCACGTAAAAGATCCCTTGGCAGTTGGAATTCGATATAAGAGTAGGCCGTAGTGCCGCTGTCTGAGCAAAATTTCCCTCATAGCACACTGTATGGCGTATGCCCGTCTTCATTAGCCCAGGTTAGGAGCAGAACAGTAGGATGTTAAACTCCATTTCATTTCATTTCATCTCCGAGTGGTTATTAATGCGCAATGCATCTTGGGAATTGTCTAATAAACACACACTGACAGTTCGCTCAACGACGTTACGATATCTATATCGATGAACTAAATTGTAAATCTCTTTAATTTCGTAGTTTTATAGTATTTTCGGTAACAAAACTACTGAGAATTATCACATACAATCATAATATGTTAGTTGTGTGTGTGTTTCGGGAATTTATAAAACATGATTCATATTTTCAAAACATGCATAAAGCGTGGTACAGCCCGGAATGAAAGAATTGAGACTGATAATCGTGATATGAGACGAGAGACGGCATTTGTGACGGTTTACGAATTGGTCTATTTAATTATCGATTTTTAAGAGGTTTTATTAACTTTGAAACTATTCCACCAAATACTTGTTGTTTCCATTCCTAGATTTGAAATGTAATTTCCATACACCTTAAAATGAGCCATTTGAAAATGTCAAAGTGCCACGCCCTTTTTGGGATAAGGCCTATTTTACTCAACATCAACATGTCATGATTTATTTTTTCTCCCAAAGAAAAATTCCTTTGTCTTCTAGAGCTTATTACTGTGTGATTCTCTTATTTATGTTATGTTAATAAAGTAAGCTTTCATTAAAATATAAAATAATAATTTAAGAATAATAAAATTGAATTTCAAATAGGCATATAAGTTATATAACGTTTTCCAATAAACAGATTTGAGCCGTTGGTTGTTTTCCAAGATAAAATACCTTTGGCTCCAAAATTGACTTACCGTGTGCTTTTATGATTTTTGTTCTATACTCAGCCAAATTAAAAACTTGACACTGATGAATTTCAACAAATTTTTTTTCTGGCAAGTCAAATAAATTTTAAAGTGTTTCTAACGATAGTAAGTAGTAAGAAGCCTTTAATTTCATAAAATTGTAAAGTCACGTGTATCACGTGACTTTTGAGCATATAAAGATGAAAAACCTGAAAAACACGTGCAAACACAAACTCGTGAGGTCAATCGATGCAAGTTTGCTTAAACTGAACACGCACACGTAACTTGAACTGGAAAAACAAATTAAAATTGTTATTTTCATCTTTGTTAGAAAATGCCGCGCCTTTCAAATGTAGAACGTCTACGTGCTATAGGTAGGCTCTATGCTGGTCAGTCTGTGGTCACTGTTGCAAGAGCCTTTAATTGTTCACGCCAGACAATAATTAATCTTAGAATGAGAGTGCTTCCAACTGGAACTATTGCCGACCGCCCAAGGGCGGGAGCGCCACGTGTGACGTCACTCCAGGAAGATCAAGCAATACGATTACGTCATCTAAGAAACAGATTTGTCACTGTAACCTCCACAAGTAGAGAGATGTTTGGTGGATGGGTAACTGCACAAACTGTTCGAAATCGCTTGCAGGCTGCTGGTCTTCGAGCTCGGAGGCCCTATAATGGACCAATATTGACACCTCTTCATCGCCGTAACCGACTTGTGTGGGCCACAAGACACATAAGATTTACTCAAAGAAAGTGGAATTCGGTTGTCTTTAGTGACGAATCTCGATTCACTTTGAGATTTGCCGAGATGAACGTTACGCTCAAGTATGCGTCAGAGAAGTTGACCGATTTGGTGGCGGCAGCGTCATGGTTTGGGGTTCTTTTTGTGCACATGGACGTTCTCCTCTTGTTGTTGTCCAAGGGAACTTAAATGCTGTCCAGTACAGGGATCAGATTTTGCAACCTGTTCTTCTTCCGTTTATGCAGAGACATTGGCCTGGACTAACGTTTCAATAAGACAATGCTCGTCCCCATACAGCAATTACTACCCAGAATTTTTTAAGAAATGCCGGTGTCCAAGTCCTGGATTGGCCGTCGCTTAGCCCCGACCTTAATCCTATTGAACACATCTGGGGCGAACTGGGTCGACGTATTCGTCAGCAAGTGAATCCACCACTGACGTTGCAGGACCTTCAACATGCTCTTGCTGAGCAGTGGCGACGTCTTCCTCGGGTAGTGTTTACTAATGTTCTGAGATCCATGAGGAGAAGACGTTGTGTGGCAGTACGAGACGCTAGAGGAGGCCACAAGAGGAGGCCACAACCGTTACTAAACACTTTATTCCGATTGTTCTCCAAGTCTGTGAATTTCATTTTGGGGGGTACTGTGACATCACGAACGTTATCAATGTCAAGGACTTTCAGCGAGACGTATTCTTGCTTTCTGTTGATGTCAAGGTCGTCTGTGCACAACATAACACTAAAATAGTTGCCTTAAACCAAATATTAAAAATCTAGTCCCAAAAATCCTGAGTGTCAAGTTTTTAATTTGGCTGAGTATATTAATTAATGTAGGCTTTCATTTTTAAAAAATAAAATAATTATAGATATTAAAATTCTATTTAAATAGGCCTATAACATTTTTCAATGAACATTATTTGAGTTGATTGGTTTCTCTTTTTACAAACAAAAGTATAAACCAAAAACAACTTGAGAATGAATATTTTGCATATTGCTCTGGGTGTCATGTAATGTTTTGACGGCCTTTATAGGCCCCCTAATGAAATTGTCCATTTTACACTACTGCACAAGAATATATTAAATTATTATAAATCTGAAGTTTGCTCTAGATATCCATGCCATAGGTCTGATCTGTGTTCAGAGTTACTTTTATTTTTGTGATTTTTTTTGTCAACTGATTTAGAAATAGAAAATTTAATTTATACTGTGTACTATTATGGAATTATCTGCGATACAAACTGAAGTTAACCATACAGCATACTGATACTATATACTATAGATAATCACAGAGTAAATTAAAATTATTTTGAATTACTGAATGGTTTAAAATTAGTGATAGTGCTTCAGTAAATATTTTATTGGTCGGATTAAGGCCTACCAGTAAAAAGGGGAATGTGATTTTGAATAGCATAACTGCATAACAGTATTAGGCTTACTGTTTTATTAAAAGCTTATTGCAACTGAACATTGAGCAAAATAATATTTTTGTTATGAAATTTGAAAAGGTATATAAATATAACATACCATAAACTTAACACTTAAATTGTTTACCACAAGTAATTGTAGGCCTACATAGAATCACATTTTGCGATACAAAATCTTAGAAAAAATTAGGCTTGTCCATTATCCTTTTGCCAGAATACAACAGATTCTTCAGAAAATATAGTTAGTTCCCTCGCACATGATTCTTTTTCCAAGTGCTTTTTATGACAACATATGAATCTAAATTTATTTTATTCGGTAGACTGTAGGCCTATTATTTTGTTTGTAGATTTTATTTGTTTTTACAAAAAATATAGAATGTAAAAAGAACATGTGCAACTACGGACATTAATAGTACATTGATTTGATTTAAGTTAGAGCGAGAGGTCATATTATCACAAGATAAAGACGTATAGAGATCTACTTCAAAAGTTCTAGGCCTACAGTACTCAGTACTCTACATTTGAATATATCAATAATATCATACAATATATTGACATTAATGTCAATTAAGCCTAACCAATCAAATAAGAAAATATGTACTCTTACAAAATAAATTTTTTGATGATACATGTATATATTGCTGTTCTTATAATCTATTAGATCTATGTTATTATGGCTCAGTATTTATTATATTTATAGCACTCGACGATGACTCGTATCGACATCGTACTCGTAGGGCCTACTCGTAGCAGACGACGCGACGTAGACTGAGCTCTTTTTCTTCAGGAATGCTGAATTTTTTTTATCCCTCACTAGTCCAAAAAATTAAAACACCCGGCATAGGACCTACTCTGGGTACCATATCCACCACTCGGATTTTTACATTTCCTGCGAAACGTCTTCTTTAGCCGCCATGTTTAGCGACATTACAGACAAACCCCAAGATGCAGTGCACGACCTACTTTTTATGCAAATGAAGCAGTCGCCACTCTGTGTATTTTTACTCTGTGGCAACCACACTGATCCGCAGTGAATATTTGCTAGGCCGCTACAATCACTGATAAGGATGACATCGTAGACTGGACAACCTGCTCTAAATGACGTCAGGCTGGTTCCTACGTCACTGCGCTATTCTGACTTCAACAAGTCAGAAAAGGAGTGACGTAGGAGCGAGTCTGACGTATTAGAGCAGGTTATCCAGTCTAGATGACATCGATGCGGCTTAATGAGCCAGAAATATTAACTTTTTTCCTGCGACAAATTAAATTCTAAAACATTTCTTTTATGTATTGGAAAAATAAATAAAGGCATTTGACGTATTTGTAGGTAAAAATTATTTCCTATTTAGTGTAAATGGGTATTAAAATGACTAAAATGCAGCATTCTCTCCGAAGCAGTAACGTCTTATGTAAACAATGCATGCGCCATTCAGCCAATGATTGACGCCGCGTGCTGTGACAGCACGTGTTAAGGCAGTCATCTTTGACAGAGATATACTATTCAAAAAAAGTAGGGGATATTTGATTTTTTTAAGTGTTATTAAAGTCACCTAATGAAACTGACGAAGAAACAAATGACAAAATGAAATGAAGTTCACATTCATCGATTTATTCCAAATGATCGTTAGACTAAGTAAGGCACAGACTGACCATTATAAGGGTAAAATGATACCCGGGGTCAAACAGCAAAGTTACCACAGCATCACAACCAAGTCAGTAACGGGTAAATCCTCCTCTGTTTGCCAAACAAGCATTGATCCGACGTGGCATACTCCTAATGAGACGTCTAAGGTCATTTTGGTCCAGATTGTCCCATTCCTGTTGCAACGCAGCAGCAAGTTCTTGGACATTGGCAGGACGTTGTTGACGTTGACGTAACCTCTGTCCAAGCATGTCCCAGACATGCTCGATGGGGGAGAGGTCGGGACTCAGTGCTGGCCAAGGTAATGTGGTGATGTTCTGTTGTTGGAGGTAACCTGTAACGATCCTGGCCCTGTGACATCTTGCGTTGTCATCCTGGAAGATGAAACGGCGGCCATGACGTCGTGCGAACGGCACAACATGGACTGCCAAGATGTTGTCCCGGTAGTACTGGCCTGTAACACGCCCTGCAACAACATGTAAAGCCGTTCTTCCAGCAACAGTAATGCCTCCCCACACCATAACAGAACCACCCCCAAATCGATCATGTCTGATGACGTTAACGTCTTGGAAGCGCTCGTTTCGACGACGCCACACCCTCCTACGTCTGTCCAAAAAATCAACAGTGAACATTGACTCATCTGAAAACATCACATTGCTCCAGCGTCGATTATCCCAGTGTTGACGATCCCTACACCAACGACGTCTTGCCTGAATGTGATGATCTCTCAAACAAGGGATCACGCGAGGACGTCGGTCGCGAAGGTGACCCCTATGCAGTCGATTCCGAATCGTCTGGCCACTCACTCTCACACCAGTGTCTGTTTGAAGACGAGCGCTGATCTGATTTGCTGTGATGACACGATTTCTCAAGGCCAAGGTACGGATAAATCGATCCTGGGCTTGAGTTGTCGCCCTTGGTCGACCTGAGCGTGGTCTGTCCTGTACAGATTGTGTATCACGGTATCTGGACCATAGCCTGCTTATGACAGACTGAGAAACATTCATCGTCCGCGCCACAACCGCCTGTGTTGTGCCGATCTGTAGCATGCCAAGGGCACGTAACCTTTCATTTTGGGTAAGCCGACGCATATCAAAATTTGTTTTCTGGTGCGTTTGGGCGTCACATATAACTGGAAATGTTTCTTCTGTTAGGTTCTATAGTGACTTTTTTCGTAGTCATTTGCATATTTTAGTATTATGCCCCCAAAATCAAATATCCCCTACTTTTTTTGAATAGTATATAACTCTATGGTGGCAACATAGAACTAAATAATAACGTCTCTGTGGCACGTGTGCGTCTGTCTTAATCAAGGGGCACAACTCTAATCTAATACAGTAGACTTTTACATCTAGACACAATTAAAATCCTAATATCATCGAATTATATTATAACTAGACTTAATAAATGCTAATGTTAATAATTTGAGTTTATTTAAAATTGATAATTTCTTGCTACGTATTAAAAATGTTAACTTTTAGTTTAAATCAACATATAAAATAAAACCATATAGATATCAAAAAATGGTTTCTAACTTGTTCCGTTGCGGAGAAATAGATGATTTTGTACAAGTCGCTTTTCAAGGTTTTCATAAAGTCTGTCATTGAGTCGACTGGCATGGTTTCGAATCCCCGGTTGTACGTGACAAGGAGTAGGGTCGCCTGTCCCTCGTGGGTTTTCTCCGGGTCCTCCGGTTTCCTCCCACTGCTAAAGACCCCTACGCGCAAGCGAATTATTGAAATAAAATTAAACCATATGTTAGTCCCGAAATGACCTAGTTTGTGTCAAGTGGACGTTAAACCCCATTTCTCTCTCTCTCACTCTAATCGATTTTCATAAAATTCCACCCTGAATGCCTTGTGCCATTTACGATTTCATTACACAAATTCAGGATTTTCAATATCACCGGAAGTAATGTCATTTTGGCAAAAACAAATATTTGTTTGAAGAAATTATTCGTACAAAATTATGATATTTGATTTCAATGGACACAGTATGAATCGATATGATCATATAGACATCAACAAAGGTGTTTCTAGCGTCTTCCCTTGTGGAGAAATAACCAGTTTTGTCAGTATCACTTTTTAAGTTTTTTTGCATTTTAATAAGGCTTTATAAAGGGTTAATTCTGTTTAAATAAATTTTAATCAAGTTTCTGTCATGCAAAGGACAATCGAAGTGGTTATTTCTGTAAACCAATTTAAATATTTTGTTGATAACAGAAGTGATGTCATTGTGTCGAGTCTTTGTTGTATAAATGGAAATGATATTGCTGGATTTATTGGCTAATTCTGTGTACATTTTATAACACTTGTCCAATGTTCATGTTGAAATCTGTTTAACGTTTCCATCGGTATGGAAGTGACTTCAGTTCAAGGGTGGCACCAGTGAAACCTGTCATGCATCGCCGTTCTAGTTATTATTATTATGTTCAAGTCACTTCATGTGATTATGGTGTCTATTTCATACCAGATTTGATAAGTTTTTTAGCTTCTGTGGATTTGAAAGAAAATGATGGTAACTAAGTATGAATAATATATTGATGATGTGCAGACTGGTCACTTAGTTGATGAGAAATAAATTTATCCATCTGTGTCAACTGGTCACAAGTTTTATTACATTTTTAAACAAAACATTTCACTAGATATCAGCATACATTTGTATTAGCTACAAGTATATGCTCTATAAAAAGGCTAATCAAAATATTAAGGACTAGGAATGTAACATATTTATTGATTGTGGAAAATGATATAACAAAATCCAGATGTCATTGTACAAAAAACTTATTACAGTACTGCAAATGCATATTGTGTTACAAACTTACATGTCATAAAATGTAAATATAACCCACCAACCTAAAACCAGCGGTTGCCAGGCAAGATACGCCCACATTTGCAAAAGATGGAGAGAGAACAAGCTAAAAAAAAAAAGCGATCTTTCGTAAATGGATTGATTTTATATTTTAAATTTCATCAAAATCAGATAAAAATTGTGACTTCTAGAGAGTCCACAACCTTGGTTACTATTTGCTAGTGCTCCTACGACTAGTCGGATAGCCGTAAACGGTTAGAACTGGACGGTTAAACGGTTCGAATTCAACGGTACGGTTATTCGGAGATGTCCCCCATTACATGGAGTTGTGTCTGATTATATTCCTCTTTATAACAAAACTTGCCCGTGGTCATTTTGTATTTGATGTTTGAAAATCTTAGAATCTAAAAGTCGTCCTACGATGTCGACTGCTAAAAAAATAATACTATTAATAGCACTCGTCGTAGTCATACGGCAAAGTCAACGGACCTTGTTCTGACTTTAGCTATTGTTAATGCAATCTAAATACTTCTCGGCATTTCTAACTATATTAGAAACCAAGCTGATTGGGACCATGGCTGATTGGGACCAAAAATCAAAGCTGATTGGGACCACATTCCAGGCTGCTTGGGACCACCACTAGGCTGATTCGGACCACACGATAAAAAATACTAGAAACTGAGGTTTTGATATTGAATTAAGTTTAAAGGAGTTTTATCTAGGCTATAGCGTGACTATAATTATTTTCTTTTATGTAGGCCTACGTTATTTATGTTTATATTCCATTTTTTTATGTCACAGTTACTATATTAACAGAGATTATCTCATTAATCTTATGTAAATTATTATACGTTTTATGCAATTTAAACAGAGCATTTTTATTTTATTTTATAAACTTCATAGCTTGTTTCGGAATCCATTATAGCCTATATATTGTGTGTAATTATACGTAGATATACTGTTTAAACCAATTTATTGTAATTTCAATAAGTCATACAAATTTGAAAACTAATACTAGCAATACAGTAGCATAACGGAAATCCGGATATATTGTGTGTAATTATGTTATAGAAATAATGTTTAAACCATACAAATTTGAAAACTAATACCAGTAATACAGTAGCAACGGTAATCAGTTATTTCAAATATGATGTATATAAAAGCAATCAAAATGTTTATTCTACCTTGCACAGAAAAAAACAATAGATTTATAGACTCAATTTTAACACAAGTAAACAGGTAGGTGATATCTAGGAAAGTCCGAAAGTGTACTATATTACTACATGAAAATTACTTAGATCTTACTGACAGCCACAACAGGGAATTTGTGTGATTGGATCTGATTATTTATTGGATTACTAGGCTTGTCATTAATTAACAATAAATGGTGTGATAAGGGTCTTGTATAATGCTACCGGAGTTTTATACTATAAAGCGTGATTTAATTAACTTTGTTTAATGTGTATATTACTAAGAAAATTTTACACATTTGTCAACCAATTTAGTGTATTACATTCAACACTTGTCTAGATCAGGAAGGTCCTACTAAATAATAAAATATTGGTTTGTAAAGGAATTGAATCGCCACCAAATGTCTCGTTATATGAAATAAACTGATATTTACTAATTAAAATATTATACAAAGTACAATTTGTCTGACATTTTTTCAACTTCACTCATTACAAAATATCGCATTCGTTGCAGTAACTATATCTGATATGAGGCTATTTGATATTGGGTTACAATTTGATAATACTGGGTAGTATTTATTGTCATGCAAACATATTTAAAACACTCTCGTCATTGGTCTGATCATGGTCCGAATCAGCCAAGAATCTGGTCCCAATCAGCCAAGAATGTGAAGCATCTTCTCTGTGATTTAGCTCATTTGTATTGAAGCCGTCATTCACTAATTACACTATTATTTGTGACTAATTACACTATTTATTGTCATTGTTGTCTTATTATCAAAAATATGCAAACATATTTTAAATACTCGCGTCATTTAAGTAATGGTCCGAATGAGCCTTGTCGCGGTCCCAATCAGCCATAAATCTGGTCCCAGTCAGCCAAGAATCTGGTCCCAATCAGCCACAAATCTGGTCCCAGTAAGCCAGGTCCCAGTCAGCCAGGGCCCTTATTCACGGAAACTTAAACTAAGATACAATCGTAATTTCTAGCAAGAATTCTACTTTGGTTTTTAGCTAAATTAACCAATCATAAAAATTCTACTTGCAAGCGAGGAATTATTTCTTTATTGTCCAATCAATAGACGCCTTCCAATTTACTTTATTCTATTCTTAACAACAAATAACTACGGCCTTAGATTTAGACAGTTTAAATTTTCATTAAAGAATTGTACATGTCTATGAAAAAATTCCTGAAATTTTGGCGCGTGCGCACGAGTAATGACTCGCACCTCCGTAGGTAACTAACGTACGAAAATTAATTGGTGGCTAGCTTTTTTTTCGCACGTATACAGTGAATGGCCATATTGCTCAGTAATCCCAGCCAGAATTTGGCTATTTTCTAAATTTGCGTTAAAGTTTAAAATATTTGTTTTAGAACTGAAACACATTAACTATTAGTCAATCCCAACGCTAAAAACATCAACAGAATTGATTGTGTATATCTGAAATAGACCCGACCGACGCACAAAATAGTGCAATATGGCGGCCTCTATGATGAACAACTCTTGCAGATCCTGTCATTGAAGACAACGTCAATTCTATGAGTTGTAGATGTTATTTTTGGTGAAAAATCATTGGAAAAAGAGAGAACATGTTGGGACTGTACGAATTATATAGTCTTTATGGGTGCAACGGACACAATGCTGAAGATAAACCTATTGTTTACAATGTTGACCTCATGACCCATTGACGTCAATGTCATGACCTGTTATGTGTAGATCACGTGATATGGATATCATGGCTATTGACTGTGTCTGAGATACTTCTCCGCAGGTAGCGTGTCTCAGATGTTCAGAATGTCGCACCTCCTGACAAGCTCTGATTTATGTTTTAAATTGATACCATACCGTTAAACGGTTACTAACCAGTTAATATAGCTACGGCTATTCGAATAATAAAAAGTCCTAACCGTAGAAGCACTACTATTTGCGTACAAGGAGCGGCCATTTCATGAAATTCAAACTCAACCGTCATTAGGGTGTAGGCCTTACAGTGATATATTCAAACGCTTTTTAAAATTGGATAAAAAATTGTGACCTGTAGAGGGTCCATCAGCTAAAAACGTGCTTTTTGGAACAACCCGGTGTGGCAGTTTCAGATGGTTCCTGGTGTGTGATTACCGTTTGGCGCATGCGCAGTTGTAGGAGTCAACTCACACCGTTACAGTCGCGGTGTGCATTGACTCCTCGTGATAGGATTTCCCCTAAGATTTTCTTACGGTCAAATCATAGACTATTATCTACCGATATTTACAGTATTACCACCACAAGAGGATGCAAATTGGCGATCTTGATTATTATTATTTAGTATATATACCCATCCACAATGCGAACATTCTCTCTTGTATTTGGGCTGTCTACATGCAGGTTTGAATGTATGGGATGGTATAGGAGCTTTTACGCATGACGTACTTCCGGTGTCTATTTTTAGCCTGGCCTTTTTCTATCCGTATCTTAACATGGTAAATGCTAGGGAAAGCGGGGTTTTCCCTCTTTTTCTCTTTATAGAAAACGTATTCTTTAATGTCACTCTTGTTTTAAGTTGCGTGTAGCATTCGTAATAAATTACCGATTTCAAATCATGTCTAAGTTATTATTTTTTTGTTTTAATGACGATATACTGCGTTGTAGCAGACGATATATGTCAAGCTCGCACACGGCCCAGTTGACCGCAGTACGCAAAAGCATTACAAAGATGCATTGCTGTATGAAGCCGATTTATATGTTTTGTTTTAATTTTACTGCAAACAATTAATAGATAACATCTGTTTGGTTGTAAAATGCCATGAAATAGAGCACAAGAGTAAATTATAGAATGGGTAATTAGAGATGGTGACCTGTGGTTCCACAAAAGAATTATTCAAGACGATATTAAAATTTAAGCACCACCGTAGCACATCTAATAAAAAAGAGAACAAATAATAATCACAATGTATAGAATGCACCGAGAGAGAGAGAGAGAAATTGGGTTTAACGTCCACTCGACACAAACTAGGTCATTTCGGGACTAACACATGGTTTTTAATTTTATTTCAATAATTCGCTTGCGCATAGGGGTCTTTAGCAGTGGGAGGAAACCGGAGGACCCGGAGAAAACCCACGAGGTTGGACAGGCGACCCTACTCCTTGCCACGTACAACCGGGGAATCAAAACCCCGCCAGTTGACTCAATGACAGACCGTATTCAGCCATCCAACCCTCCTAGAATGCACCAAGTCCAGTTACATATTTTCATTCAACAGTTGTTCTCTGAACCAAATACTGAATTAGAAATTGATAAAATGGACACAAATGTATCGTTCTTCTTCTTGGTTGCGGCAAGATAAACTGATTGGATTAAAATTTCACTGAGTGCCAAAAGCTGAGCCAAGACGATTTATGTGACTACAATTAACAGAAAAAAACGGTTTTAAAAAATATTCACAGATTCAACTTGATCGTCGTTTTATTCTTTCTGTTTTTCATATCCCATCAATCAAGAGAAAAATTTATAAAAATGGCTGAAGTTTTACCCTGTGCACCAAACAACTATTTTATCATTGGTAAGAGCCGTCTAAATGCGGGGAAATTTACAATAGCTATTGGCTAACAGCACACATGCATAAACAATCTTATTTGCATATTGCATACTATTTATAGTATTATTAGCTGGAATTATTTTCAAGTCGACAGCCTCAAACAAAGACCAACATAGTACCGTGTTTTGTGTCGAGTACGTAGGGTCGTGGCATGCAGTGCTATAGCAGACGATATCGAGGGTTTAGAACATAATTGTGATAAGTCAATATATCAAGCATTGTGACTTATCACAATTATGTTCTAAACCCTCGATATATCAACCTCGCAAAGAACTGTCCAGTCGGCAGTTGAATGTAAATAGGATAGACCATTTTTTAAAATCTTTTGTGTTAATAGTCCCGTAATTAATATATAACATCTGTTTGACCGTAAAATGCGTAATAAACCTCACTTAATTTTAGTTCGGGCCATTGAGCACGGATCAGTCATCCACTTGTTTCAATTGCAAACGGCCAATTACGGGTCTGGTAAACTTGCCGTATCTTTCCTATATCGAAGTTTTTGTAAATATCGCTTTCTGCCATCGGTCGGTAAACCTTACGCGTATATAGAAATGGCATTCAGTTCCATTTTATGTAAAAGAAGCTTACTGTACGACGGTATTTTCACAAATAAACACACAATGGTCTATGGGTTTCAGTCTAAGAATAAGGCCAATGTCTGCGCATGACCGAAAATGACGTCAAAATGGAAACCCGTAAAAGCTCCTATAATAAATCTATATGTTAAAGAAATCGGAATAAGAAATTCCATACTTTTATATTTGTGATAAATGAAGCCACGAAATATCAAAGGCCTTAAATCTTCCTTTGGAGGTGAATTAATTGATAATTTCAAGCAAATCATCAATTTGTATGGTTTCCACTGATCGTACGTACCTGTGTAGAAAGACTAATCATTAAAAAAAAACAACGGCAACAAATCACGAACGATAGAAGTATCAATTTCAAGCCAATCAACTTAGATCTGTTGATCGTGTTACTACTGATCACTAAAACAACAGCTAACCCCGATAACAAGTATGTTTATTAATGACAAAACTCTAATCAAGTACATGATATACTTTTTCCTGTACTGACCAGTGATCAGGAACCAACTCACACCGCAGGAAGTAGATATAGTTTCGTTGTTAAGGCAAACATCAGTTTCGGACATGCACAAGTGCCCAGGAGAAAACACACACCAGGAGTCAACTCAAACTATCACACCGGGGCCATAATCCAGGAAGTTACAGTCCAATAGGATATAATCTTACATTTCAAGTTTCATCGAAGTCGGATAAAAATTGTGAATTCTAGAGTGTCTACGACTTTGCTATTTTGTCCGGCAGTTTAGGTCAGATTTTTACAAGGGTTCACAAACTTGATATGCCATATTTTTACACTATTTGCGTACAAGGGGCGGCTATTTTGTCACTTATGGCCCTTGTTTCACTTTGTTGAACCTTGTGAACGCTACTACGCAAAAAGTTATCAACTGATCTTTGTGAAATTTATATGCATTATTTAAATTAGTGAAAGGAAGAAGCCTATTAAATTTCAGCAATTTCAGTTTATTACATCTAGAGTTATGGCCCTTGTTTCACTTTGTTGCACCTTGTGAATGCTCTAACATCTAAAGTTATCTGCCGATCTGTATGACATTTATATGCATCAATTAAATTAGTAAAAAGAAGAATCCTATTAAATTTCAGCAATTTCTGTTTATTACGCCCAGAGATATGGCCCTTGTTTCACTTTATTGAACCCTGTGAACGCTCCAACACCAAAAGTGAGATGAGAAGTCTTTTTAATTTCAATAATTTCTGTTGATTAAGTCTAGAGTTTTGGCCCTTGTTTCACTTTGTTAAACCTTGTGAACGCTATTACGCCGAAAGTTATCACCCGATCTTTGTGAAATGTATATGCATGATTTAAATCAGTGAAACGAAGAAGCCTATTGAATTTCAGCAATTTCTGTCAATTACTTCTAGAGTTATGGCCTTTGTTTCAATTTGTTGCACCTTGGGAACGCTCTAACATCAAAAGTTATCTGCCAATCAGTATGAAATTTATATGCGTCATTTAAATTATAAAGAGAAGAATCCTATTGAATTTCAGCAATTTCCGTTTATTACTTCTAGAGTTATGGCCCTTGTTGCACTTTGTGAACGCTCTAACCTCAAAAGTTATCTGCCGATCTGTATGAAATTTATATGTGCCATTTAAGTTAGTAAAAAGAAGAATCCTATTGAATTTCAGCAATTTCCATCAATTATGGTCCTTGTTTTACTTAGTGAACCTTGTGAACGTTTGAATGACAAAAGTGATTATCCGATCTAAATGAAATTTATATGTATTATTTAAATTCGTAAAACAAAAAATCCTGTCAAATTTCAACTATTTCTGTAAACTACTTCCAGAGTATGCATTATTTAACCCGTTAAGTGCGTAAGTCGTTATATAACATCCTGGACAACTGCCACTCACTGTGTGCAGGGCGTAATATAACGCCTTGGAGGTATTTTCCCCAACCTATTCTTAGAACATAGTCATGGGGGAATCCCTTGGGAATCAGGGGCCATAATTCAGGAAGTTACGATCCAATATGTGCAAATATCGAAAGGAACCAAGACCTTTGGGTTATAAACATGCATTTCAAGTTTCATCAAAATCAGATGACAATTTCTATGAAGTTTTGATTCGTTACATGCCAATATTGAAAGGAACTGAGATCTTTTGGAGATAAACCTATATCTCAAGTTTCGTCAAATGTGGACGGACGGACGGACAGGCGCAACAACAAAGTATGTCCACATGAAAAGGTGAGCGTATAAAAAGGAAACAAATGGAAGTCTCAGTCAAATGATACAGTACGTAATGCATCTTCTTCAAATATTTCTAATGTTGCTACAGCCCCATCATTAAATTTAAAAGACAGTCCACCATCTATAACCAATGAAGAATCCCACATTCGTGAACGAATTATTATTCTGTAATAAATATATGATAAATACAATATACATGTATCCTTTATATAACAACAATGTTGTTAATCTCTGATTTACTTGTTGATGTGAGAATTCAAAGTTGGATGATATACAGAGGATATAAACTTATGATATATAATCTATTTATACCTTTTAGCAAAATCCCTCGGTTTGTCAACTTTATAGACAGCTGTAAAATAAATGAAAAAATACACAAAATAATATAATGTCATCTTGATGGGAAATTAAAAATTTTAAAAATACAGCCAAAATCATCACTAATTTAGTACTCAACTGACTTATTTAATCAATAGAAAAAACTTGGAAATGTTTGTAAAAGATATCTCTGATAAGAGTAAAAAAATTTAATAGTAATTACAATTTTCCACGCAACGAAAACGTGTCACTGATTTGACTGCAAATGCCAGCGAGAAACATATGGTAGCTGAAATGTGATGTCTGAAATAATTGTAGGCTGGACATTTACCAACAAAGAAAATCAACAACAACAATCCATAAGAACTTTACTTGAAAGAAAAGTAGGCACAAGCAGTAAACCAGCGGCTGCCATGCAGGATACGCCCACATTTTGCAAGAGATGGATAGAGAACAAGCTAAAAATAAATACGATTTATTGTACAATGCAGAAAGTTATGGCCTGAAATGTGAAAATATCAAAAGGGACTGAGATCTTTGGGATATAAAGATAAGTTTCATCAAAATCGGATAAAAATTGTGACCTCTAGAGGGTCTACAAGCTTCGTATTACACACTTCTACACAATTTACGTACAAAGAGCGGCCATTTTGTCGGGCAGTTTCATTCCGATTTTTCCGTAATTCAAATTCAACCTTTATTATGGGTGAATGATGATGTATTTAAACGGTTTTTAAAATCGGAAAAAAATTGTGACCTCTAGAGAAAATCAAGATAAAAATGCGACTTTTCGAACACTCAGGGGACATACTCCAGGAAATAAAGTTCGTGTATCCACAGGCCCGGCGGAGTGGGGGGGCTAGGGGATGCTTTAGCCCCCCCAATAATTTGGCGGCAAGTACTCTTTTCTCCAGGTTATTGCGGCCCCTGGACCCACGCTTATAAGGACCTAGGATGGAAGCCCCCCCAATCAAGAATTGCTTCTGCCGGCCCTGATCCAAGATTATCAAAAGGAACCAAGATCTTAGTGTGTAATGGTGATATATTCACACGTTTCTTTTTTAAATCGGATAAAAATAATGATCTCTACGGGGTCTACAAGCTAAAAACGTGATTTTTTGTTCAATCAAGGGCCATAATTCAGGAAGTTACGATCCGATATGCGCGAATATCGAAAGGAACCAATATCTTTGGGTTATAAACATGTATTTCAAGTTTCATCGAAATTGGATCAAAATTGTAACCTCTAGAGGGTTCACAACCTTGATTTACCAGATGTTTACACTACTTGCGTACGAGGGGCAGTCATTTTGTCCGGCAGTTTTGGCCCGATTTTCACGAAATTCAAACTCAACAAACATTTCGATGTAACGGTGATATATTCGAACGTTTTTTTAAATCGGATAATAATTGTGACCTCTAAAAGGACCACAAGCTACAAATGCGATTTTTCGTACAGAGGCCATAATTCAGGAAGTTACGATCCGATATGCACGAATATTAAAAGGAACTGAGATCATTGGGTTATAAACTTGCATTTCAAGTTTCATCAAAATCATATCAAAATTGTGGCCTTTAGAGGGTCCACAACTTTGTCCTGCAGTTTTGGTCCGATTTTCCTGAAATGTTTTTTTTAAATCGGATAATAATTGTGACCTCTAGAGGAACCACAAGCTAAAAATGCAATTTTTCGTACAATCAGGGACTATAATTCAGGAAGTTACGATCCGATATGCAAGAATATCGAAAGGAAACAAGATATTTGGGTTATAAACATGCATTTCAAGTTTCATCAAAATCAGATGAAAATTGTGACCTCCAAAGGGTCCACAATCCTGATACACAATATTTTGACAATATTTGCGAACAAGGGGTGGACATTTTTACGAAATTCAAACTCAACCATCCTTAGGGTGTAACAGTGATATATTAACACGTTTTTTTTAAATCGGATAAAAATTGTGACCTCTACAGTGTTGACAAGCTAAAAACATGATTTTTAGTGTGAAGCATTGGTGTCATGGTAGGATGAATTTCATCATTCCCTAACATGATGCTGTTTAGGATGAATTTAATCATTCCCTAACATGCTGTTTCAGTAATCTACTTTTGACAAGAGGGTCTTAAAAAACATATTTCACATAATATTAGACTTTACCATGTTGGTTTTTTTTTTATATAAATTTTTTTTTACCATTTACAACGGGATCACGAATTGTATAAGCCATATATGGTTCACTGGAATCAAAACGTAAAGAGTTGTTGAAAGTCTGAGTTATTTTTTCTAACGTTTCATTATCTTCAACTGGAAACTGTTGACCTGTCAATTCACTACCTTTAAATAAAATATTAAATATACATACAAGTGGGCCAGTGGGGGATGTAGATGCTGTGAATATGGGGGGAGGGGTGTCCAACTCTAGGGCACCATCCACAATCCCACCCCACAACAAAATGCTGGCTATAACACTAAGCGACCAGTAAAGAGAGAGAGAGAGAAATGGGGTTTAACGTCCACTCGACACAAACTAGGTCATTTCGGGACTAACATATGGTTTAATTTTATTTCAAATATTTGCTTGCGCGTAGGGTTCTTTAGCAGTGGGAGGAAACCGGAGGACCCGGAGAAAACCCACGAGATTGGACAGGCAACCCTACTCCTTGTCACGTACAACCGGGGATTCGAAACCACGCCAGTCGACTCAATGACAGCCATCCAACCCCCCAACCCAGTAGAACATAGATCGTATTGCCTATGGGTTATTCCATGTCAAGTGGGTCAATTTTTAGAAATTTGGCAAATTGACCCCCTCGAAAAAATCTGGAAAAAAATATATGTATATGTACATGTAAAGATCGGTTGCCATGCAACGAAACATATGCCCACAACAGCTAAATCATCTGACAGGTCAACAAGGGTTGTCGCATATTTATTCTTTTGTAGGTAATTGGGGGCCTTTACAAGACATTTCCATACAGATCAGATTATAATTTTTGCCGTTTGAGGATTCACAAGGTTCTACAAACTGAAAAGGGTCTCAACTCTGGAAGTAATCTACAGAAATTGTTGAAATTTGACAGGCTTTTTCGTTTTACTAATTTAAATAATGCATATAAATTTCATACAGATCAGATGATCACTTTTGTCATTCAAACATTCACAAGGTTCACAACCGCCATAATTCTAGAAATTATTGACAGAAATTGCTGAAATTCAATAGACCTCGGTTTCACAAATTTAAATGATGCATATAAATTTCATACATATCGGATGATAACTTTCATCAATCGAGCATTAACAAGGTTGAAAAAAGTTAAACAAGGGCCATAACTCTAGAAGTAATTATTGTAAATTGCTGAAATTCAATAGGCTCCCTGGTTTCAATAATTTAAGATACAGTTCCTCCCAAATTTTTGGGACCGAAATCGCCGCGACTGGGTAAAAAAAAACTCTCGGAATTCTCTTAGATTTCACTTGATTCCGCGTAGATTTTTCTCTAAGATTCTCTAGGAATTCACCGTGTTTCTCTAGGAATTTACCGTGTTTCTCTAGGAATTCACCGTGTTTCATGCTTTCGTTTCGTGCTTCCCGCAAGGAATTCACGAGCCTACCTTAAGCTAGGGTCGAACTAATATTGTCTATAATAAATTAAAGGAGTTGTAATATAGTAATGCTCCCGGGAAACGTGTACATGTATAATGTACAGGCAGGTTTGAATAACATATGAGTAAGGTAATCTCGGGAAGACATTTACCAGCATTCTGTATCGGTTAGGATTTTTTCCCAAACGCACTTTAGGTAGCACGTCATTTCGGTCCCGCGTCATTTCGGACTCAACACAAACGTCGTTTCGGACTCAGTCTGGCGACTTTTCGGACTTACTCGGCGACTTTTCGGACTCGGACTGGCGACGTTTTCGGACTCAATAAAATCTGAAAAATTCTATGAACTTGAAGTAAAACCAATATTACTTGCCTTTTGTGTTTTATTTTATTTATAACTGATTGGCGCCCATCACAATAATAAAGAAATTAATACTAGCCTTTTGTGTTTTATTTATCCCATACAGACCATACGCAATTGAACTTGAAGTAAAACCAATATTATTGTTTTATTTAACTGATCAGTGATTATTGCATTTAATCTGTATTTTGATGGGTAAGTCTAGATTATTTACGATAATTGATCGCCAAAACACCGCTACTTACCTTTTGTTGATTAGTGAAACCAAGCCGAGATTCTTTAATCTGTATCTGTATTGATCGGTGATTTTTGTATTTAATCTAGTGATTAGTGAAACCATTGTTGTATAAGAAATAAAAACACTGTAACTTGTATTTAATCTGGTGTTGATTATTGAAACCAAGCTGAGATTATTGATAGCCCAAGCCCACGACAAGAAGGCCTCCGGTGTGATGCTTGTGATTTATGGCAAGATCGTACCTGTGATTCCGGTACTTAATGAATTTTTCTTTTATTGTTATTATTAATACGCATCACTCGAGATAAGTATCGGAGTTTAAACCGTAATAGAGCTGACTTCGAATGGAATGTGTGAAAAAAAAGTGTATTTTATAAGATAAATGAATACCCGACTGAAGCTATTATTTCATCAAATAAATATTCCCGTTGTTATTAATGTATGGTCTGTATGGGATAAATAACATGCGTAAAGCTGGTCGTGCACGCTCAAAGAAAATGTAACAAATATCTTGGACGGTCTCTTCAAATTTTCTTTGACCGTGTACGAAGCCAGCAAATAAATTTGCCCCTGCGTCGAAAAATGAAAGTGAAATCTATAGATTTAGATGCGTGTGTAGATTTGTGGCAAATTTATTTGACGGCCTATCGTACACGAGCATAAGTTCCAAATCTTTGACACATTTATTTGACGAAAAGCTAGGCATGCCAGCTTTTGTCAAACCTCATATGGCAAATTCCCTCTCGTACACGAGCAAATTTATTTAACAAATCTCCATTTGTCAAAGAAAATTTGCTCGTGTACGACAGGCTTAACGTCTGTATGGGATAAATAAAACACAACTAACAATGTTTAATTTCTTTATTATTGTGAATGGTCTGTTTTCAGCCTCACCTAAAACGAAAGAAAAAACAGTTATTACAAATATATACATAGAATTTTTCAGATTTTATTGAGTCCGAAACGTCGCCAGTCCGAGTCCGAAAAGTCGCCTGACCGAGTCCGAAACGTCACCTACCCGAGTCCGAAATGTCGAGGACATATTTTTTGGAGTCTGAAATGACGTAAGTCCGAAATGACATGTAATCGCACTTTATACGCCGGCCAAAATGTATGCAAACTATGAACAACTTACAATTTTTTAAACATATCAATTCATCTTCGTCTATAACTTAGATGTAATCCGTCAATTTTTGGCTGCTATCAAATCCAAACTTTAAATTATATACGATGAGCTTTTACACATTACTTCATTACTCGCAGCTTCGGTTAATCTAAATCAATCATCCATACAGCACGTACAGTAAATCACTTCGCGGGTCGCTTAACGGTTATGTTACGTGGTCAGAAATGCGCCAAAAGGTTGGGACTACATGTATATTCTTACGCTGTTTTACTCGGCAAATAATATCCGCTGTGACAATATACATTCTACTTTATGTCACCTAATTCATTTCGGTGGGAGCAGATATTGAATAAAGCCATTTCACACACACATACGTGTACATTACATGCGCCTCATATATTTATACAATATCCAGAGTGTGTTAATTCTCGTCTTCACCCCGTTATAATTTACTTATTTTGAGTACACTTTCTGAATGATTCCATTCTTTTGTACGTCCAACTTGTCAATTTCCTACTGCATATACATGTACCCTGTGTAGCTGCAACCTATAAGCTTATACATACATGTATGTTTGCGTTTAAAATCTAGATATCAGAAGCTCGAAAGTTATACTAGACGGTCAATACGCAAGTTTCGTGGTTGAACCCGCATCGATATTGCATAATATCGGACCCATATTTATCTTTGCTACTCGGACAAACCCAAAGAACCACACGGACCAATTAAATTACATTATAAGGCTTGACTTATTCATTTTAAAAATATAATACAGACAATATGTTATTTATGATTAAATCACAATACAAAGAGGCGAATAATTTATAGATGAGTAGATTCATAGCTTAAGAATGGCCGCTGCCGGTAAGTACATATTAGCAAATATTTATCTTTATTACATCGTTCGTTCGTTCTTGCTGTTTAACGTCTGCTTCCACATAAGTGATATCGCAGACAAGACATAGGAGAGCCGAAGCTGATTCCTGTTTTTTAGAATATGATTTTGTAATCTTTCCATTTGGCCTTAGGCCATGGATTTGGTTTAGTGGGAAGTTCTTCCCTTTATTTAATATAAAACATATCGTTTGGTAGATAATCTCGTCTGCTTCTGGATTGGTAGATGTCATCGTTTTAGTGTTTAGGTGCCAGGCCCGTCTTATCGTGGCCTCCCCTTACTCCACTATCCCACTCTCTGGGTTTGGTATCAGTTTTATTTGCGGAATAGTGTTTAGGTGCCGAGTTCGTCTGACCGTAACTCCCCCTTACTCCACTATCCTGCTAGTTTGGTAGATGTCATCTTTGTGGGGTTTGTGTTTAGGTGCCAGGCCCGTCTTATCGTGACCTCCCCTTACTCCACTATCCCACTCTGTAGGTTTGGTGTCTGTTTTTGGTGGAATAGTGTTTAGATGCCGAGTCCGTCTGATCGTGACTCCCCCTTACTCCACTATCCTGCCAGTTTGGTATAAATCCCCTATGTAGTTTAGTGTTTAGATGCCGGGCCCGTCTAACCGTGACCCCCTCTTACTTCACTATTCTACTTAGTCCAACTGTGTCCATTAGGGCGTGGATTTGTTCGAAGATTTGCAGTTTCGGGAAGAGTAGGTTCTTAGTGTTGAATGGTATGTTGTTGGTCTCCATTGTTCTCACTAGTTCCCTTCTCTCCTCCTCGTATACCTCGCAGTCTACCAGGACATGGTTGGTGGTACATTCTTCTCCGCACTCACAGATGATGACTTGGTGTTTGTAGTCTCGCAGCCGCTATTTCACCCTTAGCTTCGATATAAGTCTACAAATATCTCTTCTAGGGTGATTGAGTGTTGTCTTTGTGTAGATCTTGTCATCCAGCCGGAATCTGTATGTGTCAAGTTCAACGAGATTTAATTCCCAGATTGAATTGACCTGTCTTTTGACCATACTGTAGATTTCCGTGGTGCTGTAGTCTATGGTGCTGAGTGGTGCTGTGTCCTTGAGACCTTCATTGGCGAGTCGATCTGCCTCCTCGTTTCCTCTAATGTTGACATGTGATGGAATCCACACGAGTTCTACTTTGCTTCCCTTCTCTATAACCCTCTGGTACAGCTGCCTGATTTCCAAAATGACTTCTGGTCTTGAGTCCGAGTTGTCATTTTGGATTGAAATCAGACTGCTCAGAGAGTCGCTTGGAATGACGAACTTACTAGTCTTTTGATGGGAAATCCATGATATAGCGTCACGAATGGCCACAAGCTCTGCAGTGTACACCGAACAGTTATTGGGCAGTTTCCTGCTTATTCCCTGTTTCCCCGTTTGGCAGGTATATTCCAAACGAGCTGGTGCCCCTTTCAGGATTGCGTGAGCCATCTGTGTACACATGGTCCCAGTCATCAGACGGCCAGTTGTCTTCCAGGTGTTCTAGAGAGAAAGCACGTGCAGCAGTGGGGTTGTTCATTTATCACGAGCTCCCCCAGTTGCAGTTCCGTGATTGTTTCCCTGATACCCTGGCCGAAGCTTTTCTTTCTAGGATCTCTTACATATCTTGTCTTTTGTAGACTGACAAAAGTAGGGGATCTTTCGCCCAGTTGCGAGATCTTGGCCCAATACCTTGTCGCTAGTTCTTTTCTTCTTAGGGATAGGGGCAACTCCCCGGCTTCCTGTAGTAATGCCTCTCTCCTAGTCCCAAGCCCTACGCCGGTCACAATACACAGAGCTTTGTATTGGATGGTGTCAAGCTTACTTAAGAGTTTTGGCGCACAGTTCATGAAGGCCAAAGAGCCGTAGTCTAATACAGAGCGTATTAGAGCACGATACACCATCATTAATGTAACTCTATTGGCACCCCATGTGCTGCCCGTTATTTTCCTCATTAAGTTTAGGATTTTGGTGCATCTATCTACAGTCTCGTCGATGTGCGGTTTCCAGGTCAGCCTTCGGTCAAAGATTACGCCAAGGAACTTGGTTTGGTCTTTAAACTCGATGGTTTTCCCGTTCATACAGAGTCATTCTGCTTATCCCTCTATCCCTGCTTACAAGCATGCCGACTGTTTTCTTCTCCGAGACTTTGAATCCCCAATCGTTTGCCCATGCCATGAATTTGTCTAAGGCCTTCTGCATGTTCTTTTGTAGTTCACAGAAGTTCCTCCCTTTCCTCCATATGGTACTGTCATCAGCAAATTTAGCTAACTCTGTTTTGGCGTCGAGGTAGGATGATTTCTGTATGTCGTTGATCATGATATTGAAGAGAGTGGGACTGATAACCGACCCCTGAGGCGTGCCATTTTCTAATGTTTGCCCGGCACTCAGGAATCTGCCTACATTCACCTGTATCCTTCTATCGCTCAGAAAGCTTTTGATCCACCGAAACATTATGCCCGTTATACCAATACGTCCTAACTTGAAGAGCAGCCCGTCTAGCCAGACTAAATCAAAAGCCTTAGTTAAATCTACGAACACGACACATAACAGGTTCCCAGAGAGGAGTGCCTGCGACATGACTTGCTGTAGTCTCACCAAGTGGTCCGTTGTTGAACGCCCTTTCCTGAACCTGCTTTGATTTTCGTCGATCAGTCGGTTGCTCTCCAGATAGAACTGTAGTCGTATGTTAACCATTGTTTCCAAGGTTTTGCACAGTGTGGATGTCAAGCTTACTGGTCAATAGGACTCTGCCTTTGTTCTCTCTTTACCTGGTTTTGGAAGAGGGATAACGTTGGCTTTCCGCCATTCTTTGGGTACCTCTCCTGCCAGCCAGGATGTGTTGAAGAAGTTTAGTAGTATCCTTTTGGCATTTCTAGGCAGATGTTTGAGCATCGAGTACTTTACTTTGTCCTCACCAGCCGCACTATCCTTCTTGAGGGAAAGAGCCTTATTTAACTCCTCCTCAGAGAAGGGTAGATTGATTGGTTTAGCCCCTTCATTAGGTTCAATTTCTAATGAAGGGTGCTGTGAGTAAAAGATTTCCTTTCTCTTCAGGAACTCTGGTGATTGGTTTTCGTCCCTGCTTGCGTCAGCGAAAGCTTTTGCAAGTAGATCTGCCTTTTCATTGCCGTTGGTAACGTACTCATCTCCATTCTTTAGGTTTGGTATGTTGAATGATCTGCGCTTCCCGTTCATGGCGTTCAGCTTCTTCCAGACGGCACCTGTTTGCGTGTTTTGATTCAACGCATTACAGAATGTCATCCAGTGCTCGCTTTGTGCCTTCCGGATGGTGTCTCTTGAGGCGTATTTCAACTTCAGGTAGTTTTGGTGATTGACTTCATTGTAGTGGCGTTTCCGTAGGTGTAGTGCCTTCTTTCTTTCGTTAACCGCCTTCTGACATTCTGGTGACCACCAAGGTTTTCTAATCCTTGATTGCCCTACAGAAGTCTTGGGAATGGAGTCGTCTGCGGTTCCTATAATAGCACTCGTGATGTTGGCTGCGTACACGTCGATGTTGGCATCGATGATGTCTTCTTCTTTCCACCCAAGGCAGCCTACATGGAAGTTAGCCCAATCAGCCTCTTTTATTTTCCAATTGGGTTTCCCATTATAGACTTCCCTGGTTGTTTCACATTGGATGCAGAGTTCTATCAGTAGATGGTCGCTGCCAAGTGTTTCATCTTCGTGTACTTGCCAGTCGCAGCGGTTTGCCATACCAAGCGTACAGAGCAAGAGATCCAGGCGTGAAGGTGGGGCATTTCCTCCAACAAAAGTAGGGCTCTCGACGTTCAGTACGCATAGGTCGTTCTCTTCTATTATTGAGCATAGACTAATCCCCCGACAGTCATTCCTCGGTGACCCCCACAGGACGTGTTTTGCGTTGAAATCCCCGCAAAACACAAATTCGCCCTGAGGAAGCTGGTCGAGAAGTGACTGGAAGTCAACTGGTTTTCTCGTGACATCTGGGGGTACATAGACATTCACTATTGTCAATTTTGTATTATTGCTCAATGTGATGGCTATGCCCATTGCTTCTAGAGGGTCCTCTACGTCAAGCGAAACAGAAATATAATTTAAGTTATCACTGACGTAGATGGCAAGACCGCCGCCACGTGTCGTGCTGCCCGGTCTGTCCCTTCTCTGACAAATGTATCCGGGCAAGTAGATGTCGTTCTTGGTTGGTAGTAGCTTGGTTTCTTGGAGGCATATTACATCTTTCGGGTTGCGGGTGATGTATTTTCTCAGCTCAGCACATCCGGGAGCCAGTCCATTAACGTTTAGTTGTAGAACTTTTACCTGGCCCGCCATGTTGACTGTCCGGATGGATGCCTCTCTGTCTTGTCTATTTATTGGTCAATTGGCGTTTCACATTCCATAGGAGGTACCTCATTAGTGTTCGTCTTTGGTGTTAAAACCGGCAAGCGACTGGGCATATCGCCAGTGCTGTAGTGACGAACATGAGATATCCTTCTACGGAGTGCGAGGTTTGCCGTTTGATCGTCTTTTGTGGTTTCTTCGTCGTCGTCTTCTTCTCTTGATCTTTTTTTTACCGTGTTGATTGAATTAATCATGACACACAGGACATCGGCGTTGACAATGTGTGTCTTTATTTTGCCGAGTAGGCTTGCCATCTTGGTAGTTTGGTCCTCATTGGACACGGCCACCCTGAGGAGCTCGATCATGAAGTTCATGAAGCCACTTTCCGTTTTAAATTTAGGAATGAAGTGTTCTTCATGAATCTTCGTTTTCGGTTCCTCTTCTTTCTTCTTGGGTTTATTACATCAACAATTTAATTGTTTTTCTTTGATGGGCTTCATGATGAAACAATACCACGGGTAAGTACATAACGCTTTATTATTTCAAAGAAAGCAGATGCATATTAAAGCAAACACAATTATCAATTATTAAAACAACAATTAAAACAAATAGTGTATCATTTGTAGCCGCGATTAAGAATTGAAAAGGGATGTTTTCTTAGGGAGCCAGACTTTGTTTTTGTAAAGAGCCTGCTTAACATTAGTATTGTATCTGATGATTACATTGTATTAACCACCTGAATGGGTCAAATTTAAAGAATGAAATGGCTTCCTGTAGATTTGTTGAAAGCCTTTGTCTGTTAGCTTGGTGGTTGAGAAGTATTAGCGTTTGTTCTCAAAATAAGTAAATTATAACGGGGTGAAGGCGAGAATTAACACACGTTTGGCCATTGCATAAATATATGACATGCGCATGTATTGTACACGTCTGTGTGTGTGTGAAATGGCTTTATTTATTATCCGCTTCCACCGAAATGAAATGAGCGGCACACAGTAGATGTATATTGTCACAGTGGATATTTGTCGTAAGAATATCCCTTGGTTGAATGCATTTAAATGTACAGTATTCTATTAAATAAATAGTTTTTTTATTAAATAAAGGAAAGAACTTCCCACAAAACCCAATCCATGGCCTAAGGCCGAAAATGGAAAGATTGCAAAATCATATTCTAAAAACAGGAAGCAGCTTCGGCTCTCCTATTTCTTGTCTGCGATATCACTTATGTGGAAGCAGACGTTAAACACCAGGATACTACTACTACTATGGATACGGAATTTGTACAATAACAAATACATGGCGCTGTCACTTTTGTGACTTTGGCAGTGTACCCCCTCCCACCCATATTATTTTAATACGGGAGAAGGCGAGAATTAACACACGTGTGGCCATTGTATAAATATATGACATGCGCGTGTAATGTACACGTCTGTGTGTCACACTGATCCGCAGTGAATATTCGCTTGGCCGCTACAATCACTGATAAGGATGACAACAATGCGACTTAATGACTACAAAATGACTTTTTTCTTTCGACAAATTAAATTCTGAAACATTTTTTTTAGTATTAGAAAAATAAATAAAGGTGTTTGAAGTATATCTTGATAAAAAATATTCCATATTTAGCGTAAATGGGTACAGAAAATAGTACGCGGAGGCGTAAAATGGGTAAAACGATATCATTTTGCCCGTACCAGTTCATATTACTACGTTCGATGTAAACAACGCACGTGTGACCATCAATTTGACGTTTTTTTCTCTTTGTTTACTCTGAATTCTTTCAAAAGTACATTTTTTTCCGTCTTATCTGATTGACCTGCTCGTGTTTGTTTTAAAACAACAAAAACAAGCCACAGAAGTAATCTTTTTTGGTGTTATCGATGCCACCCTGCTTTGTTGGTAAACATCGTGATGTGACGTCACCCTTAGAACTACAGCGGTCTGACCTTTTAAAGGTCAGTCATCTTGGACAGAGATAAAAGACGGATGTCGCATTAGGTCTGTAAAACAGATTGGTCTGTGTGTGTGTGAAATGGCTTTATTTAACATCCGCTTCCACCGAAATGAAATGAGCGGCACACAGTAGATGTATATTGTCAAAGTGCATATATGTCGTAAGAATATTCCTTGGTTGAATGCATGTAAATGTACAGTATTCTATGGATACGGAATTTGTAAAATAACAAATACATGGTGCTGTCACTTTTGTGACTTTCGCAGTGTACCCCCTCCCACACATATTATTTTAATACGTCATAATACATTATTATCATATACCGGTGACAGTCAAGATTTGCTAAATACTTTTCACCAAGTAGCACAGCGTAAGATTATATAGTCCCCGTGTCGAACCCAACATCTCATGTTTTCGCACGTTTCTGACCACGTGACGTACGGTTAACCGCATTGCGGAGTGATTTACATGTATGGCACTGTGATTTATGAATGGTTGATTTAGATTAACTGAAGCTGCGAGTAATGAAGTTATGTGTAAAATGTCATCGAATATAATTTAAAGTTTGGATTTGATAGCAGCCAATAAGATGAAATGATACGTTTAAAAAATTGTAAGTTATTCATTGTTTGCATACACGTACATTGTGGCACCACGTTATACATGTACAGTGTGTTAGAAATAAAACATACGACCGTAGCTGCCTCGCCAACGGTTAACATATCTTGAATTCAACTTAAATAAATTACATTTTTCGTCAACATGCTTACATCGGGATGATATCGGCACTCAAGCGATTCACCGTGTTTCACCGCGAAACACCCTATTTCGCGGTGATTTGGCTAGCTGCCGTTTTGCTAGCGATTCTCCAAGATTCCACCGTGAAATAGAGTGTTTTTCCGCGGTGTTCGGCGATTATAGTCCCAAACTCCAGCACTGTAGTGTAGGTAGAGATGGGTGATTCTTCCAGTTATCCCAAATGTTTTAATGTAACTAGTTTCATTCGTATTGAACTCTTCAGACTGGTTGGACTTAAAAGTAAAGTTCTATTTATACTATTCCGTGACCCCGGTAAAAGAATTTACCGGGGTTAGTATTTGCCGGGGTTATTTTACCGGAGTCTGGTGTATTTTGGCGGGGTTACCAGGGTTTAGGTATAATGGCGGAGTTGCCGGGGTTGTTTTACCGGGGTTTGGTATTATGGCGGGTTTCATGATTTTGCCGAGTGCCGGGGTTTGGCATTATGGCTGAGTACATGAATGTGCAAAGTACCGAGGTTTGGTTTTTTGGCTAGGTAAGGAATAAGAAAAATATGATACATAGTAGACGTGTCTGTCCTTAACCAAGGTTTTAGATCAAGGCGGGGGACTAGTTTGAACTCTTCAGACTGGTAGGATTGATAGGGGAAAGCAGACCCGGGTAGGGTCTGGGGCCCCGAGGGCTAGAAGCGGAAGAGAATAAGAAGGAATAGAAAAAAGATTATTAGTTGTTTAATAAGCTAGAAATAAACGAAGAGTTTTCTAGGTCGGTGGAAGTGAGCTGGCAGGCCAGCGTCGGGTCCCGCTGGAGTTCCTCATGTAGGGATAATTCCAGGAAGATATTGAAGAGCTTATCTGAGGTCGGGTTTCGGTTCTTCCAAATATCGCTGCGACTGGATCTGACTGTTTCCCAAGTTTCTGTCTACAAATGGCTCAGGGAAATACAGAAATCCCAGTTTGTAAAACATGGGAATGGTGCCCCTGATGGTGTAGGTAGGCGTGGGCTCAGGTGGTCAGTAGTGGTGGCCACAGGTGTGGGGGATTCCACACGTACAGTTTCCGTAGAATGTCTTGTAGACGGGTGGGTGTCCAATGCTACTAGCGATGGCTTCGTGGAGTTGGTCCTGGGGAGGACGAGGTGCTAAAGCACCCTTGCAATGGTGCTTCCTTAGGTATTCCATTCTCCTGTAAGGTTTATTACAGGTAGCACAGGTGAATTTTGGTGCCGCATGCCTCTGCTGAGGTGCCGAAGTAAGTGACACTTCTTGGAAAAAACTTTCCCGCATAGATGACAGGCGTCCATATTGGTCGAAGAGATGCTATGACGTCGGGTATCGTATTGTGACGTAAGGCGAGTAGCTGAACGTGGAATAGTGATAAAAAAAGATGGCATTGTAGCGCTAAAAGGGGGGTTGTTATTAGGAGGCTAAAAAAGATCTAAAGTAGCGAGTGGCTAAACGTGGAAAAGTAATAAAGAAGGTGGCAAAGTAGCACTAAAAAGGGGGGGGTTGGGAGGCTAAAAAGATCTAAAGTTGGGACACCCAGTGGGGAAGGTAATAAAGAGAATAAAAAGGGGGGGGGGGTGCCCAAGTTCAAATTTTGTCATTGATACCGTGTAGTTGGAAGGTTTTTAATCTTATAATCCAATGTAATTCAATTGTACGTCTGTTGGTAGTAGAAGTATAAAGCTCAGGGTCTGTGCCAAGTTGTTTGATAATTTGGTAGTCGAGGTTTCGGCTAGAATGTCTTGGTAAATTGATGTGCGAGGCGACTGGGGTGTCTCTCCGGTGGGTGATATCAGCGTAGTGTTCCTTCAGCCTAATGCTGAATAGTCTCTTCGTTTCGCCTGTGTATTGCTTGAGACAAAGATTGCAAGTAAGAAGATATATTACATTCTTGCTGTGGCAGGTCCAGTTGTTGGGACATTTGTAGGTTTTGCCGGTTTGAGTGGAACGGAACGTGGTCTTTGATTTGAGTGTGTTACAATAATAATATTGACAATTGGCTCTAAGTTGCATATAGTGTCTAGGTATGCGTAACTTTTTCCACTGACTTGAGGTTTTCATGTGTGTTTTTTTTATGGTGGCTGAGGTCAAAATGTCTTTTAGGGAGGGGTTCCGTCTAAAAGCTGTAAGGCAAGGAAGGGGGAAAGCCCTAAGGCAGTCCTGGGAGCTAAAGAGAATGTGCCAGTTGTCCTTAATAAGTTTGCTGATATATACTGAAGTAGGATTAAAATCCGTAATAAATACCGGGCGTTTGCTGGTCTCGGCGGTGGTTTTAGGGGTGAGGAGATTGATCCTCTGAATGGAATCAGCTTGAGTTCTATTATCTTTAATAATATCTCTTGGGTAGCCCTGTTGGAGATAGTAAAGTTCCAGTTTGTCTGCATGTTTAATATAATCTGTGTTGCTTGTGCAACAGGTCCCTTATGTGTAAGGTCCCTTATGTTTGATGTGTGGCGGGTGGCATGATGTGTTGGAAAGGTAAGAGTGTGTGTCTGTGGGTTTGCAGGGTTAAAGCTAACCGTAGTGTCTAGAAATGTCACTTGGGAAGTGGAGTATTCAGCTGTGAACTTAAGAGCGTGTCCGCGAGAAAACCATGCAGAAGGTGCTAAGGCTTCAATCACAGATTTTGACCAAATTTGGTTTATAAGTTGGGATAGTCCCAAAACACATAAATGTGCAATATTAGATAAATCTTTCAATTCCTGTATGAGAAAATTGAAAAAACATTTTTCATATGGTGAAATTGCCAAAATCTGTCTTTTCTCAAAAACCAAATTTGGCAAGTCCTTACACCTTTACTATACGTAGCAGAAAGATGTTACCACAATATTAACTTCAGACGATTCTGGCGAACGAGATCTGTATACGGACTGGATATCAAAGCCTGTCTAAATTCCCCATTTTTCGTCACCCAAAGTTTGACGCCCTATAGCTACTTCTTTCATGGGGTGGGTTTAAAAAATTTATGCTCACGTGAACAAGCAACCTCCCAACATTTGATACAAAAAATAAAAATGACCGGAATCGACTTGAAAAAAACTAGGTAAAGGAAACAATAACCCATGAAATTAACCTGTAATTTCCCTATTTTGGAGATAATTAACCGTTGTAGATAAAAAAAAATAACAATTTATTTTCCTTTTCATTCATATGGTGTTTACTACCAGCCCTAAAATACATTAGTATCTGTTTTATAAAAATATCTTGAAAAAAAATACTTTCAAAGGCCTGTAATCGTTCATGGCTCATCTGGCGTCAACGGGAATTGACTTCTGCAGTTGTCCACGACCTTCCATTGGAGTTTCGACGTGCTCAATCTTAACAAACATATCCATTACTCTCAAATAGACATTATTTTAAATAAAATAATCCAACGAAAATTAAAAATTCACCTAAAAGTGAGATTCGAACCACCAACCGCATGACTTCCCCCGACCCACCCTCTCACCGAGTTGCTTGTCCCAGGGACCCAAGGTCCTTTTCGTGGGCCCTGTTCAAGGGGTTTGCCTAGGGCCTCTCTTATTCTAAATCCTGCCCTAAAGGTGCAGCTGACGGTGCCCGAGAGCTGTAGCTACCATACTACACTGTTCAATGTCACCCACTTCGACGCAATTAGGCTTCGTTGCCGTTAATATTTAAGCTTCCACATTTCTGTATTGTAGAAATCAGTGGATGTGTTCCAAAATGAATAGTGGAAACATGCTCTGAAATTAAAAATTTTGTAGCCATTTTCGGTAACTTGTTTGAAAATGAAATCTTAAAGAGACAATACAACAAATACAATACAAGGGACAATACGACAATACCAAATATACAATAAATACAAATATACACTTATATAGAGTACAACATGGTACAAATAATGGCTATGGATATGATGAAAACGTATAAAAGTCAAAAAATTTATTTCTCTAATTAAATTCGCAAAAACATGTATCACAAAAGCTTTTTTTTAGCACTTTTCAATAAGCTGTATATTTCAAGTATGTTGCATTCCGGTCATTTTTTTTACACCTATGGATACTATGTGCTTAGCACTTCAAAATCATCCAAAGAAATTCTACTTGCGACCATGAAAGAAAAAGTTACAGTGTATCTTTTTCTGCACTATAAGGACAATGTGAATATGGTACCCTAAAACAAGTCCGCACAAAATTAGTATGTACTGATTTTTTTTTTCAAATTAGTGCTGGGGTAGAAGTTGACCACCCGCTTTATCAGACAGGGTCAAAATTAGAAGGTTGCTATTCCACCATAGAATGCAGTCTGTGCTTAAAAAAGGTGATAAATACACATGTGAAAACCGCAATTTTACCCATAAAATGAATAATTCCTGTACAGTCCTTTAGAGCGACATCAGACTGTAACCACTTCAGCATGTTACCTCTTGCCCCTAGGGGGTGTCATCCCATAAGTTTGATCAAAAACTTCCGACCCCCCATCTTAGCACTTTTTGCGATTTTTGCATGGTCTTCTCGCGGATACACTCTTAATGGTTTTATGGAAGGTGTTCATATGTTGGAGGAAGTCTAAAAGTTTAGACTTACCATGTGTCCAGATAAGAAAGATGTAATCTATATACCGGACAAAGACCACAGGTTTGAAAGGTACTCTGTCTAACATAATTTGTTCTAATTCGCTAAGGAACACACAAGCAAAGCTAGGGGCTACTTTGGTCCCCATGCTGGTACCGCCTATCTGGAGGTAATGTTGATTATTGAAAACGAAATTGTTTTTTGTAAGTACAAGTTTTAAGAGTGTGATAAGGTATGTGGGGTGGATTCCCCAATTAGGTTTATGTGTAAGAATGCTTTTAGCGACTGCTCTTAAGCCTTCGTTGGTAGGAATATTAGTGTAGAGGGAGGTGACATCCATAGTGACAAGAATGACATCGGTTTCTAGAGTGAGGTCAGTGTCTTCTAATTTTTGAATAAAATGTGTGGTGTCTCTGATGTAGCTAGGGTATAGAGGGACGAAATGTTTTATACGTTCATGTATGAAACTGCTAATGAATTCCGTGGGGGTTCCATTCACGCTGACAATAGGTCTGCCTGGGCCTTTTCCAGATTCACAGGATTTGAGTATTTTGGGTAAAAGGTAGAAGCGACCTGGTTTGGGGTCGTCTATGTTGAGGCCTTTTAGGAGTTTTTCCGTAATATGTCCCGCTTGATAGATTTTAGTTAGGAAAAGTATGATTTCATTGTTGAATTCATGGGTGGGGTCCTCATCCAGTGGCAAGTAAAAGGCAGTGTTAAAAAGTTGTCTATTGGCTTCAAGAATCGGATTTGTTGAGGATTACAACAGCTGAGCCCTTGTCTGCTTTTTTGACGATAATATCGGGGTTTGTTTTAATAAATGGAAATGGCTAAAATTCAACAGGCTTCTTTATTTCACTTATTTAAATAATGCATATAAATTTCAGAAGGATTAGATGATAACTTTTGGCGTTAGAGCATTCACAAGGTTCAATAAAGTGAAACAAGGGCCATAACTCCAGACATAATGAACAGAAATTGTCGAAATTAAGTTGGCTTCTTCGTTTCACTAATTTAAATAATGCATATAAATTTCACAAAGATTGGGTGATAACTTTTGGCATTAGAGCGTTCTCAAGGTTAAACAAAGTGAAACAAGGGCCATAACTCTAGAAGTCATAAACAAAATTATTGAAATTAAATAGGATTCTTCATCTTACTAATGTAAACAACATATATCAATTTTAAAACAACTTGATGAAAACTTTTGGCGTTCACTTGAAAATGTGGACGGATGTGGGCGACGGCAATATATATGTCCACATTTCCATGTGGGCGTATAAAAACTAGAAACTGTGCAAAATTTGTGGTCGAGTTTCAAATATCTTGCTTTTACCTTTCTATAGAAGATATACAGTTCAAATTTGGTAGTCTTAAAGAATTTCTTGTGTAAATTACGAATCTGCAATCGAATTACAGGTGAGTGATAGGGTTCGAATGCTACTTTGCCATAAAACCTAAAAACAAGAGCATCACTAATGCAATATACGTCCACATTTCTGCTTAGATTGATATAGTACTTTATAAAATGAAGAGAATAAAATATGAAATGACTTTAATATGACAAGAGGCATCATGAGGGTGTAACATGATACAGGTATATTCAAACGGTTTTTTTTAAATCTGATGAAAATTGTGACCTCTAGAGGGACCACTAGCTAAAAATGCGATTTTTCGTATAATCAAGGGCCATAATTCAGTAAGTTACCATCCGATACACAATTTCTGTACGAGGGGCGGCCATTTCGTCCGGCAGTTTTGGTCCGTTTTTCAGGAAATTCGAACTGAGCTATCATTAGGGTGTAACCAAGCACTGAAATAAGCGGCTGGACATGGATAATGTCCGGGCGAATTGACCCCTTTTGACAGGCCAAATTGCCTTTCATCCGGACATAATTGTCCGACCGTGTTTTTGTAAAACATTAAGCCAAAAATATTAATTTCAATTCGCGAATTCGAGTCGATCGCTAATTATTATTAGACTCGAAAAATCCAGGCCCAAAAATATCAATGACCCGAATCATAGTGAAAATGTTACTATTTATATCTCGGTCGCATGCAGATAAAATAATCAATAATTTTTAGAATCGGCTCTTTTACGCTGGTTGTATCAACGACCTGAGTCATAGTAAAAATATTACTATTTATCATGTATCTCTCGGCCGTGTGAAAATAAAATAATGAATAATATTGAGAATCGTCTCTTTTACATTGGTTATTTGAGTCTCGTAGCTAGCTTTGCGTTACTTTCATACATTCGTATATGATTAGCTCTAAATCACACCTAACTCGACATGTAATTATATGAATTATTAGTAATAAAAGTAATAATATTTTAATTTAGTTTACAAAAAATTTTTCAAGTTAACTATAGATGTAATTACGGACAGACTTTTTATACGAAAATATCTCACTTTGTTGGACACTTCCGGTGTGAATGTAAATAGAAGAGCCTTGAAAACATGTCGAATAAAGTAACTTCTTACTTTTCCCAACCCTCGGACACGGATATCCCGGCTAGTGGGACCGTTCCAGAAAATACAAAGACTGGTACTGTGTCTAATGTCTCTCATAAAGACACTTCTAAACGGGGGCCACTGCCGTCACTAGTTCGAAAATTACAAACAAGAACCGTAGACAAGTGGATCAAAAATGACTTGGCAGATTCTGAACCATTTACGACAACTCAAGATGTCTATTCTTTATTTAACTATGAATCTGAATCAGAGTTTTTAGGATTTAGTCCCCAGCCCCACCAAATAGATTAATCACATTATTATATGAACTATAAAACTGTATTGCATATACATATAAAAACTTAAAACTCCAGGTTGTGAGTCATCAATTGATTTTATTAATAATATATTATTAATAATATATATAAACATAGAAAATTTCAACAGTTTTTTGGTATAATATACTTTATAAAGTATTTGTCCGGCCGAAAATCTGAAATGTCCGGATAAAAATTGTTACCTCTAGAGGGACCACAAGCTAAAAACATGATTTTTCATACAATCAGGAGCCATAAACCATGAAGTTATGGTTCGACTGATGCCATTATCGAAAGGAACCAGGATCTTTGGGAGATAAGACCTATATTCTAAGTTTCGTCAAAAGTGTCAATTTAATTATGCGTTGGTTTGTTTTCCAAAGAGGGCATTCTTTTGAGATATACATGTGACTTGTGTTCAAAATGAAACAATTTAAGTAAAAGATAGGTTGCCAGGCAACAAAACATACGCCCACAGCAGCTAAATCGTCCGGGCAGTCAACAAGAGTTGTCGCATATTTTTACTTTCTTTCGGTAATGAAAAATTTATAATACACTAAAATCTGATTAAGAGTAACAACTCATGAAGTAATTATCAGAAAATAATTAGAATTTGTTTGGTTTTTATAAAGTTCTGCCCCATGCTAACATTTGGTATACGAAACATTTAATATCATGGATTTAGCTGTTCAAGTTATCAAAATTCATTGAAAATCAATATACTTGTTTGTCTCAAGACCTTAAACACTATGTATAAATTTAAAGGCAATCGGAAATAAACTTTGGCCTCTAGAGCGTCCACAAAATATTTTGAAGTGATCAAGGGCCATAACTCTAGCAGTAATTATCGGAAATCGCTGAAAATCAATAGGCTTCTTCATCTCATGACCTTAAACAGTGTGTATAAATTTAAAGTCAATCGGATATTAAGTTTAGCCTCTAGAGCGTCCATGTTGTGGACGTCGGACGTTGTGGGCGTATAAAAACAAAGCAAACATTAGTAAGCAAACAGACTTCAGATCAAACTCCAAAATGGCAAGTTTCCAAATCATTTATAATTTGCTTCCCTGATTCGTTAAAGATAGGGTGCCAGGCAACGATACATACGGCCACAGTAGCTAAAGCGTCCGGGCAGTCAACATGAGTTGTCGCATATTTTTACTTTTGTTGGTAATGAAACATTTATAATACACTAAAATCTGATTAAGAGTAACAACTCATTAAGTAAATGTCAGAAAATCATTAGAATTTGTTTGGCTTTTAGTTCTGCCCCATGCTAACGTTTAGTATACGAAACATTTAATAACATGGATTTAGCTGTTCACGTTACCAAAAATCATTGAAAATCAATATACTTGTTTGTCTCAAGACCTTAAACTCTGTGTATCAATCTAAAGTCAATCGAAATGATTATATATAGGCGTAAACATGGTGTATAATATAAAATCAATCAGTTGATAAGGGCGAACGCCCGAAACGCGTCCTGGATAAAATCTTTTTATATCCACACAGTCTTGTCAAGTTTGTTACTGGGGATTTTTCTACTATGATAAAATCAATCAGATGATTCTTATGGTCTCTAAGGCATCCACAAGATTTTTTAAAGTAATCAAGGACCATAACTGTGGCAGTAAATAGCGGAAATCAGTGAAAATCAATAGGCTTCTTTGTCTCATGACCTTAAACACTGTGTATAAAATTAAAGTCAATCGAATATTAACTTTAACGTCTAGAGCATCCACAAGGTTCAACAAAGTGAAACAAAGGCCAGACGAGACGTAATAAACAGAAATTATTGAAATTAAATTGTTTTCTTCATCTCATTAATGTAAACAACAATTTTAAAACAATCGGATGATAACTTTCGGCGTTAAAGCGTTCACAAGAAATTATGGACGGACGGGGCGACGGCAATGTACGTCCACATTTCCATGTGGGCGTATAAAAAACTAATTAAGGAGTTTGTCAGACTTTTTGTTTCCTACCTATTCTAAGTATTTCCTTGACACCACCTTTGTCTAAATGATTGATATGAAAAAACCATGAACTAGATCCTGTTCCTGTACAAACTGTTAACCCCGAACTTTTCTGTTTATAACTCGGCTTATCATCACATTTTAACTCATAATATGATACCCTGCAAATACAAATAACCTCTTTCTATTATAGAAATCAATTGTAAATACTGCATTGAGTAATGAAAGTTTGAAAGTTTCAGCTTTACATATACTTTTTGTGGTAATCTTTATTTTAAAACAAACCACATAGTTCAACAGCAAGGTTCATGTTTCCCACCGTAATCCCAACATGACACTAATTACTTCCCGCTTTATCTTTTATAAAGCATTGAGCTACTAAACTACTTAATACCGACCTGGTTAACCAAAGCAGAATATACTCATTATCGAAATTAGTAATGGTATTGATTAGAGATAATAATAATAACTATTGTCTAATCGTCGTATTTGTATCATTTGGATGTCAGATGATCGTCCATTATTCATGCTTTCCAATGACACTTTAGTTGTTTTGATTCGGTGAAATCTGGAGTAGTAATCACTTTTTTTGCAAAAGTACCATTTTTTTTTAATTTTTACTCTACAGGTCACAATTTTTATCGGATTTTGAAGAAACTTGAAATATAGGGCTATCTCCCAAAGATCTCGGTTCCTCTCGATATTCGCATGTATCGGACCATAATTGTGTATTGTGACCTCTATTGGGCCATACTCCATGAAGTTACAGTCCGATACATGCCATTATCGAAAGGAACCGAGATCTTAGGGTGATAAACCTATATTTCAAGTTTCATTGAAATCGGATAAAAATTGTGACCTCTAATAATAATAATAATAATGTACATTTATATAGCGCTTAATCCATCCATGAGCATGCTCTAAGCGCTGTAAGTTAATGGCTTCTGTGGATAATACATCGTGAACATATGCGTCTTAAGTCTAGATCGAAATTGAGCAACTGTTTCTGAACACTTTATTTTGTCAGGTAAGTCATTCCATAGTCGTGGACCATATACACTGTAGGCTTTATCACCAAAAGATTTTAATTTAATTGAAGGTACAACAAGTGATAGATTATTCTGTGAACGGAGTGGTCGGTTTGGTACATAAGGCTGCATAAGATCTGTGATATAGGATGGAGCTGAATCATGCTGAGACTTGTAGACCAGTGTTAAGATTTTAAAGTTTATACGAGCCTCTATTTGTAACCAGTGGAGCGATTTAAGGACATATGTTATATGTTGACGTTTTGCTGTTCTTGTGATGATTCTGGCACAGTTGTTCTGAATTATTTGAAGTCGCTTTAATAAATGTTGAGATATTCCAGCCAAGGCACTATTACAATAGTCCAATCTTGAAAAAAATTAGAGACCGCACCAAAAGATGACACGCAGCAGTAGTCAATAGATGACGAATGTTTCCTATACTACGGAGATGAAAATTACAAACACGGCATAACTGATCAACCTGTTTTTCCATTGTTAAAGACGGATCAAATATAACACCTAGATTTTTAACCCTTGTTGCAAATTCAATACTAGAGTCGCAAATTACAAGACGAGAATCAGGAGTTGATGCGAGACGCTGTGGTGTTCCAACAAGTATTGCTTCTGTTTTTTCATCGTTTAACTTCAATTTATTATTATTCATCCAGGATTTAACAGCTTTGGAGCAGCGAGTGGTATTTTCAAAGGAATCATGAGCATTGTCTTGTTTAAACTTACTGATTAACTGTGTATCATCAGCGTAGGAGAAATGGCTTATATCAAACTGGTCTATAACATCCCCCAGACATCGTGTGTACAGTATAAACAATACCGGTCCAAGAACAGATCCTTGAGGCACTCCACAATTAAGGTTTGCAAACTCGGAATGAGATTTGTTTATAATGATCTTCTGTCTTCTGTCAGTAAGATAAGATTTAATCCATTGTAAGGCCGTACCAGTTATGTGAAAAGTTTGATAAAGTCTTCTTAAGAGAATTTCATGATCGACAGTATCGAATGCGGCAGACAAATCTAACAGGGTCAAGGACACAAGTTTACCACTATCTACGGAGCGCAGCAGATCATTTAGCACACAAAGGATAGTTGTCTCAGTGCTATGATGTGGTCTGTAAGCAGATTGAAATTTGTCTAAAAGATTTCGAGAAACTACGATGGACTGTAGTCGATTGTTTATTGCCTTTTCAATGATTTTGGAGAGGAATGACAAATTTGAGACGGGTCTGTAATTCTTAAGCACATTCCGGTTAAGAGAAGTTTTCTTAATAAGAGGTCTTACAACGGCATCTTTATATATTAAAGGAAATACTCCTGTACTAAGACTTGTGTTCACAATCTGAGTAATGACTGGAAGAAGCAGATCAAGATATTCAACAAGGATATTTGTTGGAAGAGGATCGAGTAGACAAGTTGTCTTCTTAGATGATTTGATAAGTTTTTCAATTTCATCGTTAGAGAATGACTCAAAATATGTTAGATAATCTCCACATGTGGCTGAAAAAGGTGTAATGCCTTCAGCTTCTTCATTTTCACTGGAGTGATCTAATTGTTCACGTATTTGATTTATTTTGGATGAAAAGAATTGACAGAAAGAGTTTGCAAGATTGTCATCATCGTCAGATTTTGGTAGAATTATCTCAGTTGTAGTACCAAGTAGTGATTTCATAAAATTATGACACTGATTGGGAGACTTAAATTCATCCGTTAGCTTTTGGACGCAGTATGCGGATTTTGCATCTATGATTGTCTTTGAGTATGCACCTCTTGCTTTTCGGTAGATTTGACGATGGACTTCTAGCAGAGAATGGCGATATTTTCGTTCCGCTTTACGACGATCTTCTTTTGCTATGAGAACATCTTTATTGTACCAAGACCTGCCAGGCCGGAGATATACCTTCTTAGTCACAATAGGGGCATGCTTATCAAGTAGGGCAAGTAAAGTGCTATTAAATTTACCGCACAGTTCGTTAAGCTCTATAGGTGTATTTGACAGGAGATCTGAAGACTTCAGGTCGTTGCTGAAAGCTTCCCTGTCTAATGATTTAATCTTCCTAAACGAAATGGTAACTGGCTGCAACTTCGGTTTTTCAAAATTCCATAGGGTTGAAACGAGATAGTGATCTGATATTTGAATATCAGTAACTGATGCACTTTGAATGAGAGTACATGGCTCTGGGGTCAGAATCCAGTCAAGAATGTGACCCGATTTGTGTGTGGTATGCTGAATGTGTTGACTATAGTTGTGCGAGGCTAAAATCTTGACTACCCTCCTACTGCTAGCGCAATCTGGTTTGTCATAGTGAATATTAAAGTCACCTAAAATAACAGAATTGGTTTTTGATGTTGTTGATAAAAGAACAGATAATTCTTCTTTAAAGTCAGATATTTTGTATCTGTTTTTACTAGATGAGGGTGGGCGATACAAACAAATCGCATGAACGCATGTGTTGTAAGAGCTGATTTTTAGGTTAAGGCTTTCGAAAGTTTTAAAAGTTTGGTAATTAGGTAGTCTTTCAATGCAAAGAGAAGATTGAAATCGAACTCTGATACCACCACCGGTACCAGTTGATCTATGTGCATTAATAAAGGAATATCCGGTAGGTGTAAGTTCAGATATTCTGGAGTCGTCACCTTCGGCTTTTAGCCATGTCTCTGTCAAAAACAAAACATCTATTTTGTCATCAATAATTAAATCAGCAATGTCAAAAACTTTATTGCGACAAGATCGTGTATTTAGAAGGGCAACGTGTAGTTTGGGTTTAAACTTGGTTTCTTTCTTGGCATGTAAGTCCTTTTCCTCGTGATCGTAGGGTACATGTTTTACATTTGTCTACAGTGTTCACAAGCTACAATCAGGGACCATAATCCATGAAGTTACAGTCCGATACATGCGAATATCGAAAGGAACCAAGATCTTAGGGTGATAAACCTATATTTCAAGTTTCATTGAAATCAGATAAAAATTGTGGCCTGTAGAGTGTTCCCAAACAATTGTGGACAGACGGACGGACAGGGGCGACGACAATATACGTCCACATGAAAATGTGGGCCTATAAAAATATGGTATATCAAGGTTGTGGAACCTTTAGAGGTCACAATTTTCATCCGATTTTGATGTAAGTTGGAATGCATATTTATATCCCAAAGATCTTGGTTCCTCTCGATATTCGCGCATATAGGATCTTAACTTCCTGAATTATGGCCCCTGATTGTACGAAAAATCGCGGTTTTAATTTGTGGTCCCTATAGGTCACAATTTTTATCGGATTTAAAACCAGCGGCTGCCAGGCAGAATACGCCCACATTTTGCAAGGGATGGATAGAGAACAAGCTAAAAAGATACCAGATTTTTTGTACAATCAGGGGTAATAATCCAGAGAGAGAGAGAGAAATGGGCTTTAACGTCCACTCGACACAAACTAGGTCATTTCGGGACTAACATATGGTTTTTAAATTTTATTTCAATAATTCGCTTGCGCATAGGGGTCTTTAGCAGTTGGAGGAAACCGGAGGACCCGGAGAAAACCCACGAGGTTGGACAGTCGACTCAATGACAGACTTTATGATACAGCGAGCGCACGCTAACCATTCAGCCATCCAACCCCCCTAATAATCCAGAAAGTTATGGTCTGAAATGCGCAAATATCAAAAGGGACTGAGATCTTCGGGATATGATTTAAGTTTTAAGGTTTCATCAGAATCGGATAAAAATTGTGACCTCTAGAGGGTCCACAACCTTCGTATTGCATACTTTTACACAATTTGTGTACAAAGAGCGGCCATTTTGTCGAGCAGTTTCATTTCAATTTTTCCGAAACTTCGAATTCAACCTTCATTACGGTGGAATGGTGAAATATTTAAACGGTTTTTAAAATCGGAAAAAAAAATTGTGACCTCTCGAGACTCTGCAAGCTAAAAATGCGATTTTTCGAACAATCAGGAGCCATAATCCAGGAAGTTATGTTCGGATATACTTGATTATCAAAAGAAACTAAGATCTTAGTGTGTAATGGTGATATATTCACATGTTTTTTTTAAATCAGATAAAAATTGTGACCTCTACAACAAGCTAAAAACATTATTTTTCATACAATCAGGGCCCATAATTCAGGAAGTTCCTACCCAATATGCCTGAACATCAAAAGGAACCAAGATCTTCGGGTTATAAACATGCATTTCAAGTTTCATCAAGATCAGATCAAAATTGTGACCTCTAGAGGGTCCACAACTTTGATATACCAGATGTTTACACTAATTGTGTACGAGGGGTGGCCATTTTGTCCGACAGTTTTGGTCCGATTTTCATGAAATTCGAACTCAACCAAAATTAAGGTGTAACAGTGATATATCTGAACGTTTTTTTTAAATCGGATAATAAATGTGACATCTAGAGGGACCTCAAGCTAAAAATGTGATTTTTCGTATCACTGATTCCTTAATTAGTTTCATCCGTTGATATCTGGCGGAGAAATCACGTTTTTCCCCAAAACATCCATTTTTTGCATGTTTTTTTCAAAATATCAGACAATTTTTGGACTACTTCTGGTTTACAGACAATTGTTCGGATTACTTTAACAACTGGTCTGGCCATATGGCTTCATGTTCCAGTGGTTTCAGAAACATCGATTGAGTCTTTAAAAAAAATATAAGGGTTAAAAAATTGATGGATAATTCGAAAAATAAAGGGCGATAAATAAAACTTATATTACTGGAACCGGATGGACTTGGGGTATCCAAAAATGTAGGTCAAATTTGAAAAATAACAAAAATGTCTCGTAAACAACGTGTTTTCAATTTTCGAACGATAGAAGTTATGGATGAATGTTCGAAATTGAAAAATGTGAGATAGCCATTGTCTCAGAAAAGAATTAGGATTTCCAAAAATGTCATTTGTTTGAAAATAGGTAAAGAATTGACAAAACCACAACCGATATTTCATTTCTCGCTACCGTTCAAAATTCGTCCACTTCCTGTCTGCGCAGAAGTTTCAAATATAGTTTAAGAAGTAACCACCTCATGGTTTCCCCGATAGAAAATTAGGTCCCAGATCGGTATCTATTAAAGGCACTGAGAAATAGACTCCCAGAATAAAAAATAATAGTAATAATATAGAAAGGTTGCCAGGCAACAAAACATACGCCCACAGCAGCTAAATCGTCCGAGCAGTCAACAAGAGTTGTCGCATATTTGTTCTATTAAACATTTATAATACACTAAAATCTGATATATGCCAATATCAAAAGGAAATGAGATTTTTGGGAGTTAGACCTACATTTTAAGTTTTGTCAAAATTGAATAAAAATTGTGACCCGTAGAGTGTCCACAAACAAATTGTGGACGGACGTCGGGATGGATGGACAGGGGCGACTACAATAGCTTTAAATAGAGGGCGAGAGCAGGTGTTCCTTTTAATAAAGACAGGTTGCCAGACAACGAAACATACGCCCACAGCAGCTAAGTCGTCCGAGCAGTCAACAAGAGTTGTCGCATACTTGTTCTATTGTTGGTAATGAAACAGTTAAAATACACTAAAATCTGATTAAGATTAACAACTCATTAAAGATGGGTTCCCAGAAAAGTATTTATCGGGTGGTTATTTCCAATAAAAGTATGGCAATTTTGGTATATATGGAAAGTAGAGATATCCAATCTTACTAGAAAAATACTGGAGTCCCCGAAAAAAACTCATGGAGGGTATACAGGACAAAAATGTAAGGGTTCCCTTAATCAACAGCCCGACGATTAGGAATTTCTGCACGTGTGATGTCAAAGGTCGCACACGAACATTGAGCGCTTGATGTACAAGTTTATAAACTTTATGAAGAGTTAGACGTACAACACTTTCTGAGATAAAAATGACGGAAAAATACGCGGTTAGTGGATAATCCGAGAATTTAATTAGGATTCAATATTTGTAATAAATAGTAAGCGATTAAAGACAACATCGTCTTATGTATGCAATGAATTCTCCTCTGACTTCCAAGAGAGGTAAGTCACGTCACGTAAACATGACCTGGTTTGATCGAATTTTTATAGCAGGGCATTCCTTCGCAATTACAAGATTTGAAGCAAAATTATGACTAATTAATTAGTTTGAATATGTTTTTAGTCCATATATACAGTCAAATCGCCCAGTTTGTACGCGGGAATGTATTTTAAATAATTATCATAAAATCATTAGAATTTGTTTGGCTTTTAGTTCTGGTCCATGCTAACGTTTAGTATACAAAACATTTAATATCATAAATTTAGCTATTCAAATTATCAAAAATTATTGTAAATCAATATACTTGTTCGTTTGTGTATCGACCTAAAGTCAATTAAAACAATTATATATATGCGTAAACATGGTATATAAATATAAAATCAATTAGATTTTTCAAAGTGATCAAGGGCCATAACTCTGGCAGCAATTATCAGAAATTGGTGAAAATCAATACTCTTCTTAATCTCATGACCTTAAAGTCAATGGATATTACCATAAGCCTCTAGAGCTTTACAAAGAAATATAACATAGACAATAAGCACAAGTAAAACAAAATTATACAAAATTATAGACATACACAAACATGACATGTTTCATACACAAAATATAACATAAATTTAATTTTGATAATTAATTCAAAAATATTCTATAATAGGTTGATGTGCGTACAAAGTTTCAAAAAGAGATCTTGAACAGTTTATGAGATATTCTCCGGAATCGGGACGGACGGATGGAGCCCATTTTAATATCCTTCCCTAAACTTCGTTTGGTGTGGGTTAACAAAGAATTAGTAAACAATTTAATTTCTCTTTAACACAAACATTTAATCGTATTGATTTTATTCTCTTAGAAATCAAAATATATTGACATTAGTGCACTGTCGGTAGACATTAATATTATTCAACAAAAGGAATAAATATAATTTTGTATCATCGTTCATTGAAACATTCTTATCATAGTCCGATTCGGTTTGTTACATAATTCCGTCCATCGGCTTTTCTGGTAGAAATCATGGAATAAGCTTTATTTTGTAGATTTTGATGTTTGATTACAAAAAATCAATGTTGACATTTTTTCTGCGTAGGTCTTCATAATATGGGCAGGGGCGGATTGGGGCCGGCAACCGGCGCGGGCTACTGTTTCGGAGCGGCCCCTTTTACTGACCGCGGAGCCCAGATGGAAAATTTTGAAAAATGAACCCCAAATATGCGATTTGGTGGCATATCTGATTATAACCTCTGTCAAATAATATATCTCATAAATCGATTAATTTAGGCCAAAACCCCAACCAAACAAGTTTACAAACAAGTATAAACCAAAAACAACTTGAGAATGAATATTTTGCATATTGCTCTGGGTGTCATGTAATGTTTTGACGGCCTATATAGGCCCCCTAATACTATGAAATTGTCCATTTTACACTACTGCACCAGAAGAATATATTAAATTATTATAAATCTGAAGTTTGCTCTAGATATCTATGCCATTAAGTCTGATCTGTGTTCAGAGTTACTTTTATTTTTGTGATTTTTTTGTCAATGGATTATTTAGAAATAGAAAATTTAATTTATACTGTGTACTATTACGGAATTTTCTGCCATACTAACTGAAGTTAACCATACAGCATACTATTACTAGATAATCACTGAGTAAATTAAAATTATTTTGAATTACTGAATGGTTTAAAATTAGTGATAGTGCTTCAGTAAATATTTTATTGGTTGGATTAGGCATACCAGTAAAAGGGGAAATGTGATTTTGAATAGCATAACAGTATTAGGCTTACTGTTTTATTAAAAGCTTATTGCAACTGAAAATTAAGCAAAATAATATTTTTGTTATGAAATTTGGAAAGGTATATAACATACCATAAACTTAACACTTAAATTGTTTACCACAAGTAATTGTAGGCCTACAAAGAATCACATTTTTCGATACACAATCTTAGAAAAAATTAGGCTTGTCCATTATCCTTTTGCCAGAATAGAACAGATTCTTAAGAAAATATAGTTAGTTCCTTCGCACATGATTCTTTTTCAATTGCTTTTAATGACAACATATGAATCTAAATTTATTTTATTTGGTAGACTGTAGGCCTATTATTGTGTTTGTAGATTTTATTGGTTTTTACAAAAAATATAGAATGTAAAAAGAACATGTGCAACTACAGACTGTAAAGCTTACTATTTAGAATTTGATCCTTTAAAAATCACAACTACATGTAATTCTAAAATTACGAAAATACTAGATAGCATGCGATAAAGAATGCAAGGTATGATTTGGTTTACATTGAATCGCAACTACTTCTTGCCTCCAAGGGCCTACAATTTAAATTACCAGGTAAAAAAATACGTATATTAGACCTATGACATGTCATGGAGTCAAGTGGCGTGGTTTCGATTTCCCGCTTGTAAGAGACAAGGAGTAGGGTCGCCTGTCCAACCTCGTTGGTTTTCTCAGGGTCCCCCAATTTCCTCTCACTGCTAAAAAAATACCCATCAAGTAAATTATTGAAATAAAACTGGACCATGTTAGTCCCGAAATTACCTAGTTTGTGTCGAGTGGACGTTAAACCAAATTTCTCTCTAGTCTCTCCCTACATTACATTAATAGCACATTGATTTCATTTGATTTAGCTTAGACAAGTTAGAGCGAGAGGTCATATTATCAAGATAAAGACGTATAGATCTACTTCTAGGCCTACAGTACTCAGTACTCTACATTGTAATATATCATAATATGCAATATAATGCCAATTAAGCCTAACCAATCAAATATGAAAACATCTTTCACCAAATATGTACTCTTACAAAATAAAATTTTTGATTGATCTATATTGCTGTTCTTATAATCGATTAGATCTATGTTATTATGGCTCAGTATTTATTATATATTTATAGCACTAGGCCTAGCACTCGACTATGACTCGTATCTAGACTGGATAACTTGCTCTAGAGTAATACGTCAGACTCGCTCCTACGTCACTCCTTTTCTGACTTGCATATTATCTATATTGAAGTCAGAATACCGCATTGACGTAGGAACGCAGGTTGTCCATTCTTCAGGAATGCGGAATTTTTTTAATCCCTCAATAGCCCCTAAAATTAAAACACCCGGCCAGTCTGCACCATTAACTTTCAAACTCACTTGCCCTGTGGGCAAGTACAATGACAACGTTTACTTGCCCAAAATATTTTTACTGTAACGACAGCAGTCAGATGGAAATGGTCAATTGAAATAAAAAAAGAACAAAAAACATTTTTTATTAGATCATATATTTTGTTATTCATTAAGATAAAATGTTCAGCCTTTACAATTCATTTTTTTTAAAGGCATGAGAGCTTTTGATGCATCTGATGAATTTTTATCTTTTCGTTCGCAAATAGATGTGACATGAACGTCAACGTGTGCCTTGGATAACTCATGTGACTGTATAGTGTCAATCCTAAAGTTTCCAGTGATCCCATCCACAAATCGGTTATTTTTATTAGTTTTGATGCAGTAGGAACAGGTCATAGAGACAGAATCATTCTCCCTCTGGTTCACATTTAACCACTAACCAGGGCCTCCCAGTTAGCCAATGTTGTTTAAATTCACGTTTACGTGACACTGTTTCATACCTGCGCTTTGATTCTGCTACTACTTGAGCAACATCGTCACCGGATCCGCGTTTCCTATTATTCAATGTCTTGCCGGGCTGTGCCCCTTCCACCCATCTTAACATCTCCCGACGACAAAGAGTGAAAGACAAACAACAACAAAAAATCAAAAGTCAAGGAAAACCGTCAACAAAGGTCACATTTCCAAGGTCATAAATGTCAAAGCGGAAGTAGACAAGTATTAAATGGAATTGTCTCCCTTGGAGTAGAAACTGCGCTCCACCGCGTTTCCTCGATCTTTTACCGAACCCCAAACTTTAACAGTGTGAGCAACGGGGAAATGGATATTTTTCATTTTTTTTAGCGAAATTTTTGCGTGTCATCTTCGTCAATGTACATTTGTATCTAATTCTATTGAAAAACAGTACTGTACCGGCGGGCAAGTCCCAATGAAAGTTTTACTTGTCCGCCGTAAATTTTACTTGTCCCGGGCAATCGGACAAGCGCTAATGTCGCAGACTGCCCGGCATAGGACCTACTCTGGGTACCATATCCACCACTCGGATGTTTACATTTTCTTCTGTTCAACTGCAAAACGTCTTCTTTAGCCGCCATGTTTAGTGACATTACAGACAAACCAAGATGCAGTGTGCGACCTACTTTTTATGCAAATGAAGCAGTCACCACTCTGTTATTTTTTAAATGAAATGAAATGGGGTTTAACGTCCTACTGTTCTGCTCCGAACTGGGCTAATGAAGACGGCATACGCCATGCAGTGTGCTATGAGGGAAATTTTGCCCGGACAGCGGCACTACGGCCTACTCTTATATCGAATTCCGACTGTCAAGGGATCTTTTACGTGCACCCCAATGTGTACAGGGGACCTCGGTTTTTCTTCCCATCCTTGTCAGGTCCTCCGTCCTGCATCACTGACAAGGGGGAACCACGCTGGGAAATCTGGATGAACTTTCTCAGCCAATGCAGGGATCGAACACCCAACCTCCAGGCTAGCGAGCCAGCATCTTACCCACTTAGCCACGTGATCCCCCTGTGTATTTTTACTCTGTGATATATGGGGATCTGTAATGAGGCGAGAATAAAGATAGTCACCAAGATTATCCCTATTTTTGTTTATAACCATCCTCTTAATGAAGACCTGTTAGACATGCAACATGGTGTCAGAAGTGGAGGACCGGGGGCCGGGGGCGGGGGGTGGGGGGTGGGGACTGATTTCAATGGTAAATTTTCATCAAGATTTTACATCAAATGAGGAATTTCAAAAGTCGAAAAGTTTCCGCCATTTTGTCTCACTCTCAGACAATTACAGATCTAGGCCCAACTCTAAATAATCAAATTTGATTACATTTGAAAGGCATATTCATAGAATCTATATTGTCTGCATATACTGAACAATCATGAACAACCTCCCTCCTCCTGAAAAACTCAGTCTTGAAGGAAATTTAGAAGAAAATTTTCGTCAATCCAAGCAAGCAAGCAGTGATGGGATTTCAAAAAATTTCATGTCGGACATTTTTTCCCAAAAATAAAGGGGCATAATTCTTACCGTAATTTAAGCAGACGTTTTCAAAACACAATTAAGAATCACGTGTCAACAAAATATATTCAAATTCATATGTAAAAAAAAATAGGTGCACCTCGTTATATTTCAAATTTATGTCAATAATATTCCTACAAAATTACATGACATCGTAATACTATAGAATTGGCAGCGTGCCAATCAAGGCAGAATAGTAGTTAATCAAGGTAGGTGTGTAAGACGATATAACACGATAAATAGTCGATCACTTAATTACCTAACAAATCCAGCCTAGTATCAACGATAATCGGGTTGCACGGTAGTTATACACTCAGTACACTATGTTAATTTTGGAATTTGAATATTATTCACCATGTCTTGATGTCCGATTGGGCATATTCCCGGTCGGACAATTTTGGGCGTTTCGAAAAAAGATTCGGACAAGTCCGGAATATACGGCTAAAACCCCATCACTGATTCAAAGTATACCTCGTAGCTGCTGGTCTCGACAGTAAGTCAGAGTGCGTAAAACTAAAGCCAACATCTTACAGCATGTCATTGGCCCCGAAGCCATAAAAGTTTCCGATGGTTTCCAATGGAAGGAAAATGAAGATAAAAAGAAATTCGAAGATATTCTGAACAAGTTTGAAGAATACTGCACTCCTATGAAAAATCTCACAGTTGAAAGAATTAATTTCAATACCAGATATCAAGATAAAGATCGCATAGTGTGTGGTATCTATGAAAATAGACCATTAAAAGATTTGTTGAGAAAAGCAACCCTTACTTTAACGAAAGCTGAAGAATACTGTAAACCAGCAGAAGTCACTCGAAGTAAATCATTACAGCATCATCAGGAAAACCGCCATTTGAAGGGAATCTTCATCAAGTTCATGGTCATGCTAAGTCACATTATCAAAGAAAACCAGCTTTTCCAAAGTTCTCTTCGTACAGCCATTCAAGAGCCACCGGTCCGCGTCAATCAAGCACGAAAGCGGACTGATATAGACATTCAAAGTGTCAGAATTGTGGTAAAGAGCCGCATCAACGAAACTTTTGTACAGCTAGTAATGTAAAGTGTCTAGCCTTTAAAAAAGAAGGGACATTTTCAGTCAATGTGTCAGGCAAAGTAAAGATGAAGTTTCTGAAACAGAAGAGTAATGAAGTGGACAACAACAATTTCAATTTTATTGGTGCGGTTGAATCTTCATACTCTCAACCAATAAAAGATGATTGGAGCGTCACAGTTACAGTGGATCATACCAAATTACTTTTCAAGGCAGATTCAGGAGCAGACGTCACAGTTATCCCGAAATGGCTATACAGGAAAATTTTTCAACATCATCGACTTGAGTAATACTGCTTGTCAATCACTGGGTGTAATAATTTTCACGGGTGAAATTAGTGATCAAGCGTCGATAGAAGAAAACTTTCCTGAACTTTTTGATGGTTTAGGTAAATTAGATGAAGAATATGAAATCCAGCTAGCAGATGGAGCTTTTCCTTACTCTGTGGATGCCCCTCGAAGTGTAGCTTTGCCATTAGCGACTAAGGCCAAAGAAGAATTGAAGAGACTTCAACGTTTAGATGTCATAAAACCAGTTGATGTTCCAACACCTTGGTGTGCACCTCTATGCGGCATTCCTAAAACAACTAACAAGGGCCATAACTCTAGAAATAATTGACGGAAATTGCTGAAATTCAATAGACCTGTTTCACAAATTTTAATGATGCATATAAATTTCATACATATTGGATAACTTTCATCAATCAAGCATTAACAAGGTTGAACAAAGTGAAACAAGGGCCATAACTCTAGAAGTAATTAAATCATAGTAGAAAAATCCCCGGTAACAAACTTGACAAGACTGTGTGGATATAAAAAGATTTTATCCAGGACGCGTTTCGGGCGTTCGCCCTTTATCAACTGGTTACAAAAAATGATCCCGTTACCGGGTATATATAGACAATACAATTATTGCGCATGCGCATAACGTTGAGGATTAATAAAATTAATCCCTATACTGGGATTATAAAAATAATAATGATATAATATAGACAAATTTAAGATCATTAATGTACTTAAAAAATCTAATAAAAAAATGATAAATATGAATAAAATTGATGTACAAACAAAATTTAATTACTTAAAAAACAAAATAATCAAATATATATAAACGGTGACTATCATCAAAGGACTGTAGTCAGGTAACATCAATGGCGGTAGTTTCCTTAGAGATGAATACGTATAGTCTCGCTCATCCGGAACCTCCTAGTTTTCAAACGTGCAGAGGTAGAATAGGCCTATACGTATGGAGTTTTACTGCGATCGGTTATGAATTCAAAGGAGTAGTTTCGTAGCTAGTGGTTCAACTCTGGATCGCGAAATCGGTGATGTTGATGGGCGGTAGATCATATTACGAGTAAATAGGAAGGTTGTTGGTCACCTCTATGAATAAAAATATATTCTGTAGTTTAGAGGGCCACGGGAGAAAAATGTACGACGTATAGCTTAAAGGTGAAGTGGTTAGTAGAATAACAGTTTCTCTAAAACGGATGCTGTAAAAATAGACTGTTGATTTGGTTTCAATAGGTATTCCTCGATCTGGTATATACTCATACTGGTGGTATTAGTTCTTCTTAAGGGTGAAGTTAGGTTTTTCTAAATCAAACCCAAGTGTGTATAGATTTATCTTCTAATTTCTTTATTATTGGTATAGTGGAAACTTTAAATCTATTCTGCTTAAAGTTAAAAAGGTGAATTCGATAATAAGTTTTCGTATTATGTCAAAAAAATAGGTGGTATCTAGTAAAGGAGAGTTCGACATTTTTTACTTGGTTTTCGTAAAGTTTCTAGCTGCTAATAAAAGTAGTTGAAAAAACGTTTCAGATTCAGTATCGTTCTAGGTGTTTTATTAGGATTTTCTTCTTCCATGCTGGTAGGTTGAGGCTGTAGAGAGGGTACGCCATTGGCGTTCGGGTGTCTCTGGAACGTGTGAAGGGATCCACAGAGGATGCTCAATCGTCCGTAAAATAAAATAAATAATCCCAAGAAGATGACGAAAAAAAGAGGGGCGGAAGAGTCCCCATAACAGTGCAAGCAAGTCTGGATCTCAGTGATGCATCCAAGGAAAAACAGGAACAATTCCTTGTAGATAAATCATAGTAGAAAAATCCCCGGTAACAAACTTGACAAGACTGTGTGGATATAAAAAGATTTTATCCAGGACGCGTTTCGGGCGTTCGCCCTTTAGACAAATTTGTCTATATTATATCATTACTATTTTTATAATCCCAGTATAGGGATTAATTTTATTAATCCTCAACGTTATGCGCATGCGCAATAATTCTATTGTCTATATATACCCGGTAACGGGATCATTTTTGTAACCAGTTGATAAAGGGCGAACGCCCGAAACGCGTCCTAGACGTAATAAACGGAAATTGCTGATATTCAATGGGCTTCTTCGTTTCACTAATTTAAATAATGCATATAAATTTCACAAAGATCGGTTGATAACTTTTGGCGTTAGAGCGTTCATAAGGTTCAATAAAGTGAAACAAGGGCCATAACTCTAGACGTAATAAACAGAAATTGTTGAAATTCAATAGGCTTCTTCGTTCCAAGAACAACCTACTTCTTCGTTTCAAGAACAACCTATATCAATTTTAAAACCAGCGGCTGCCAGGCAGGATACGCCCACATTTTCGAGAGATGGATAGAGAACAAGCTATAAAGAAAGTGATTTTTCCTACAATCAAGGGCCATAATTCAGCAAATTACAATACGATATGCGCAAATATCGAAAGGAACCAAGATCTTTTGGTTATAAACTTACATTTCAAGTTTCAACAAAATCGGATAAAAATTGTGACCTCTATAGGGTTCACAACCTTGATATACCATATTTTTACACGAATATCAAAAGGAACCAAGATCTTTGGGTTATAAACTTACATTTCAAGTTTCAACAAAATCGGATAAAATTTGTGACCTCTATAGGGTCCACAAGCTAAAAACGTGATTTTTCGTACAAACACGGGTCATAATCCATGAAGTTTCGATCCGATACATGCCAATATTGATAGCAGCCGAGATCTTTTGGAGATAAACCTACATTTCAAGTTTTGTCAAAATCAGATAAGAATTGTGACCTGTAGAGTGTCCACAAACAAATTGTGGACGAACTTCCGGACGTCTGGGCGGACAGGGGCGACAACAATATACGTCCACATGAAAATGTGGGCGTATAACAATCGGATCATAACTTTTGGTGTTAGAGCATTCACAAGAAATTGTGGACTATGGATGGACGAACAGACGGGGGTGATGGCAATATACGTCCACATTTCAATGTGGGCTTATAAAAACCCAGTCACTGGTCAACGCGAAGTTTCTGCTGTCTGCATAGGTGTTGATCTAACCAGGTTAAATAAAGCTGTCAAACGCTAGAGACATATGTTACCCTCTGTTGAACATGTATTAGGACAAATGGCAGGTGCATTGTGTGTTTTCAATATTATTAGATGCAAAGAGTGGATTCCATCAAATCCCATTAACTGAAAAGTCAGCACTCCTCACTACTTTCATGAGTCCCTATGGTCGATTCTGTTACAACCGACTACTCTTTGGGATTTCCAGTGGCCTGAATATTTCATGAAGCGCATATCCAGAATATTACAAAGCATTGATAGAGTAGCCTGTCTCATGGATGATATTGTTGTATACGGGTCATCATATGCTAAGCATGACAAGAATCTAAAATTTTGTTCTTCATAGACTTCATAAACATAAACGTACCTTGAATAAATCAAAATGTCAGTGGCGTACATCAGAGATCAGATTTTTAGGACAAGTAGTCAGTGTAGATGGAATCAAAGCAGACTCAGGCAAAATGTCTGCCATCAAAAAATTCCCACAACCGAAAATGTTGGTTACATAAGGCGACTCTTGGGAATGGTCAATTAGCTCTCAAAGTTTATAGAAAACTTGACTGCTCTTACAAAACCTTTACTTCGTTCTGGTTCATTGTGGATATGGGACACACCCCATTTCAAGCAATCATAAAAGCTTTAACCAACAGTTCAGTTTTAAGTCTGTATAATCCGGAATTGGAAACTATAGTGAGTGCTGATTCATCCTCATTTTGACTTGGAGCTGTCATACTACAATGACATTCAAGTGGATGGAAACCCATTGCTTAAACATCACATAGCTTGACGGACACTGAGCAAGAAGCCTTAGCTACAGTTTGGGCATATGAAAAATTTGAAGATTATCTACAGTAGAACTTGTATTAAGCAAGCACCCAAGGGAAATATAAAAATGCTTGCTTAATGGAGGTTCTCTTTGACTAGAGGTATCCAATATTGCCCCAACCCCTACCACAAAAAATAAAGATATAGATTGCATATATTTTTTTATTCATGTAGTATAACAATAACAATACATGTACTTTTTATCTAGTTGTGAATTCAAAGTAGGGGCCCGACTAATCACCGAAATTCACCGGAATTCATTTACAATCACCGGAATTCACATCTAATCACTGGAATTCACATCTAATCACTGGAATTCACTTCGAAAATCCTGGTTTCCTCCCGGAAAACTAATTTATTTTAAATGTATAATACATTATAATATAACGAATCACTAATTTGATCTCTCCACAGGCCAGATGAAGGCGCTGTAGGTGTATTTATTTGGAAAGACTACCGGAATTCATTTCAAATATGTGCATCGTAACGTAGGGCGCGTCGGATTACCCAATAGGCCTAACTCCAAAATAACAATTTGCGTCGAATGACCCAATAATTTCAAAATAGCATCCAAAAATGTTGACTGTGGCAACACAAAATAACAATTTAGTTGAATTTAAGAATCCGCGCTGCTTTGTGCCCAAATCGGAGGTTCACAGGAGATAACTCGTGTATGTGATTTTTGTTGACAAGAAACTAATGTATCGTTGCAATTCGCTGTAATGTATTGTAATTGATTAATAGTTTATTAAAATAGTAATTATATGCATGAAACATGTTATGGTATATAGCTATATACAATTTCTTATTATAGCTATATCTATTTATTTATAATTGCAAATTGTGTCGATTGTCACTTTCGGTCATCGACATCGTAACTTGTTTTGAAATAAATAAATGAAATCAATTTAGATAAGTATCGCTGACAGTTAATTTTCTCTGTTCAGATTATTCCCATGTTATGATAGTACATGTATATTATGTAGTGTGATTGTATGTGATTTGTCTCATTTTACAATGACATTATTTAAATTTGATATGATTCGTAAATCCGATATTTTGATCATTAAAGGGAGATTACTCGATATATGTTAAGAAAATCTTGTATTGTAACTCGTCTTATTTTGAGATGTTTTATGTGTAGAACATATTTGTAATTCATCAAAAAGCCTCTTTCATCAGCATTGCAGTCCTAATTTTAGCTTACAATATTATTTGACCAAATCCATACACCGGAATTCATTTACAATAATTTACAGCCTAGACCAATTCGTAAACCGTCACAATTATTGAGCTTTATTCACTTCAGTCCGGGCCGTCCCACGCTGCATTTATCCATGTTTTAAAAATATGAATCATGTTTTATAAATTCCCGAAACACACACACAACTAACATATGATTGTATGTGATAATTCTCAGTAGTTTTGTTATCGAATATACTATAAAACTACGAAATTAAAGAGATTTGGTTATTTTTACTCTGTGATGTTTAGTGACATTATACAGACAAACCCCAAGATGCAGTGCGCGACCTACTTTGTATGCAAATGAAGCAGTCGCCAATCTGTGTATTTTTACTCTGTGGATATACTAGTTTCTTGTCAACAAAAATCATTGTCTGCGATATCACCTCGGTGGAAGCAGACGTAAAATACAACTAACTAACAACAACAACAAAAATCACATATACACGAGTTATCTCCTGTGAACCTCCGATTTGGGCACAAGCAGCGCGTCTTGTTATTTTTTATTTCCACAGTCAACATTTTTGGAATTACTGGGTGTTTTTTGGGAGTTATTGGGTAATTCGACGCAAATTGTTATTTTGTGTTATTTTGGCGTTAGGCCAATTAGGTAATTCGACGCGCCCTACTTTATCATGACATAAGTCATAATCATGATGCATATATTTGAAATGAATTCCCGGTAGTCTTTCCAATTAAATATACCTACAGCGCCTTCATCTGGCCTGTGGAGAGATCAAAATAGTTATTCGTTATATTATAATGTATTATACATTTAAAATAAATTAGTTTTGTGGGGGGAATCGGGGATTTTCGAAGTGAATTCCGGTGAATTGTAAATGCATTCCGGTGATTGTAAATGAATTCCGGTGATTGTAAATGAATTCCGGTGATTAGTCTATCCGCAAAGTAGTCGCGTATACATGTTTGTTTAGTAATACTGGATCTCTAGCCCCCCAATATCTATTTTACTTTCATCATACTGAATCATAGCGTCTAAAAGCGTTTCAAAATGTCGTGAATTTGAGTATTTCCCACCCCAACTATTTTAGCGATTACGCGACCACTTAATAAAATCTTGGTGCTTTTTGTGCTGACATAAATTAATTATGTTTGGGTGCATTGGGAGCGAACATCAATACTTGCATCGATAAATTTGACCGTCGCTGAATCTTGCGCCGAACGAAAATTCTTTACTCAAATCTCGAACATATAACTTCTGTAAACTTGTCATTTTGTACCAACCTTCGATACTACTGTCTACCATTGTGATGCATTCTATAATATTTATCCATTTTTGTGAAGAAAATCGATGAATTAATTTTATTTTATCAAAAAAGCACATGAACAAAAAACCATCGCTGATTTTATCAGCGATTTACAGGGGGTGTAACTCTGTATGTAATATTATAGGGGGCGCTAAAACATCTGTTTAACAACAAAGTGGCAATGGAAAAGAGATACTAGATGATCGTGACAAAACTCTGTACTTTCATTTTATTCAATCAGTATCAAATAATGTGTCCTTACGCGTGAAAACAATGATCAGGTTAGTCGTTTAATAAAACAAAAGATTAATAAACAGATAATCCCGGGTTGATTGTTATTTTTACATTTCTTTTTACCTGATCAGTGGGGGTCCAGTTAATTAACTACTACTCACGATATTAGCGGGAGTGTTACAAAAAAAGAATGACAAGATGGTATCATTCAACAATGGCCGTTGAATGGTCGATGTTTTGTTGAATTTATTAGTAAAATAGTGACCGCTGGCCGCGTTGGAGGAGTGACAGTTGAAACAGTAGAATTTTTACAGGGGGAATTAATCGTGATGCCAATTGCACGCATTGAACAGGTGCGTGTTTAGTAGGGGTTAAATTACTTAAAAATCACTCAGGGGGATTTTTTGGTGCTCGTTGAAGCAAGTGTTCGCTGATAAAGAGTGCACGCCCGAGCAAGTTCTACTGTACTTGGATTACCAACGTTTCTAATAGAAACCGATCACAAACCCTTAGTTTCATTATTATTAGGAACTAAAGATCTAACTAATCTACCAGTACGCATACAGAGATACAGAATGCGACTTATGCGTTATTCCTATTCAATAGTTCATGTTGCTGGTAAGAATTTATCCATAGCCAATTGTTTATCCAGAGCCCCAAGCTCTGAACCGACTGAAAACGATATTGATTTCCAGAATTCTGTTACGTCATATCTAAACTTAGTTGTGTCAAATTTTTCCTCCTCAGATAAAAATTTGCAAGAGATCCTCACTGAACAGTTAAATAATGATGTGTGTAAACAACTGTATTCCTTTTGTATGCATGGTTGGTCTCGAGACATTAAAAATGTTGATATTGCTGTAAAACCCTATTTTCAATACAGAAATGAGATTTCTATAATTGACAATTGATTAGTTTGTGGATCCAGAATCATTATCCCTCAATCCTTACAAACTGATATCTCGGGTAAAATTCATGAAGGTCATCTCGGCAGTACAAAGTGCAACAAGTTAGCTAAATTTGCCGTTTGGTGGCCAGGGATCAGCAAAAGTATTTGCGACTTTATTAAGAACTGCGATGTGTGTTCTGCAAAAGCTATAAATGAACTTGAACTGTTGAATCCTACAGACTTCTCTTCAAAACCATGGTGTAAACTTGCATCCAATCTGTTTGAATTTAAAGGTGCACATTACCTACTTGTAGTAGATTACTTTTCTCGTTATATTAAGGTAGCAAAACTCGCAAGCCCAACTTCATATAATGTGATTACACATCTTAAATCAATGTTTTCACATCACGGAATACCTGAACTATTAATTAGTGATATTCCTCAGCAGAATTTCCTTATTTCGCGAAATGATATGGATTTAATCATCAAACAAGCAGTCCGCTACATAGCTCTGGAAATGGGGAAGCTGAACAAGCTGTCAGAACTGCAAAACAATTAATGGACAATAAAGATCAGACCTGTCAACTCTACCGCATCATGTGGTAAAGTGCCGTGAACAGGCCTCATGTACCGCTCTACTGTGCGGTAGTAGATTTCTACCGCATTTTCAAACAAAGAGTTTTTAATTTTCTCGCCAAAACTATGGAACTAAGGGAAGCAACTCTTTGCATGTAAACAATAAAGATCGCGACTTTCGGTAAGGTATAATTTAGCTAAGAGATTTGTTCTCAAATTCTTTTCAACCTATTTTAGAGTTAATAAAGCGGATATAATTATTGGCACATGTTCCAAATACTCTTAAAATGCGTAGCGATAAACTGAACAAATAGCGACTAATTTACTGCAGCAATGGCTGACATTTTCGTTTGCGCGCATACCTACGTACAGCATCTAATACAATACTTCGAATGCAACACAACCTGGAACTTTCATTTCAAGATGGGAATACGTCTTGACGATTCTGAATTACACAGAACACTCACTCGAATAAATGTAAAAGCAGATTTACGGAATCATGGGAGAAAAAATCCCGTACATTGAGAGGATAATCACCATGCCCATGGGGGGCATGATTAAATCGATACCAATATTTGGTCGTTTGCAAAACTATTTTTTTACGCCCCCCCCCCCCCTCTCTATTCCTAATGTAGAAATGTACAGCATCTAATACAATACTTCGAATGCAACACAACCTGGAACTTTAATTTCAAGATGGGAATACGTCTTGACGATTCTGAATTACACGGAACACTCACTCGAATAAATGTAAAAGCAGATTTACGTTATCACGGGAGAAAAAATCCCGTACATTGAGAGGATAATCGCCATGCCCATGGGGGGCATGATTAAATCGATACCAATATTTAGTCATTTGCAAAACTATTTTTTTACGCCCCCCCTTCTCTATTCCTAATGTAGAAATACTATAGAATCTTACATGAAACAATATTGACAAAAACTCTTGGAATGGGGAACACACGTCACAAGGATATTTTTAAAATCATGCTAAGTTAAAACAAAAGAAAAGTGTTACTGGTAGGTCTACTGCCAGTACACTGGACTGGTAATTTTAATTATTTTCATTTTTACATTACTAATTTCTGTAGGCTACATATTCAATTTTGGTTTAATTACATAAAAAAATTTAGATATGGTTACCATTGCTTGTGTATATTTGATCTATTACCCATTTAATGCAATTTCTAAATTAATTACCCTTGGAAGTGCGAATTTACATGTTTTTGGAAATCTACTGCCAAATCATGGTTTCTACTGCATTTTTTACACTACCCTACTGCATTTCAGCTCTGAGGGGTTGACAGGTCTGATAAAGATCCATATATAGCATTTTTAAATTACAGAAATGCACCCTTGCGAAATGGATACAGTCCAGCAGAATTACTAATGGGACGAAGCCTGAATTCCAAACTACCTGTCATATCACAGGTACAGAGTAAATGGGTGGATGTGAATAAGCTAAAATCATGTGAAGGCGATTCAGTATTTTTAAAAGACAGAAATGAAAGATAGGTTGCCAGGCATTGAAACATACGGCCACAGCAGCTATATCGTCCAGGCAGACAACAAGAGTGGTCGCATATTTTTACTTTTTTCGGTAATGAAACATTTATAATACATTAAAATCTGATTACGAGTAACAACTCATTAAGTAATTATCAGAAAACCATTAGAATTTGTTTGGTTTTTATAAAGTTCTTCCACATGCTAAGGTTTAGTATACGAAACTTTTAACATCATGGATTTAGCTGTTCAAGTCATAAAGATTCATTGAAAATCAATATACTTGTTCGTCTCAAGACCTTAAACTCTGTGTATCAATCTGAAGTCAATCGGATGATAACTTTAGCCTCTAGAGCGTCACAAGATTTTTCAAAGTGATTAAGGGCCATGACTCTGGCAGCAATTATCCGAAATCGTTGAAAATCAATATGATTCTTTATCTCATGGCCTTAAACACTGTGTATAAATTTAAAGTCAATCGGATATTAACTTTAGCCTCTAGAGCGTCCACAAGATTTTTCAAAGTGATCAAGGGCCATAACTCTGGCAGTAATTATCGGAAATCGCTGAAAATCAATAGGCTTCTTCGTCTCATGACCCTAAACACTGTGTAGAAATCTAAGGTCAATCGGATATTAACTTAGCCTCTAGGGGGTCCTCAAGATGTTTCAAAGTGATTAAGGGTCATAACTCTGGCAGTAATTATCAGAAATCGCTTCTTCGTCTCAAGACCTTTAATACTGTGTATAAATTTAAATTTAATCAGATATTAACTTTACCCACTAAAGCATTTTTATTCGCCCACATTTAAACGTATAAAAATGCGATTTTTCGTACAATCAGAGGCCATAATTCAGGAAGTTACGGTCCGATATGCGCGAATATCAAAAGGAACTGAGATCTTTGGGTTATAAACTTACATTTCAAGTTTCAACAAAAATCAGATAAAAATTGTGACCTCTATAGGGTCCACAAGCTAAAAACGTGATTTTTCGTACAAACAGGGGACATAATCCATGAAGTTTCGATCCGATACTTGCCAATATCGAAAGCAGCCGAGACTTTTTTGAGATAAACCTACATTTCAAGTTTCGTCAAAATCTGATAAGAATTGTGTACGTCCGGACGGAAATGAAATGAAATGAAATGAAATGGAGTTTAACGTCCTACTGTTCTGCTCCTCCTAACCTGGGCTAATGAAGACGGGCATACGCCATACAGTGTGCTATGAGGGAAATTTTGCCCGGACAGCGGCACTACGGCCTACTCTTATATCGAATTCCAACTGCCAAGGGATCTTTTACGTGCACGCCAATGTGTACACGGGACCTCGGTTTTTCGTACCATCCGAACGACTAGACAGCTTTCCTTGTCAGCCCCTCCGTCCTGCATCACTGACAAGGGAGAACCACGCCGGAAAATCTGGATGAACTTTCTCGGCCAATGCAGGGATCGAACACCCGACCTCCAGGCTAGCGAGCTAGCGTCTACGTCCGGACGGACAGGGGCGACGGCAATATACGTCCATATGAAAATGTGGGCGTATAAAAATAGATAATTCAAACAAAATATGCTGAAAATTTCAGTCAAATTGCTTAACTCTGAACTGAGATATTAGCCATTGAATTTTAGACTAGCCTCGGTCATTATTACTGACATTGGTATGATAACTAAGTCTCGATTATCCATTTTTACCTTAAATTATCCATCACAAAATGCATTCAAATCTAGTAAATATCGCAGGCTAACGATGACATTGAGAGTTGATTATGGTCTGAATAAGTTAAATAATGTCCAGTTAAAAATTTAGAGAACATTTGCAGATTTAGCTCTTGCATAATGCATGTTTAAAAGGGTTTTTTTGTCTTGAAATTGTTAGTTTTTTTCTTTGCTCAGCCCTATATTACAGTTAGTAAATATTTTGAATGTTATACAACTGTGCTTACAGCAACACATGGGACTTTTTGAAAACATATCACTTGAAAGGAACCCTTCTCCTTAGTTACACTCACATGTATCCTGTGATGTATTGAGAAAAGACACCACTTGTAATTGCTCATTGTTGTTAATGTTCTTTATTTCACCTTTTTATAATTATACTTTCATTTTACCTTTATCACTTTACTTTCACTTTGTTTATACCGGAAGTGGAACTCTTCACTGAAGGAGTCCGGGTTAGTGTGAAATAAATATGGTTGACAGAGTACATGTGTTTTATTGAATAAGAGCCAACTTTAGCTGATTAACAATTGTTACATAAACAATTAAAGTAATTTAAAGCAACATTGCTCTGAATCACATGTTTTTATGGTAGATAAGGGACAATCTTTCCTTTTCAACATTTCCAGATAACTGCTACGGGGAGGGGGATGGGGGAATGAGGTTCCACATCACACTTTTCTGCACCAACCAATGCATGTCATGTAGAACGACCATTTTTTTGTCTAAATCTTACCATACCGATAATAAATGACAAAGTAAAACTTTTAATAATTGTGATTCACAGCATATAATACGTTAATGGAATTCCGCTGAAAAAAGGTAATAGCCTACAGCATTACGGTACTACTAGTACTATCCATGTTACGTGCTTATCAGAATGAAAATTTGCACGTCAATCCTTCTGGTGAATGTCTTCGGGAATACGCTTTTGCACTTGGAAATCCACTTTGATAATTCAAAACTTATTTATTTGTATTTAATGTACAGTAGAATCTGCATTAAGCAGCCACCCAAGGAAATTTTCACGACTGACCACTTAACGGGAGTGGTCTCTTAATAAAATCTCGGTGTTTTTTTGTGCTGACATCAAGTACATTTTACGCTTGGATGCATCGGGAGCAAATACCAATACTTGCATCGGTAAATTTGGCCGCCGCTGAAACTTGCTTGGAACAAAAATTCATTACTCAAATCTTGGACATAACTTGTCATTTTGTACCAACCTTCGATACCTACTTTCTATCATTGTGATGCATTCGATAATATTTATCCATTTTTGTGAAGAAAATCGATGAATTAATTTTATTTTATCAAAAGATAGGTTGCCAGGCAACGAAACATACGCCCACAGCAGCTAAATCGTCCGGGCAGTCAACAAGAGTTGTCGCATATTTTTACTTTTTTCGGTAATGAAACATTTATAATACACTAAAATCTGATTAAGAGCAACAACTCAAAAAACAATTAGAATTTGTTTGGTTTTTATAAAGTTCTGCCCCATGCTAACGTTTTGTATACAAAACTTTTAATACTGTATCATGGATTTAGCTGTTTCAAGTCATAAAAATTAATTGAAAATCAATATACTTGTTCGCCTGTGTATCAATCTGAAGTCAATAGGATATTAACTTAGGCCTCTAGAGCGCCCACAAGATTTTTCAAAGTGATCAAGGGCCATAACTTTGGCAGTAATTATCGGAAATCGCTGAAAATCAATAGGCTTCTTCGTCTCATGACCTTAAACACTGTGTATAAATTTAAAGTCAATCGGATATTAACTTTGGCCTCTAGAGCGTCCACAAGATTTTTTGAAGTGATCAAGGGCCATAACTCTGGCTGTAATTATCGGAAATCGTTGAAAATCAATAGGCTTCTTCGTCTCATGACCTTAAACACTGTGTATAAATTTAAAGTCAATCGGATATTAACTTTGGCCTCTAGAGCGTCCACAAGATTTTTTGAAGTGATCAAGGGCCATAACTCTGGCAGTAATTATCGGAAATCGCTGAAAATCAATAGGCTTCTTCGTCTCATGACCTTAAACACTGTGTATAAATTTAAAGTCAATCAGATATTAACTTTGGCCTCTAGAGCGTCCACAAGATTTTTTGAAGTGATCAAGGGCCATAACTCTGGCAGTAATTATCGGAAATCGCTGAAAATCAATAGGCTTCTTCGTCTCATGACCTTAAACACTGTGTATAAATTTAAAGTCAATCAGATATTAACTTTGGCCTCTTGAGCGTCCACAAGATTTTTTGAAGTGATCAAGGGCCATAACTCTGGCAGTAATTATCGGAAATCGCTGAAAATCAATAGGCTTCTTCGTCTCATGACCTTAAACACTGTGTATAAATTTAAAGTCAATCAGATATTAACTTTGGCCTCTAGAGCGTCCACAAGATTTTTTGAAGTGATCAAGGGCCATAACTCTGACAGTAATTATCGGAAATCGCTGAAAATCAATAGGCTTCTTCGTCTCATGACCTTAAACACTGTGTATAAATTTAAAGTCAATCGGATATTAACTTTGGCCTCTAGAGCGTCCACAAGATTTTTTGAAGTGATCAAGGGCCATAACTCTGGCAGTAATTATCGGAAATCGCTGAAAATCAATAGGCTTCTTCGTCTCATGACCTTAAACACTGTGTATAAATTTAAAGTCAATCAGATATTAACTTTGGCCTCTTGAGCGTCCACAAGATTTTTTGAAGTGATCAAGGGCCATAACTCTGGCAGTAATTATCGGAAATCGCTGAAAATCAATAGGCTTCTTCGTCTCATGACCTTAAACACTGTGTATAAATTTAAAGTCAATCAGATATTAACTTTGGCCTCTAGAGCGTCCACAAGATTTTTTGAAGTGATCAAGGGCCATAACTCTGACAGTAATTATCGGAAATCGCTGAAAATCAATAGGCTTCTTCGTCTCATGACCTTAAACACTGTGTATAAATTTAAAGTCAATCGGATATTAACTTTGGCCTCTAGAGCGTCCACAAGATTTTTTGAAGTGATCAAGGGCCATAACTCTGGCAGTAATTATCGGAAATCGCTGAAAATCAATAGGCTTCTTCGTCTCATGACCTTAAACACTGTGTATAAATTTAAAGTCAATCAGATATTAACTTTGGCCTCTTGAGCGTCCACAAGATTTTTTGAAGTGATCAAGGGCCATAACTCTGGCAGTAATTATCGGAAATCGCTGAAAATCAATAGGCTTCTTCGTCTCATGACCTTAAACACTGTGTATAAATTTAAAGTCAATCAGATATTAACTTTGGCCTCTAGAGCGTCCACAAGATTTTTTGAAGTGATCAAGGGCCATAACTCTGACAGTAATTATCGGAAATCGCTGAAAATCAATAGGCTTCTTCTTTTTCTCAAGGCCTTAAACACTGTATATAAATTTAAAGTCAATCGGACATTAACTTTAGCCTCTACAGCGTCCACAAGCAATTGTGGACGCCGGATGGACGGACGGAGGCGACGACAATATATGACATTTCAATGTGGGCGTATAAAAAGCACATGAACAAATAAAAACATCGCTGATTTTGTCAACGATTTACAGGGGGTGTAACTCTGTATGTAATATTATAGGAGGCGCTAAAACGTCTGTTTAACAACAAAGTGGCAATGGAAAAGAGATACTAGATGATCGTGACAAAACTTGCGGCTTCGTCGGTACTTTTAGTTTATTCAATCAGTATCAAATAATGTTTTGTTACGTGTGAAAACAAAGATCAGGTTAGTCGTTTAATAAAACAAAAGATTAATTAACAGATAATTAACGAAGTTATAATGTATATCCCTGTTTTTGGTTATAAACATCCTCTTAATGAAGACCAGTTAGACATGTAACACTAATCTGAAATTCAACCAAGACATTCACATAATGAACATCTGCACTAAGTTTGAACATTAATACTCAATCTGTATTACAAAGCATTAACAAATAATATTGCTTATTTCTCCTGAGTCTGAGCAGAAAATGCTCATCATCAAACTCATTCAAGAGATTCACCAAGTTTGAACAAGTTTTATCTCATTGAAATGCTAAGTTGTGAGATAGATGTAAAACTTTGAATTTTGATATTTGTGATAAGATAGATATCTCCCTCCTGCATGATATTCTATGAATGGTGGTCTGAGAATTGTGTCTGTTTTTGTTTACACATGTTATGAATAAGATGAAAGGTTTACCTTGAAGATAATGATTCACCTATAAAAACTTCATTTAGGGCAAGAACCGGTAAAACTCTCTCTCTTCTGTTATTCTGAGAAATAATTACAGGATAGCGCATTTCTTCATTTTCTCCTATATGTTCTGAGAAACGATGTTCTGGAAACTTTAATTGTTGATCATGTAACTCTATAGGTTCTTCATTATCATGTTGACCAGACATAGTAATTCTTATCCTCTGTCTCCATTTCCATCTGAACAATGAAAATAAAAATATGATTACATTTACATATAATATATCTCAGAGAGAAATCTATATATGCAAAAAGAGAAAATTTGTTAGATTGTTTGTGTATCCATTATAGGAAACCAATAATAATCAGGTTTTTTTACAAGAAATTTAATGATGCTGTTTATTCTGCATTTTGTGCAGTATTTAATGATAAAATTGACAATAAATAATTGGTGTTAGCCAAGAAAGATTCTCATGATTTTTCCGTGTGGTTTCCCGTCGTTATGGTGGAGGACAGAGGGCCTGAGAAGGAATAGTGTCTAGTCAGCCGGATGGAAAAAAATAATGAGATCCTGTGTATATGTTGATGTGCATATAAAAAAAATCCATGACAGTTGAAATTTGATAAAGAGTCGGTAACCTGCCGTTACTAGGCAAGATACGCCCACATTGTGACCTCTAGAGAATCCACAAACCAAAAAGCACGTTTTTTCATACAATCACAGGCTGAAATCCAGGAAGTGATGGTCTGATATGCGCAAATAGCGATTGGAATCAAGATCTTTGGGACATAAACATATATTTTAAGTTTCATCAAAATCGGGTTACAATTATGACTTCTATAAGGTCCACAATGGTATCACATAATTTTACGCAGTTTGTGGTCCAATTTTCACAAAATTGGAACTCAACCCTCATTACGGTGACAAATTTAAATGTTTTTAAAATTAGATAAAAACTGTGACCTCTGCTCCAGAGGGTCCACAAGCTAAAAACGTTATATTTCGTACAATCAGGGGCCATAATCCAGGAAGTTACAGTCCGATATCAAAAGGAACCACGATCTTTGGATTATAAACATATATTCCAAGTTTCATTAAAATTGGATAAAAATTGTGACTTCTAAAGTGTCCACAACCTTGGTATTACATACTTTTACACTACAGTAGAACTTGTATTAAGCAAGCACCCAAAGGAAATTTAAAAATGCTTGCTTAATGGAGGTACTCTTTGACTAGAGGTATCCAATACTGCCCCAACCCCTACCAAAATGCCGTGAATTTGAGTATTTCCCACCCCAACTATTTTAGCGATTACGCAACCACTTTTACTTTCATTTGATAACTGTATCACTTTGACACATTAAGTGTCAAAACTTTTCAAGTAGGTGGAAGAACTTTACGAGGCGTAGTAATATAAGACATATTGATAAACAATGTCTTATCAATTCAGACTCTTTCTTATATATCATCATTGGTTTGGATATGAATAGAATATTGATTAATGGTTAAAATTATCAGCTTGGGGTGTGAGTAAACTTGTTAATTAGTGATAGTTAGTTCAAGCCAAGCGAGTAAATCGTGTCAAGATTAGTGACATTTCAGTCTCGTTCGCTCTAGCGAGAACGTGATTCTCCGAGATTCACTATGATGTACTCGCTTGCACGCGTTGAACAGGTGCGTGTTTAGTAGGGGTTAAATTACTTAAAAATCGCTCTGGGGGATTTTTTGGTGCCCGTTGAAGCAAGTGTTCGCTGATTAGGAGTGCACGCCTGAGCAAGTTCTACTGTATTTGCGTACAAGATGTCTACAACTTTGGTATTTTGTCCGGCAGTTTGGGTCAGATTTTTACGAAATTTGAACTCAACATTCACTGATGTGTGAAGGTAATATATTTAAACGATTTTTAAAGATAATTCCCGCGTACAAACTTTGTTATTTGATGATATATATGGACTAAAAACATATTCAAAGTAACCAATCAATCAAAAATTTGCTTCAATTCCCTCTCAAAACTTTGTATTCACCGGGGATACCTATAGCTATAAGTAAGCTGTTGTTAGACGCAATGTCTGTCAACTTAGCTTCATTGTGGGAGGGTCAATTTTTCAGAATGTATTTATCATTACTTACTGTTTATTTACCATACATATTGAGGCCTAAGTAAATTCTTAATTATTTCTGTCAATTTCTTTTTCCGCCGTTTAATTGCAGAGTCTTTTGTACATTGACACCCCTCAATGTTCCCAAAACCACCTAACCATTTGAGCAAGAAATAACAACTGCTCCCTCACTGAAGCTGGCACACAATAAGCTGGCAGATAAGGCTGCGGTTAATTAATCGTTTGTTTCTCATGACCCACCTGCATGTCCGTTTTCAACCGTAATAATTACGCACGTCCATAATTATTTGGTCAAATTTAGTGAGGTCCAAAATTTAAGTCCTTTAAAACTATATTTGTTTGCCTTTAAATATAAACAATGAATTAATGCATTAAACTCCACTATTTATCGATGAACATGACACTGTAGGTGATATGTAAAGTAGGCTAGAATGGGAAAAAATACACAGAGTCCATCCGTAAAACCGGAAGTGATAAAGCCGTATCATATCAATCATCTATACCAAGGAATGGTAGCTACAACACTTGCTAAATGTACACAAAAGGACACAAAGATACAAATAAATGTAAACAGTTTGATTAAAATAGACAAAATAATAAAAGTATTTATATTATTATGATGCCATGTGCCGATGATGGGTTCAAAGTTGAAGCGTAAACATACAGGCTATTGCCATAGCATTGGTACTATCTTCCTTCACGGCTAGAGAAACAACCACGGGTGTAGTAAATTCTTTAACTGACCTGTTAAATAATCTAAATTATTTTGTATTTAAAAATCCAAGGGTATGCTTTTAATATTTTTATGTCAGAACAAATCATCAACCAGTTTCGAACAGGTCATTTCGTAACCTAGAAGCGTATCACTAACTGACCAAGTAACTGACATTAGTTATTGCTGAAATAGAAACAGCATTAAGCTAAAAAAATTAAATTTCATCTCAATAATTAATAATTACCGCATGTAGCATGTATATTTCACAAACTTAGGTCATGAAAAACTGACAATTAATTAACCGCGGCCTAACAGTCGGGTTGCCAGTTAGTGATACCCAAACAATTTTGCCCAGTGCTTGCCCCATGGGCGTTTTTCGTTTAATCTAGTATTTTTCTAGTAAGATTGGGTGTCTATACTTTCCATATATACCAAATTTGATATACTTTTATTTGAAATAACCACCCGATAAATACTTTTCTTGGAAAGTATCTTTAAAATTGAATACAAATTGTGTCTTGTAGCGAGCTAAAAATGAGATTATTCCAACAATCAAGGGCCATAACTCTGGTAGTAATTATCGGATATCATTGAAAATCACCGTGCTTCTTCGTCTCACAATTTCACAATTTCATATTTTTAAGTTATATTTTTAAAATGTATTAAAATAAAGCCCTAAAATAGATGGTATCTATAAACAGCCCTACCTTGTTAAAGAATAATCCTGTAATTCACTATTGCCAGTTGAGAAATTGGCAAAAATATCAATTTCAACTTCAAATTCAAACGTTTGAAGATAGCTATTCCATGGTGGGGAATAGGAAAAAAAGGGAGGTAATTGGGAGGTAATTGTATTATTATATCCGGTGTTAAGATTTTTAAGTGTGAGAAAGATAACCTATGATCGGATAATAGTGAGTTGACAACCTAGTGAGCAAAAGACATAGAAATAATTATGTTTTGACTTTCTTACATATCAGTGAAAGCACGTTCATTTCTATTGTAAGTATGTAAATAATTTTTTCTGGCACATTTGTATTTTCATAACCTGAGAAAAGATCATTTGGATGGTACTAACCCCTATTAAGTGACCTGTTTGAGTGTGGTATGTGTCACTGTGTATACCAATCATGAGATTTTGTTGCAGTCATGGTCGTCAACCGAATTTCTTATACTGTGCGAGCTTGATTTCCTTATGGTATGCTGGCTTATAGTGTCCCAGGTTGATCTCGGTGACGTTTCCGTATATGTTATTTAATGTCACTCAAAATTAAAAAGATAGGTTGCCAGGCAACAAAACATACACCCACAGCAGCAAAATCGTCCGGGCAGTCAACAAAAGTTGTAGCATGTTTTTACATTTTTTCGGTAATGAAACATTTATAATACACTAAAATCTGATTAAGAGTAACAACTCATTAAGTAATTATCAGAAAATCATTAGAATTTGTTTGGTTTTTATAACACTGACAGTAATTATCCGAAATCTCTGAAAATCAATAGGCTTCTTCGTTTTATGACCTTAAACACTGTGTATAAATTTAAAGTCAATCGGATATTATCTTTAGCCTCTAGAGCACCCACAAAATATTTTAAAGTGATCAAGGGCCATAACTCTGGCAGCAATTATTCGAAATTGTTGAAAATCAATAGGCTTCTTCGGTTCATGACCTTAAACACGGTGTATAAATTTAAAGTCAATCGGATGTTAACTTTGGCCTCAAGCGCGTCCACAAGATATTTTGAAGTGATCAAGGGCCATAACTCTGGCAGTAATTATCGGAAATCGCTGAAAATCAATAGGCTTCTTCGTCAATCGGATATTAACTTTAGCCTCTAGAGCGTCCACAATTGCTTGTGGTCGCCGGATGGATGGGGGCTATGACAGTATAAAAATCACATCAAAATTTTCTTGAGGTCCTAAAGCGGGCCCCAAACCCCACACCTGAAGTTTCCGCCGCCTGCAGCAACACGCTGAGCAGCGCTTCGTTTTCATGACTTCGTCCCTCAATTATCAGCCCCCCCCCCCCACTTCGGGAACCGCTCCACAGCCTCTGTATTACACATTTAATGTCTTGAATGGCATGATAATCTATGTTGATATTTGTCATATTTTAAATGTTGATTACAATATAATTCCCTAAAGTGATCGGCACATGTCTATAATAGATGGAATTGTTCACGCTGTAATGAATGATACATCAAAGCGATAGCTTCTTGACCTGTCAACAGTGGCAATCACGTGACATTCTCCCGCCATTTCCAGAACTAGTTAAAAATAAAACATCTTATTCGTTTGTAATTTTATTAGTTAATAAAGTATGATCTATATTATGAGTTATCATTTGTTGATACAAATTATGTAAAAAAAAATTTAAAGTAGCCTAGCATAACTATACAAATCACTAAATTATTTCTTAATTTTTATCGGCATCTAGAAGCGGGAATGTCTAAGGGATATCTCCTCTTTCATCCTTCATTCCAATCACGCGTAAACCATGTGATATTTTCCATCCTTTTCCAAAAGTTCTACTTATTATGATAGTGTGCAGACAATACCAGCAGTGAACTAAATAAAATAAAGTAAAAAAAATGCCGCGAAGTAGTAAGATTTGGAACTATACACGATAAGCGACACTGATCAAAGTAAGGCCAAATGCAAGACTTGCATGAGCCATTGTTGATCTCTTCTTTGTGATAGACAAATAACTGTTTTGGGGATTATTGTTTATTTCATAGTTTATAAATTTATCACATGATTACTTATCAGAAACAATTTAAATAAAAAATTCAATAGCCTAATTAGGTAATGTTCTAGTTTGTGATCTTGTAATATCAGCACGCACTGAAAACAGATCGAAGAGGGGCCGTTGCAACGTATTGACTGTGTTCTCCAATTCTATGATTTTGATCATCATGCAATTGGCTTATTGCCTATCCCAAATAAAAGTTTTATCGGGTGGACTGTTGTAGGTAATGTCTGTCTACACATGCGTAGAAATAATATTCTCAAAAATCGCATTGAGAGACCCGAACTCTCAGTGTGTGAATAAGGATTTAAAACCGGTAAGGATTTTGAACAGTTTATTCTTTTCTTTTTGGATTCTTCTTCTTCTTCTTCTTCTTCTTATTATTATTATTATTTTTCCATTTGAGCATATCTCAGAAACTACTTGTCGGATCGATTTGATGTCTTTGGTTTTACTGGGAAAGTGGGTTTGACTTAAATTTTAAAGCTCACGGTATTTTTCCTTGGCCCCCCATTGGCTAATTCAGTTTTTCAGTCCTGGATTAATTATTTATTGTTCGATTTGTATAAAACAAAGTTCATATGTTCCGCGGTCCAAAATGTCATTTTTTTTGTTACCGGTACATTTTCCTTTCGGCAATGGAAGTGACGTAAATTAAGCAAAAACTGCAATTTTGACAGTTCGGTACCACTTTTTGAAAGCAAATATTATTTTTTTTCAAATCTGATATGACTGAAGGGTGTGCCCTGTTAAGGCGCAGAAATCATCGCGCTCAGTTTTTTAAATTTTTATTTCGTTTTCAGATCATTTCGATTTAAAGGCGAAAAAGGTGAAAAAAATGAGCTATTCACAACCCATTCAGGCTTTTCATATTTTAATATATTTTTTCGAAACTTTCATAAACTAGTAGCAATAATCCATACGAAGAGAATGTATGTGAAAATTAGTTTGTAATATGAGCAGTTGCCGAGAAATGGGCAATTTTGCATGAGTCACCCTTTACGCTAGTTTCCCGTTAAAGGAGTCAATTATTATTCGATTTTCATAAAAGTGACACCATTTGATGCGTAATGTCAATTTTAACAAGGTCAAACCAATTTAACATTTCCAATGTCACCGGAAATGACGTAATTTGGGCAAAAATTGTATTTATAGCCTTCAAAACCAGTATTTTATTCAAATGAGTTGTATTTGTTATGTGTTTAAAATTTTGATATTTGGTCCCAATCAACCAATAGAATGAACCCATGCGACCATATAGGTATCACAAAATGGTTTCTAAGTCGTTCAGTTGCGGAGAAATAGACGATTTTCAACAGGTAACTTTTCAAGGTTTTTGGTCCATAAAAGTGTCAATTATTATTCGATTTTCATAATATGATACCTAATGCCATTTATGATTTCAAACAAGTAATTTAAGATTTTCATTATCACCGGAAGTAATGTCATTTTGGCAAAAACTGTATTTTTAGCCTTCAAAACAGATATTTTATTCAAATGAGTCTGATTTGTAATGTGTTTAAAATTATGATATTTGATTCCAATCAACAAATAGATTGAAACCATACGATCATACAGATACCAAAAGATAGGTTGCCAGGCAACGAAACATACGCCCACAGCAACTAAATCGTCCGGGCAGTCAACAAGGGTTGTCGCATATTTTTACTTTTTTCGGTAATGAAACATTTATAATACACTAAAATCTGATTAAGAGCAACAACTCACGAAGTAATTATCAGAATTTGTTTGGTTTTTATAAAGTTCTGCCCCATGCTAACGTTTTGTATGCAAAGCTTTTAATATCATGGATTTAACTGTTTAAGTCATAAAAATTCATTGAAAATCAATATACTTGTTTGTCTCAAGATCTTAAACTCTGTGTATCAATCTGAAGTCAATCGGATTATAACTTTAGCCTTTAGAGCATCACAAGATTTTGCAAAGTGATCAAGGGCCATAACTTTGGCAGTAATTATCGGAAATCGTTGAAAATGAATAGGAATCTTCGTCTCGTGACCTCAAACACTGTGTATAAATTTAAACTCAATCGGATATTAACTTTAGCCTCTAGAGCATCCACAAGATTCTTTGAAGTGATCAAGGGCCATAACTCTGGCAGTAATTATCGGAAATCGTTGGAAATCAATAGGTTTCTTCGTCTCATGACCTTAAACATTGTGTATAAATTTAAAGTCAATCGAATATTAACTTTGGCCTTTAGAGCATCCACAAGATTTTTTGAAGTGATCAAGGGCCAACACTCTGGCAGTAATTATCGGAAATCGCTGAAAATCAATAGGCTTCTTCGTCTCAAGACCTTAAACACTGTGTATAAATTTAAAGTCAATCAGATATTAACTTTAGCCTCTAGAGCGTCCACAAGCAATTGTGGACGCCGGACCGACGGACGGATGCGGGCGACAACAATAAACGACCACATTTCAATGTGGGCGTATAAAAATGGTTTCTAACTAGTACCATTGCAGAGAAATAGATGATTTTCTACAAGTCACTTTTCAAGGTTTTTGGTCTATAAAAGTGGCAATAATTATTCGATTTACATAAAATTTTCACCATGTGATGCCTTATGCCATTTCTGGTTTTTATCAAACTAATTGAACATTTTCATTATCACCGGAAGTACTGTAATTTTGTCTGGTCACTTACATGTAACAAATGTATAAAATGAATTGATATTGCTGGATTTGATTGATTCTGTGTCCATTTTATTTGATCTATGCAATGCTTATGTGGAAACAGGTTTAATGGTTTCATTGGTACCGGAAGTGACATACATGTATGTTCAAGGTTAACGTGGCACCAGTGAAACCCGTCATTACTGCATCGCAGTTCTAGTTATTATTTTTTTTTTTTTTCCAATTTGATTGTATCTCAGAAACTACATGTCGGATCAATATGATTTCTTCGGTTTTATTGGGAAAGTGGGTGTGACTTAGAGATTAAAGCTATTTTGGGCATTCTGTGACAATGCAAAATGTCCGAAATCACCGAAGTTGTTGTTTTTTTTATAAAAATACTGTAGCATTAACAATAATCATCGAATTTTAACATATGATGCATTTTGACATAGCCGGAGACCAGGCACATAGCTGTGCTACTTTTGGTTTTTGATTGTCGACGAATCTACGTAGATATTAAGCGGCAAATAATTTCGAAAATTTAAAATTTTACAAAAAACTTCTTCATTTATGAATATTTTTATATGGCATTTTACCCAGGGTTGAAGAGTTATCCGATTTGACTTAAAATCTCAACATTTTTTGTGTCCGTAATTTAAAACCCCACTTAATCGGGTAAGTTAGTTTAGAATGTAAATATAGAGTAGTTTAGTTAAAGTACCGGTACCATTTACTATTTGTTGCAAACAGTAATTTACTTTGTAGCACAGATTTATTTGTGTGCTGTAGTAATGCTGTTAGATAATGTGTTTATGATGTTTGTATTTTGATATTCTCTTTTATTTTGGAAAACTTATATTGAATTGTATATTTGCAGGGTTTTTATTACTTGCCTGGTTTATGCTATAATAAAGATTTGAACCCGTTCTGGATTGTTTGTTGCAACGACCCCCAGACCCCTCTACAACACTAGACTAATTATTTATTATTTGATTTGTACAAAACAAAGTTCATATGCCACGTGGTCCAAAATGTCATTTTTTTTGTTACCGATAAAGATTTCTGTCGGCGCCGGAAGTGACGTAAAATCAGCAAAAACTACAATTTTGACAGATTTTGACAGTTCGGTACAACTTTTTGAAAGCAAATATCATTTTTTTCAAATCTGATTTAACTGAAAGGGTGCGGCCTGTAAAGGCGCACAAAACATTAGTTTGTAATATCAGCAGTTGTCGAGAAATAGGCATTTTTGCATGAGTCACATTTTGTGTTATTTTGCCTGTACAAGAATCAATTATTATTCAATTTTCAATTTTCCTTCACCATTTGATGCCTAATGGCACGATTGACTAGATTAAACCATTTTAACACCTTTATACTGTCACCGGAAGTGACATCATTTGGGCAAAAACTGAATTTTAAGCCTTCAAAACCGATATTGTTTTCAAATGAGTCGTATATGTTATTTGTTGAAAAGTATGATATATTATTTCAATCAACAAATAGAATGAACCCATACGACCATACAGATACCACAAAATGGGTTCTAACTTGTAAGGTTGCAGAGAAATAGAAGATTTTCTACTAGTCACTTTTCAAGGTTTTTGGTCTATAACAGTGTCAATTATAATTCGATTTTCATAAAATTTTCACCATGTGATGCCTTATGCCATTTCCGATTTCATAAAACTAATTTAACATTTTCATTCTCACCGGAAGTAATGTCATTTTAGCAAAAACTGTATTTTTAGCCTTCAAAACAAATTTAAGTGAGTTATATTTAGTATTCGTTTAACATTATGATATTTCATTCCAATGGAAATATAGATTGGATCAATACGATCATAAATATGTCAAAATTAGCTTCTAGCATCTTCTCTTGTAAAGAAATAACCAATTTCGTCAGGATCACTTTTTAAGACTTTTCGAATTTCTATTACAGTTTATGGGTTCTAAATTAATTATTTATAGCCTGATTTGTATAAAACAAAAGCTCTTATACTCCTTGGTGCAAATTCTCAACTTGTTTCTACCTATAATGTTTTCTGTCGACACTGGAAGTGACGTAATTTTGTCTAAAATTTAAATTTTGACGGGTTGGGAGGTCTTGTCCTAAGAAAAAATCTTAATTTCTACAAATCTTATCAAGGAAGATGAATGCTCCTACTACAGGCGCAAAATATGTCGGGCTTAGTTTTTTGTTGTTTTTTTTTTTAAATTGGTTTTGTATTTGCGCCATTTTGATTTAAGGGTGAAAATCAGCTATTTACAACCCATTCATCGTCTTCATATTTTAAATTATTTCTACGCAACTTTCATAATTTTGTAAGCATTAATCCATACGAGGACAATGTATGTCAAAATTAGATTGTAATATGTGCAGTTGCCGAGAAATAGACAATTTTGCATGCGTCACTTTTCACGTTATTTTGCATGTAAAAAGAGTCAATTATCGTTCGATTTTCAATTTTTCTTACCATGTGATGCCTCATGCCACCTTTGACTAGGTCAATCCAATTTAACATTTTCACTGTCACTGAAAATGACGTCATTTGGGCAAAAAGTATATTTTTAGCCCCCAAAACAAATATTTTATTCAAATGAGTCTGATTTGTAATGTTTTTTAAAATTATGATATTTGATTTCAATCAACAAATAGAAGGAACCCATACGACCATACAGATATCACAAAATGGTTTCTAACTTGTTCAGTTGCGGAGAAATAGGCGTTTTTTGGCAGGTCACTTTTTAAGGTTTTTGGTCCATAAAAGTGTCAATTATTATTCGATTTTCATAACAATTTCACTGTGTGATACCTAATGCTATTTACGATTTCATCCAAGTAATTCAGTATTTTCATTATCACAGGAAGTACCGTACTTTAGCAATAACTGTATTTTTAGCCTCTAAAAACAAGTAATTGTTTGAAGTAAGCGATATTCATTATTGGTGTAAGATTATATTTGATTCCTATGGACAAATAGTATCAATCAATACGATCATATTGATATCACAAAATTGTTTCTAACATATTCCCTTGCCGAGAAATAACCAATTTTGTCAGGATCACTTTTTAGGATTTTTCGCATTTTAATTTCAGTGTATGGGTTCTGGGTTAATTATTTATTGCCTGATTTGTGTAAAAGAAAAGCCCACCTGGTGCATATTCTCAACTTACTTCTACCTATAAAAGTGTTTGTCGGCACCGGAAGTGACATAATTTTGCCAACAACTTCAATTTTGACGTGTCGAAAGGTCTTTTAAAAAGCAAACATTAATGTTTACAAATCTAATAGATCAACATGAATGCTCATACTAAAGACGCAAAATATGTCTTGCTTTGTTTTGTTTTTTTTATTTCAGTTTTGCATTTGCATCATTTTGATTTAAAGCTGAAAAAAGGTGTAAAAATGAGCCATTTACAATGCATTCAGGCTTTTCATATTTTAAAATATTTCTTGACAACTTTCACGAACCTGTAGCATTAATCCATACGATGACAATGTATGTCAAAATTAGTTTGTAATAGTAGCAGTTGCCGAGAAATAGGCAATTTTGCATGAGTCACTTTTCACGTTATTTTGCCTGTAAAAGAGTTAATTATAATCCGATTTTCTATTTCTTTTCACCATATGATGCCTAATGCCATTTTTGACTGGGGGGAACCAATTTTACATTTTCACTATCACCGGAAATGGCGTCATATGCAGGGGTGTAAATGTGGGGGGGTGTGGACCACGCCAGGAAAAAAATAGTCGGTCGCAAAATCAGTGCAGTCGGTCGCAAAATAAGAGCAGTCGGTATCAAAATAAGTGCTCACTGCACACGTCACGCTACTCCCGCAAAACTTTAGTATAAAATAACCTTGTCAACTTATCATGTTTGAAAAAAAATGTTTTTCACCCCATGGCAAAAAAATAGTCGGTCTCAAAAAAAAAAGTGCTCACCGCAGTCGGTCTCAGACTAAATGAATTAATGGGGTGTTTTCTGACCATCAGAATTCTCCAAAATCTCTCCCCAAAGTCCAGGGCATTTCAGAGACCAAGTAAGCGCCCCATTAAGGTAAAGTGCCCTCAGGCTCAGTCCTCAAAAATTAAAAGCTCAGTTACATATCGGCGCTCAATTCCATTATGCCATCATTCTTCAACTCCTTTTCTGTCTTATACTATCTCATCACTATCATATTCACAGTTACAGTGAATCGCCCAGTTAGTAGTGCCACTAGTGAGTGAGTCGTGGGTCAAAAGACTGTAGAATTGTTAGTTCTACTCTCACAAAACAGGCGACATTGACAGATAGGCCTCAAGATTCTGTCCCATTTCCTATCCTCTCGTTAACGAGAATTTGGATCTATTTGCCATGACATTGACTAAAATTGTCAGGCCCAGTCCCAAAAATTAAAAGCTCGGTTACACATCTGAAATTTTTTCGCGCCTGCGGCGCTCAATTCCATTATAACATCATTCTTCCAGTCCTCTGTTGTGAACTGCCTAGTTATGTTTGTAGTACCACTGGCACTGTTGTGTGGGTCGTGAGGCGTCAGACTATACAAAAGTTCTGTCAACTCTTGCAAAACAGGCGGAATTGACAAGGGCAGATCTCGAGATTTTGTCTAATTGACTCACATTTCTGGTCCTCTCGTCCACAAGAATTTCTCCCAGCAATGACCTCAAATGCCAAGATATTGACTCAATTTTTCAAAATTTTCCCATTGCTCAGTGTTATAGGCAAAATCATATATGACATAAACTTTATGTCAACTTAAATAAAACTGCTTTCCAGCGAGACAACGATCGGCAAACAACTATATAATTATACAATACCATCTATGTTCTACCGGGACGCTTAATGTTATAGCCTGTATTTTGTTGACATTCATTGTGGGGTGGGATTGTGGCTGGGGTGGCGCCCTAGATTTGGACCCCCCCACCCCTATCTAGATCCGCTACTGCACATGGCCCCTACAAGCGGTATCAAATGGACAATAACAGTCCTCTAAATTCTAAACAGGAGGTGTTTATCGATATTGTAGCCCAAAATATTTAACATTTTTCTTGGAATTCTTTCTTTCGCGATAGTTGACATTCGTTTTTTGGTTTTAACGACGTAAATACCAAGGAAAACAATTTTGACGTAATGAAAATATCCGTGACTTAATAAAATAACACTCATTTCCATTCTATTTGGTTCACTAAGCGACTGGTTAATTGTGTCTGTTTGGAAAGGGAGGTCATTCTGCGATAATTTTAAAGATCGAAACAGAAATTGTAAGTGTATGTTATGTACTTTTTAAATGATTTTGAACTCCAGCAGTGACGAGGTTCAAAATAAATTGCATATCATGTAGCGTACGCGCGTGGTTGCTATGCTTGTTTACGTTGTCATTTCGACGCTGTGATTTTTTTTTCTTCGCAAAAAACCCAGGCCAGTGTTGTGTATGAAAATTAATCTCTGTCCTATTCATATCAGTGTCAGCCCGACTTGTATATTTTTTAAAACATATCCCAATCAGTTATTTACGGTCCATACGGAGTTCAATAAATTGTAGTATTTTTATTGACTTGTTGAAAATCTTCGATTTTGGCCAGTCTGATTATGATAGAATGACCATAGCAACCATTATGGTCAGACCAGCCTTGAAATGAAATTTACCCATTATGATTCAAATACACTCACTATCTTTGTTTTTTGTATTTCAGGTGTGTGTTTCAATAAGCCAATGGTTGAATTTCATTGTTGATGACATACAAGAAAAAATTCATGAAGATTTCCTAGAATAAAGTTTTGAGGTGTAGAATTTTTGGCCACTGCAAACAGAGTCTAGCACACAGAAAATATTCATTCGCAGTGAGTCGCCCAGGAAATTTAGAGGACTGTTATACTCATTCGACGCCACTTTTCGACCAATCAAAATCCAAGAAATTTCCATTTTGGGCTACAATTATTATTCGATTTTCATAAAATTTTCACCATGTGATGCCTGATGCCATTTATGATTTCATGGAACTAATTTAACATTTTCATTATCACCGGAAGTATAATGTCGTTTTGGCAAAAACTGCATTTTTAGCTTTCAAAACAAATATTTTGTTGAAGTGAGTTACATTTATTATTCGTTTAACATTATGATATTTGATTCCAATGGAGATATAGATTGAATAAATACGATCATATACTTGTCCAAAAATTGCTTCTACCATCTTTCTTTGTCGAGAAATAACCAATTTAGTCAGGATCACTTTTTAAGACTTTTTTCTCATTTTAAGTTCCCATTAGATAGTCAGCTAACTTAGTGGTAAGTTAGTAATAAATTCTGTCAGGATCACTTTTTTGGCATATCTAACGCATGGTAACAAATGTATAAATGGAATTGATATTGCTGGATTTGGTTGATTCTGCGTCCATTTCATAACACGTGTGCAATGCCTATGTGGAAATCTGTTTAAAGGTTTCATTGGTACAGAATGTGACATAAGTTCAGGGTAACGAGGCACCAGAAGTGACATAAGTTCAAGGGTAATGTGGCACCGGTGAAACCCGTCATTACTGCATCGCAGTTCTAGTTCTTTTTTTTTTTTTTTTTTTCCACTTGAGCATATCTCAGAAACTACTTGTCGGATCAATTCGATGTCTTCGGTTTTACTGGGAAAGTGGGTTTGACTTAAATTTTAAAGCTATTTCCAACGTTCTGCGACAATGCGAAATGTCCGAAACGCCAAAGTTGTCATATTTTGAAATATTGTAGTAATATAAACAATAATTGTCGGATTTTAACATTGGATATATTTTGACATAGCCTTGAGACAGGGCAAATAGCTACGGTAGTTTAGATTTTTGATTTTCGACGAATCTTCGGAGATATTAGGCGCCAAATTTTTAAAATTTAAATTTTGACCAAAACTTTTTTATTAATGAATATTTTTTTATGGCATTTTACCCAGGGTTAAGGGGTCGTCTGATTTGAGCAAAAATGTGAACATTTTTTGTCTCGATAATTTTTCTTGGCCGCTATTGGCTAATTCAGTTTATCGGTTCTAGGTTAATTATTTATTGCCCGATTTTTATAAAACAAAGTTCATATGCTCCATGGTGCAAATTCTCAATTTTTTTATTACCGGTAAAGTTTTCTATCAGCACCGGATGTGACGCAACTTTGCTAAAAACTCCAATTTTGTCGAGTCGGAACCTCTTTTCACTAGCAAATGTTAATTTTTGCAAATCTCATAGATCAAGATATATGCCACTACAAAGGAGCAAAAAATCTCGGACGCGCTTTTTTTAAGGTGAAAAAAGGTGTAAAGATAGGTTGCCAGGCAACTAAACATACGCCCACAGCAGCTAAATCGTCCGAGCGGTCGACAAGAGTTGTCGTATATTTGTTCTTTTGTAGGTAATTAGGGGGCATTTAACAGACAATTTCATACAGATGACATCATAATTTTCATCGTTTGAGGGTTCACAAGGTTCTAAAAACTAAAACAAGGGCTGTAACTCTGGAAGTAATCTACAGAAATTGTTGAAATTCGACAGACTTTTTCGTTTTACTAATTCAAATAATACATATCAATTTCATACAGATCAGATGATAACTTTTGTCGTTTGAACGTTCACAAGGTTCAACAAAGTAAAACAAGGGCCATAACTCTAGATGTAATTAATGGAAATTTGCTGAAACTCAATAGGCTTGTTCGTTTTACTAATTTAAACGATACCTATAAATTTCATACAGATCGGATAATAACTTTTGTCGTTAAAGCATTTACAAGGTACAACAAAGTGAAAAAGGGCCATTACTGACGGTGTAATTAACGGAAATTGTTGAAATTCAATAGGCATCTTCGGTGCACTAATTTAAATGATGCATATCAATTTCAAATAGATCTGATGATAACTGTTATCATAAGAGCGTTCAAAAGATACAACAAAGTGAAACAAGGGCCATAACTTTAGATGTAATTAACGGAAATTGCTGAAATTCAATAAGCTTCTTTGTTTTACTAATCTAAATGATGCATATAAATTTCATACAGATCGGATAATAACTTTTGTCGTTAGAGCATAAACAAGGTACAACAAAGTGAAACAAGGGCCATAACTCACAGCGTAATTAAAGGAAATTGCTGAAATTCAATAGGATTCTTCGTTTCACTAATTTAAATGATGCATGTCAATTTCAAACAGATCGGATGATAACTTTTGTCGTTAGAGAGTCCACAAGGTGCAACAAAGTGAAACAAGGGCCATAACTCAAGATGTAATTAACGGAAGTTATTGAAATTAAATAGGCTTCTTCATCTCACTAATGCAAACAACATATATCAATTTCATAACAATCAGATGATAAATGTAGTCTGTAGAGTGTTCACAAGAAATTGTGGACGACGGACGGACGGACGGGGGCTACGGCAATATACGACCACATTTCCATGTGGGCGTATAAAAATGAGCTATTTACAAGCCATCCAGGCTTTTCATATTTTAAAATATTTCTTCACAAATTTCATAAACTTGTATTAATCCATACGAAGAGAATCTATGTCAAAATTAGTTTGTAATGAGTATTTGCCGAGAAATGGTCAATTTTGCATGAGTCACTTTTTACGCTATTTTGCCTGTAAAAGAGCCAATTATTACAGGATTTTCATAAAAGTGACACCATTTGATGCGTAATGTCAATTTTGACTAGTTCAAACCAATTTAACATTTTCAATGTCATCGGAAATGGCGCCATTTGGGCCAAATTTGTATTTATAGCCTTCAAAACAGATATTTTATTCAAACAAGTCTGATTTGTACTGTTTTTAAAATTATGATATTTGATTCCAGAATGAACCCATACGATCATATAGATATCACAAAATGGTTTCTAACTTGTTCAGTTGCGGAGAAATAGGCGATTTTCAGCAGGTCACTTTTCAAGGTTTTTGGTCCATAAAAGTGTCAATTATTATTCGATTTTCATAAAAATTTCACTGTGTGATACCTAATGCCATTTAGTATTTTCATTATCACCAGAAATACCATCACTTTGGCAAACACTGTATTTTTAGCCTCGAAAACAAGTAATTGTTTGAAGTAAGCGATATTCATTATTGGTGTAAAATTATGATATTTGATTCCTATGGACAAATAGTATCAATCAATACGATCATATTGATATCACAAAATTGTTTCTAACATCTTCCCTTGCTCAGAAATAACCAATTTTGTCAGGATCACTTTTTAAGATTTTTCGCATTTTAATTTCAGTGTATGGGTTCTGGGGTTAATTATTTATTGCCTGATTTGTGTAAAAGAAAAGCCCACTTGGTGCAAATTCTCAACTTACTTCTACCTATAAAAGTTTCTGTTGGCACCGGAAGTGACGTAATTTTGCCCAAAACTTCAATTTTGACGTGTTCAAAGGTCTTTTAAAAAGCAAACATTAATGTTTACAAATCTAATAGATCAAGATGAATGCTCATACTAAAGACGCAAAATATGTCTTGCTTTGTTTTTTGTTATTTCGGTTTTGCATTTGCATAATTTTGATTTAAAGCTGAAAAAAGGAAGGTCACGGTCAAGGCCAAATAGGCGATTTTCATGGAAATTGGGTCTGTTTTGCATAATTGTCGCCTTTCATCTGCTCTAACTCAGTTGTTTTTCAAAATTTTGAATTGAAATTTCTCATTTTTCATAGGAAAAAAATGTTGAAATAATCAGGATCGACATTTTAGATCAAGAATATGCAAAAATCCATATTCGCTGGGAGACGCCATCTTGGATTTGTAGACTGGATACCAAACCACACCGAGACTGAATATTTTGGCAAAGCAAGTTGAAGGGGAGACGGAGTTGATATATTGACCCTTTGAATAACAAAATAGGCGATTGGGTACTTTAATAATCCGCCGATGTATCCCAATCAAAACTAAAGCTTTTGGTAACTTTCGACACAAATTTTCATACTTTTGCAAGTTAGCTGACAACGATTTTATTTCTTATGTTGTTAGAACTGGTCAAACTGCAAATAAATTGATTTTAATTTTTATTGCAAACCCTGCTCCAGTGGAGCTATCGCAATCTGAAGATAGGGTACATTTCAGGTATCTCCAGACACGTATCTTGTGTAGTCTCCTGACACCTATGGAAAATGAACCAGGTGACCATGATAATGTGATAGGGTAAGACCCCGACTATCACAAACAACCAAACCCTAGTTCGTCAGCGTCATACAACAGTGGTAGTAGTGCGACAAAAATAGCTAAAATTTGGCCTAAAAATGACAAAAATCAGCTGAAAATCGTAATCGGCCTGTATCTTGGAAACGGTCGATTTCTGAAATTGGCGATTTGGGCTGGGGAGTAGGCTCCATGGGTAGACCAAACCCTGTGAGGATGAACTCAATCGGCCGACCCCCATCTTTGAACATCTGCCTGATATTGCATGGTTTTCTCATGGAATTACTCTTAAATGGTTATAACTTGTAAATACAACACAACCATTTATTTAGGGACTACAAATATGAGATGGTAAGTTAAGGCTTGTTATATATATACATACAGTGCTATAATTGTCGAAATAGTTGGAGATATTCAGAGATATTTATTTATGGTGGGGCACCTGATCACAGATTTAAAGATTTATAATTGTAAGAAGTTTTACTTACCTAAATTCTGCTGATAGAAGACGTTTTAAAGCCTGGTCAAAGTTTATAGCTGAATATCTTATCTTGGGTAAACAAAGATAACCTTCAGACCTGAAAAAATTGTAATAAACCAAAAATTAAAGATAGGCTGCCAGGCAACGAAACAAACCTCTACAGCAACTAATTAGTTGTCCATATAGGTTGTCGCATAGTGAATCTCTGTTAAAAAAAAAAGACAGTTTGCCAGGCAACGAAACATACGCCCACAGCAGCTATATCGTCCGGGCAGTCAACAAGAGATGTCAAATGTTTTTACTTTTTTTCGGTAATGAAACATTTATAATACATTAAAATCTGATTAAAGATGGGTTCCCAGAAAAGTATTTATCGGGTGGTTATTTCCAATAAAAGTATGGCAATTTTGGTCTATGGAAAGTAGAGATATCCAATCTTACTAGAAAAATACTGGATTCCCCGAAAAACACTCATGGTGGGTATACAGGACAAAAATGTAAGGGTTCCCCTAATCAACAGCCCGACGAATTAAGAATTTCTGCACGCATGATGTCAAAGGTCACACACGGACATTGAGCGCTTGATGTACAAGTTGATAAACTTTATGAAGAGTTAGACGTACAACACTTTCTGAGATAAAAATGACAAAAAAAGAAGCGGCTAGTGGATAATCCGAGAATTTAATTAGGATACATCGTATGCAATTTATTCCCCTCTGATTTCCAAGACGTGACGTAAACATGACCTGGTTTAATCGAATTTTAATAGCAGGGCATTCCTTCGCAATTACAATGTTTGAGAATGATTTGAAGAATAATTCTGACAAATTAATTAGTTTTAATATGTTTTTAGTCCATATATACCATTAAATCACCCAGTTTATACGCGGGAACCCATCTTTAAGAGTAACAACTCATTAAGTAATTATCAGAAAACAATTAGAATTTGTTCGGTTTTTATAAAGTTCTGCCCCATGCTAACGTTTAGTATATGAAAATTTTAACATCATGGATTTAGCGGTTCAAGTCATAAAGATTCGTTGAAAATCAATATACTTGTTCGTCTCAAGACCTTAAAACTCTGTGTATGAATCTGAAGTCAATTGGATGATAACTTTAGCCTCTAGAGCGTCATAAGATTTTTCAAAGTGATCAAGGGCCATAACTTTGGCAGTAATTACCCGAAATTGTTGAAAATCAATATGACTCTTCATCTCATGGCCTCAAACACTGTGTATAAATTTAAAGTCAATCGGATATTTAATATCATGGATTTAACTGTTTAAGTCATAAAAATTCATTGAAAATATACTTGTTCGTCTCAAGATCTTAAACTCTGTGTATCAATCTGAAGTCAATCGGATTATAACTTTAGCCTCTAGAGCGTTCACAAGATTTTTTTAAGTGATCAAGGGCCATAACTCTGGCAGTAATTATCGGAAATCGCTGAAAATCACAATAGGCTTCTTTGCCTCATGACCTTAAACATTGTGTATCAATTTAAAGTCAATCGGATATTAACTTTAGCCTCTAGAGCATCCACAAGATTTTTCTAAGTGATCGAGGGCCATAACTGTGGCAGTAATTCTCGGAAATCACTGAAAATCAATAGGATTTTTCGTCTCATGACCTTAAACACTGTGCATAAATTTAAAGTCAATCAGATATTAACTTTGACCTCTAGAGTGTCCACAAGATTTTTGAAAGTGATCTAGGGCCATAACTCTGGCAGTAATTATCAAAAATCGCTGAAAATCAATAGGCTTCTTCGTCTCATGACCTTAAACACTGTGTACAAATTTGAAGTCAATCGGATATTAACTTTAGCCTATAGAGTGTCCATAAGCAATTGTGGATGCCGGACCGACAGACGGACGGGGGCGACAATATACGACCACATTTCAATGTGGGCGTATAAAAAAAAAGAAAAGAAAAAGCAAAATCATCACACTGTATAAAATCTTTGATAGGTTCACAAGAATATGTCAAGAGCGGTAACTAAATAATTATTAGAAATTGTATAGTGGGGTTGGGTGGCCGAATGGTTTAACTTAAAATACTTAAATCATAAAGTCTGTCATTTAGTCAAGTTGCGTTGTTTTGATTCATGGCTTGTACTTGACAAGGAGTAAGGTTGCCTGTCCAACCTCGTGGGTTTTCTCAAGGTCCTATGGTTTCCTCCTACTGCTAAAGGCCCTTACATGCGAATTATAGAAATAAAATGGAACCATATGTTGGTCCCGAGATGACCTAGTTTGTGTGTCTCAGAAATTGTTGCAATTGTTATTCATTGCAATAATCAAATCAAAGAACAACAAGAGCAGTTAAAGCATTCACAAGTTTCAACAAAGTGCGCAAGGGCCATTATTCAATAATTTAGTGTTTATCTTATTAGGGTTTCACACTGCGTAGCTTGTGTGAAACACTATTGTTTTTGTTAAAATTATTCTTATTAGGATTTCACACTGCGTAGCTTGTGTAAAACACTATTGTTTTTGTAAAGATTATTAGGGTTTCACACTGCGTAGCTTGTGTGAAACACTATTGTTTTTGTTCGGATTATTATTAAGCTTTCATATTTCATATGAAAGCTTATTGTTTCTGTTAAGATTAATATTATTATTATTATTTTTTTTTTGTGTGTTTTGTCCACAAATCTGATTTCTCAAAATCTAACCATAGGATCTTTCTGAAACTTTTACCTATCCCCCCCAAAAATGGGTGGTGGCTGTTGATTAAATATATTTTTAAAACATTTTACAAATCCGAAATCACTGAATTTTACGAACGAATGCATTTGACCTACAATGCTGTAACTTTGTGACTATTTGACCTATTTTACTAAAAAAATTTTCTTTGAGTACATTGAAACATTTACTTCAAATCTGCTATTGACAACTTCTTTAATAGTTGCACGATTTTTATGAAATTTAGTATGTAAGTAGATCTTACAGATGCGACTTGAAAGATGTCATTAGAAATTTTCTAAATTATCTCCCCTTGATGAAATTAAGGATCAAAGTTTTAAAAAAAATCGAAGAAATATAGGTCAGATCAAATTGAATTATTTTTTCTGTACTAGATACGACACTACTGATTCATACACAAAAAATGAAATTTGTAGCTCAATCCGGAAGTGCCACCATCTTGGAATGTGAAATATCCCTAAGGCTTTTTTGATATTTTACTTACAGACACGGGAGTTATATTTTCTGAACTGAATCCTTGAAGGAATGTCTAATAAACGTTCAGAGCAGAATTTTGATTTAGGTCATCTGATAGTCACCATTTTGAATTGAATATGAAAAATAGTGAAAAATCCACATTAATGGGCTTGAAAACATACACAATTGGTCGTGGCTTAAAGAATCTGTCTCCTATTACCGAAATTAATACATTTCAGGATAGCCTGGCTCATGGTCAAATGTTTGGTATTTGAATATTTCAAAAATTCGAATTTCGCCTTTGATGTTTTCCGTGCTGACAAGGTTGTTTTCAAATGTAGGCCCGTGCATGCGCGTCACAACCCTACTATCGTGCACACCAACTTGAAACTCACCGGGTATCTGGCTTATGGTCCCAAGCACAATTCCAAACAAGAAGTTTTAGGGCCCGACCAATGGGGGTCGAACGCTGGCCATTTTCCCGGGGGTACATAAAGGAAAACAAAAAAATAGAGATGGAACTAGGTGTTCGATTTTAATTTGGAGACAATTTTTGGATGCGGCGAGGTCGGAAATGGGGGGAAGGGGGGTAGCCAAAGTTTCGAAGAGATAGGTCCATTTTGTAAAAAAATCCCTTCATAACAAACATATTTAGCTGCTTTTGACTTCGCGCATGCGCAACGCTGGAACCAAAGGTAATATGACTACCAAATTCCGGCTAGGAACTTTTCACGTTGGTACCTAGGTGCCCTGAAAATTTCAAGGCGATACATGCATTCATTCATGTCGTTTGTTCTTGACACGGTTCCTGCCATTGGTCAATTTACGGATTCTGTAAGGGGAAAAAATTGGAATTTCGCTACGACACCGGCACCGATTGTCCGAAAACCATGAAATTTGGACACATTACGCCCATTTACCATCCCCGGACTCTGTGCTTTACTCCCAATTTTGATCTGATTTAAAAAAAACAAGCCAACAGTGAGGCTGATGTCCCCCGCCGAAATAGGAAAATAATTAGAGGACACATATAAATTTATCACAAATAAGCGGAACGGACAGACAGACAAACAGACAGACGGACGAACCCATTTTAATAGTTCCCTGCTTTCTTCGAAAGGCGGGGGACAATCAAAGTAGGAGAGTTATTGTTTTCCAAAGTCTCGACCAATCAAATTGCGTATCGCTCTGCTTACCCTGAGCAGAAAATGCTCATTATCAAACTTAGTCAAGGTATTACTGTAATGAAACTATACACCAAGTTTCATCAATCTCACTTAATTAGAACTAAAGTTATCGTGTCCCAAAGCATCAACCAATCAAATTGCTTATCTCTGCTTACCCTAAGCGGAAAATGCTCATCTTCGAACTCCATCAAGGCATTGACCTAATCGACACATACACCAAGTTTGAACATTCTAGCTCAATTAGGAAGAGAGTTATCGTGCCCCAAAGTATCAACCAATCAAATTGCTTATCTCTGCTTACCCTAAGCGGAAAATGCTCATCTTCGAACTCCATCAAGGCATTGACCTAATAAACACAAACACCAAGTTTGAACATTCTAGCTCAATTAAAAGTTATCGTGTCCCAAAGCATCAACCAATCAAATTGCTTATCTCTGCTTACCCTAAGCGGAAAATGCTCATCTTCGAACTCCATCAAGGCATTGACCTAATCAACACATACACCAAGTTTGAACATTCTAGCCCAATTAGGAAGAGAGTTATCGTGTCCCAAAGCATCAACCAATCAAATTGCTTATCTCTGCTTTCTCTAAGCGGAAAATGCTCATCTTCGAACTCCATCAAGGCATTGACCTAATAAACACATACACCAAGTTTGAACATTCTAGCTGAATTAGGAAGAGAGTTATTGTGTCCCAAAAAGTGTGACGGACAGACAGACGGACAGACAAACGGACAGACAGACAGACGGACAGACAGACGGATGAACCCATTTTAATAGTCCCCTGCTTTCTTCGAAAGGCGGGGGACAAAAAGAGTTGTAGCAAAAAAAATGATTTTCAGAATTTAAATTTTGTTTTAATTAATTTTGACATTGCAAATGTAAAGGGATCTTATCGCCTCTTCCGTACTATACACATTATCATTACAAGACAATTTTTTAAAATGACCGCAACACTAAAAACCGAAATCGCCTATTTTGACTTTTTTTGACGGTCGAAGCATCCTTTCGGTCGTCAAAATCTCTGGAATTTCCAGCGGTTGGCTGCGCCGCGATAATATTTATCATATATTAAAAGGAGAAAAATTTCGCGATATTATACTGACATGGGAGTTACATTTTCTGAATCCTTGAAGGAATGCCTAAATAACATTCAGAACAGAATTTTGATTTCGGTCAACCGATTACAGCAATCCAAGTCTCAGTTATTTCCCTTTAGTTTCCAGATTATTTTGTTGCCCGGGTGCAATGTTTCTCACTATATTTAGACTTGTAACTTCGCGACTTTTTCACCGATTTTGATAATTATTTTTTGATGTTCTTTTTTCTTTTAAGATACTTGATATAATCCATGGCACGTGACGATGAATATGAAAGCTTTCGTATCTGCATGGGACAGTAGCAGATCTAGTTCTTATTATTATTATTATTTTTCCATTTGAGCATATCTCAGAAACTACTTGTCGGGTCGATTCGATGTCTTCGGTTTTATTGGGAAAGTGGGTTTGACTTAAATTTTAAAGCTATTTCTAACGTTCTGCGACAATGGGAAATGTCCGAAATCACTGAAGTTGTCGTTTTTCGAAATTTTGCCGTAATGTTATTAATAATTGTCGGATTGTAATATTTGATCCATTTTGACACAGCCGGAGACAAGGCACATAGCTACAGCTCTTTAGATTTTTTATTTTCAACGAATCTTCGGAGATATAAGGCGCCAAATTCTGAAAATTTGAATTTTTACGAAAAACTTTTTTATTAATGAATATTTTTATGTGGTATTTTACCCAGGGTTAAAGAGTCATCTGATTTGACCAAAAATGGCAACATTTTTTGTCACAGTATTTTTCCATGGCCCCCATTGACTAATTCAGTTTTTCAGTCCTGGATTAATTATTTATTGTTCGATTTGTATAAAACAAAGTTCATATGCTCCGTGGTCCAAAATGTCATTTTTTTTGTTACCGGTACATTTTAATTTTTACAAAAAACTTTTTTATTCATTAATATTTTAATGTGGTATTTTACCCAGGGTTAAAGAGTCATCTGATTTGACCAAAAATGGCACCATTTTTTGTCATCGTAAATTTCCTTGACCCCCATTGGCTAATTCAGTTTTTCAGTCCTGGATTAATTATTTATTGTTTGATTTGTATAAAACAAAGTTCATATGCTCCGTGGTCCAAAATGTCATTTATTTTCTTACTGGTACATTTTCCTTTCGGCAACGGAAGTGACGTAAATTTAGCAAAAACTGCAATTTTGACAGTTCGGTACAACTTTTTGAAAGCAAATATTATTTTTTTCAAATCTGTTAATGTGCAGAAATCATCGCGCTCAGTTTTTTTAATTTTTATTTCGTTTTCGGGTCATTTCGATTTATAGGTGAAAAAAGGTGAAAAAAATGAGCTATTCACAAGACATTCAGGCTTTTCATATTTTAAAACATTTCTTCGCAACTTTCATAAACTTGTAGCAATAATCCATACGAACAGAATGTATGTGAAAATCAGTTTGTAATATGAGCAGTTGCCGAGAAATGGGCATTTTGCATGAGTCACTATTTACGCTAGTTTGCTTGTAAAAGAGTCAATTATTATTGGATTTTCATAAAAGTGACACCATTTGATGAGTAATGTCAATTTGAACTAGGTCAAACCAATTTAACATTTTCAATGTCGCTGGAAATGACGTAATTTGGGCAAGAACTGTATTTATAGCCCTCGAAACAAATAATTTATTCAAATGAGTCGTATTTGTTATTTTTTTAAAATTTTGATATTTGATTCAAATCAACTAATAGAATGAACCCATACAATCATATAGATATCACAAAATGGTTTCTACCTTGTTCAGTTGCGGAGAAATAGACGATTTTCAACAGGTAACTTTTCAAGGTTTTTGGTCCATAAAAGTGTCAATTATTATTCGATTTTTATAAAAATTTTACCGTGTGATACCTAATGCCATTTACGATTTAATTCAAGTAATTTAAAATTTTCATTATCACCGAAAGTAACGTTATTTTGGCAAACAAATGAGTCTGATTTGTAAGGTTTTTAAAATTATGATATTTGATTCCAATCAACAAATCGATCAAACCCATACGATCATACAGATACCAAAAAATGGTTTCTAACTTGTACGGTTGCAGAGAAATAGACGATTTTCTAAAAGTCACTGCTCAAGGTTTTTGTTCTATGAAAGTGGCAATTATTATTCAATTTACATAAAATTTTCACCATGTCATTGTGATGCCTTATGCCATTTTATTTGATGTGTGCAATGTTTATATGGAAACCTGTTTAATGGTTTCATTGTAACCGGAAGTGACATATGTTCAAGGGTAACAGAGCACCGGTGAAACCCGTCATTTTTTTTTTCCAATTTGATTGTATCTCAGAAACTACTTGTCGGATTGATTCGATGTCTTCGGTTTTACTGGGAAAGTGGGCGTGACTTACTTTGTCTGAAACACTTTAGTCGTCAAGTCAAGTGCACGACCTGTTAAGTTTTGCAAACAAAGTGGAAAGGGAAAGTAACCCCTTTGCAAATAAATTTCTGAAGGCGTTTAGAGGAAATGGTTCACCCCAAAGAAATTGACCAATATTGTACCTGGTCTAAATATTGAAACTTTGAAAATGGTTTGCGACTGACATAAACTTTGATATCACCGAATAGTGATATTAATTTCTTTTTTTTAAATAATGCATAATTTAATTCTTACTTCTATATTCATCAATATGACTGACTTTTTACTATTCATTGATTTAGATTTTAATATTTTGATTTAAACCTCTTAAAGTGATTGCCCTAAGCAAGAATGGTCTTGACTGTACTATTATAATCTTTGAGGTGCCAATAGGCTTATTAGTAGAAAGCTCGAAATAAAGATTTATACATTTAACAATGCAGTCAGATCAGTGCCAATCAAGTGTCAACGCTTTTAATTTTATTTACGGCTTAAAGCTTATTAACTAGTTCTATATGTTATTTTAAATCTTTTACCCAATGAAATTTATATATTAATTTAACTTCTTTCATTTGATTCGTTAAAATATTTTTATCCCTAATTTTATCTTTAATCTGATTTGTTGAAATAATTGTCTTTTTGTCTGTATGCAAATTAGTTTGTTAAAAAGATCCCTACACAGACAGAAGACAATGAAAAATATACAGGGACATCAGATGAGATAGGCTTAAGACATTTAGTAACCCTTTGATATGATCTTGTAAATAATGTATTTTTAAACTGTATATAAAGTAATATTGAAACGGATTTGGAATTGGACTTATAAATGCACAGTGACCACCTTCACTAGAATACTTCTGCACGAATGAGCTATACACCCCCAATCCTAGATCATCCATATGTATGAAATATTACATATGTATTACCTGGGTGCATATTCCAACGCAGAATAGCCCCGAAAACGTTGGTGATATAATGGTGGAAGATGGATTCAAGACTCGGAACTTCTTACATGTCAAGCGAGAACAACTGAAGATTTAATGGTTTGAAGAAGGACATTCAAGAAATGATTGGAGATACCAAATCTTCGACTACCGATATAAATGTTATCGCTTCCCTAAATAAAAAATTTGTAAATGTGACTTTAGGCAATACTGTCATAAAAAGTCTCATTGATACATGGGCGAGCATATCTTGTATATCCAAATCACTATTAGATAACACTGAGAAGTAGTAAAGGTGAGATTTGTACGTTTACAGTATAGATTTCTTGCTTTTTAGTAAATTTCTACCAATATCGGTAAAATTCTAATTATCGCAACAAATCTAATACAAAGAGGCTAAAATCTGTAGGTACGGTGTGTTAATTAACAGGGGTGAGAAATTGACCGAAAGGTGATATAATTATCGCTAGGGGTGAAAATCTCGGCGACGGTGCGTTTTCTGTACTGTTGTGTTAATTAACGAACAGATTAAAAACAACTTACACGGTGTGTTTTCTTTGTTTGGTGAGTTTTTCTCGAAAGCGTGTTATAGATGCAGCAAAGGTGATTTATCAAGGACCAGCAGGCTTTATCTGACGCGTAGATGTTAAATCTAATTTACCGTGCGATTTTTTGTTCGACCGTGTGTTTTACGCAGATCGGTCTTTGTTAAGTGTAGGTCTTTATACATGGATTTATACTTGGGATAGGTACGTATATCCTTTCTTATACGTATTTCATTTCTTGATGAATACTATGTGTTTTGTACTTCGTACCATAGTCGGGCTGCAGTTATTTATATATTTGATCTTTTTTGTGGGTTTAATTTGTTTACAAATTATCGTGCGTACCACTGAACTATAAATGCTCGTATCTTAAAATTGATCACACGCTGTACCATCATTTCCCGATATCATAACCAACACCAATTTGATTATCCGATATCTAATCGCCATTGTTATCAGATTAACGAATCTTGTTTCGAAAGCAAGTTTATAAATGTAAAATTGCACAATTAATGAAAATCTATAAGTTTTCGTCACTGCTATGTTGGCGTATTAATATATAAATGTATAGTTTCTTGCCTGGGTCATAGATAGGACTACCGAGAAAAAGTAATTTCCTCACTATATATAACAAATGATAACTCACATATCAAATAACACTGATGAAAATAGAGACATGCGCCCGCTTCCACCCACGGTAATATTGATCATTGCCGAACATTATTCAGATTCGATCGAACTCTGTGTACAACATGCTCGTCTTTGAAAGAATAATACTGATATATGATCTCATATATTGAGACGCTTGTTCATATAGCCGCTTGTTTTCCAATGTATGAAATAGCTTTATTAATTTACTCCACAGTACTAAAAAACTACAGGTTCTGTGTCGGTTCGTGCACACTTTTCACACGGAACTGTTCTTTGATGTTGACCGGCACACACAGTTAGCTCTGCTCTTTGATGTTGAGAGGCGAGCTGTTTCTCGTGCTCGAATGGATTAGCTGATAAAGTTGGTTGGAATTGTTACAGTTTATTTCAATAAGAACAACAAAAAGGACAATTTTGTAATGTGGGTGAATACTGTGGTATATTCAATTTTGATCTTATTGCAATGGATAAATGTGTGGTTCACTTTTCGAGCATCTCATTTAAATAAAGCTTATTCTATTAACATAATATGTATATATTATATTCATTTCATTTTTTTTCTCATAGGAAATTTCAGTTAGTATCTGAAACGAAAAAACCGTCCAAGTCATTATATTATGTTGTAATTAGAGCAATGTTCAAACAAAGAAATGAACTAGACAAGATAAAGAGTAAAAGCAATACCATTATTTGTTGTCAAATATTTTAATTGATTTCTAGCTTTATATAAATATAATACGTTCGTTATTTGCTACATGTATATTTGTTGCATTGTATTAATGTTCGTTTATTTGTTACATGTATATTTGTTGTATTGTATTTATGTAATTTTTGTAATTGTATACTGCTCCTCGTGGGCGTTTTTATGCAATAAAATTTACTTACTTACTATTGATGTTTATATGCGTTCATAATTAAATGTTTTAATTAAATCGTAACGTATGAATTGTGTGCTTTATTTTTCATCGAATTGGCAATTTTTATTAGCCAAGACATTCGCTGCTACACGCATATTTGCTCCAATAATGATAGTTTGTGGAATTTTATGGGGTTTTAAAAGAAACATAGTCAATGGGTGGAATTTAAGACTGGGCAGGGCGAAGACGGGGAAACTTTATCAAGTTGTTATTCAAATTATTCAAAGAAATATAAGTCCAAGAAATACGCGATGACATTTAAAAGAAGAAATTGCTTGTGCTACTATGCCGACATTATCACAGCGTACGTGGACTAATGCTAAATCATAGGACTATGATATTTTGCTATAGCATATTTCCACAAAAAAAAATTAAAAAAAAAAAATCTTTGTGGAAAATTTAAAGTCTTTTCTAATAATATTAACAGATTATTTTTTGTTTGGTTGCTCTTCTTTTTGGATTTGTTAAATTATTTAAAGGAATTTCCGATTCACATAGTAGAAATTTACATTTCTAATTATAATCACCAAACTGACACCAGAGCACGAACTATACGCTTCGCTGATCACCAACTTGTAACAACGTTGACCTAGATGTTATATAACTGCTGCCAGACTTTATTAGGGGCAATAAATGGACATACAATTCCATTGTAACTGTATAATGTGTATTATAAACCAAAGGTAAATTTATAGATTTCAGAACAGAACAATAATATTCCAAATACATTCACTGTCTTGTTATATGATGACTTTGGTTTAATAAAATTTAAAATTCGTCTGTAAGTTAATAACGATGTGTTGTGTATTCTATTTAAAAACTGTAATTTGTCAGCAACACAAACGCCTCAATGGATTATGTACATAAGCTATAGATATTTTAATTACATCAAAGGTGTATTAGAAATTACTGTTGATCTGAAATAGTTTTTTAAAAAATTCATAACGTGGAACTCAATATAGAATAATAAATAGCCAGAAATATTGAAAATGAAGCTATATAGGTTTAAAACTATGACTTTAAAATATAATGAATATGTCGAAATGGGTAACTGCAGCAATAAATTATTATTGCCTAATTATATAAATATATTCCTATAAAGGTAGTGGCCCAATTCATTCACGCAATTTTACATGTCGATGTGAATAGAATACATAACAAATATAGAGAAATTTACTGAAATATACATGACAAACCATCTCTTTATGCAAAAACTTTGGTGTGCATCATTATTTTTTTTTTATGAGTTATCCCATTGTTAATGCCCCACGCCCCCTTTATGTTTATAATATTTTCTCTGATTGTAACAGCTTTAAGTGACTTCTCGATATCATACAAAATAACAAGTCTTTGCTCTGCAAAAGGAGATCAAACAGTTATAAATGGGATTTAGACAAAAGGGAAACATATTTACGCATATACTTGAAGACTTTCTGTTTCAAATCTACGTTGTATTATTCATCCGTTTTATGTGATTTATTTTTGGTATATACGAACACATATTTAATATTCCATATTGTTCATACTATATTACCAGGCCTTTAACAAATAGATCATGCTATAACCCTATTCTAAACCCGTATCCATGATTTGTTTTACGTCAAGTTTTTAGATTTCGAAGCGCACACAATTAAGCAGAATTGGCAGTAAAAAAAAAAAAAAAAATTACTATGGCTTATTATGAAAATCGTTTCAAATAAAGCGACCGAAATAAAAAAAAAAAGACACCAAAGTGATTTCCAAAGGCGATTGCATGCTTTTAGAATAGAACAAGCTAGGCGACACATGGAGCCGTGCCTAGTCCGTGCTTTTGATTTATACATGCGACGGATGCGGGACCGAGAGTTAGATTTCTTTACGTTTGACTAATTGTTCAAGAAGGGTCATCTAAGCTGTTGAAAGAAGGGAATCAAACATACCCTAATGCGAATATATCGGGAAGACGTCATGTAAATCGGCAAAAAGCTGTTTTGTATGAAAATATGATTACAATATAATGGCTGCTTCGAAAACAGATTGGTTAATCTGATAACAATGACGATTAGAATATATCGGATAATCAAATTGGTGTTGGTTATGGATCGGGAAATGACGGTACAGCGTGTGATCAATTTTAAGATACGAGCATTTATAGTTCAGTGGTACGCACGATAATTTGTAAACAAATTAAACCCACAAAAAAGATCAAATATATCAATAACTGCAGTCCGACTATGGTACGAAGTACAAAACACATAGTATTCATCAAGAAATGAAATACGTAAAAGAAAGGATATACGTACCTATCCCACGTATAAATCCATGTATAAAGACCTACACTTAACAAAGACCGATCTGCGTAAAACACACGGTCGAACAAAAAATAGCAGGTAAATTAGATTTAACACCTACACGTCAGATAAAGCCTGCTGGTCCTTGATAAATCACCTTTGCTGCAGTTATAACACGCTTTCGAGAAAACTCACCAAACAAAGAATACACACCGTGTCAGTCGTTTTTAACCCATTCGTTAATTAACACACCAGTACAGAAAACGCACCGTCGCCGAGATTTTCACCCCTAGCGATAATTATATCACCTTTCAGTCAATTTCTCACCCCTGTTAATTAACAGACCGTACCTACAGATTTTAGCCTCTTCGTATTAGATTTGTTGCGATAATTAGAATTTTACCGATATTGGTAGAAATTTACTAAAAAGCGAGAAAACTATACTGTAAATGTACAAATCTCACCTTTACTACTTCTCAGTGTAATTATCATGTTGAATTGAATTATGTATGTATATTTACCACACTTATGTTGATGGTGATTGTCATATAAAAAAATATTCTGTAGGTGATGTGGCAAATAAATCAAAACTATTTAATTTTCCAACTAAAATCCTTTATTATGCAATAATGTACAAACTAATAGATAGTAGAAATAAAGATTATATGACAAAATCATAATACCACAAAGAATGGATATTAATTTGAAAGTAGGCCTACAATAAAATGCAATTGTTATTAACAATGATATATGAATATATTACATACTTTACACTATTTGATTACTGGAACAGACATTTTGCTGGACAGTTTCGATCTGATTTTCATAAAATTCAAACTCAACCCTCATGATGGTGTAACATTGATATATTTTCGTTCAATCAGGGGCCATAATCCACAAAGTTACAGCTCAATATGCGTCAATATCAAACAGAACCAAGATCTTTGGGATATAACCATATATTTTAAGTTTCATCAAAATCGGGTCAAAATTGTGACCTCTAGAGGTTCCACAACCTTGGTTTTACATACTTTTACACTATTAGCAATGCAGAGCGGCCATTTTCAGTACAATTTTCATGAAATTTAAACTCAACTGTTATTACGGTGTAATAGTGATATATGTGAACGTTTTTTAATCGAATAAAAATTGTGACCTCAAAAGTATCCACAAGCTAATGATGCGAGTTTTCGTACTATTAGGGGCCACAATTCTGGAAATTACAGTCTGATATGCATGAATATCAAAAGGAAACAAGATCTTTAGGTAATAAACATATATTTTAAGTTTCATTAAAATCAGATAAAAATTGTTACCTGTAGCGAGGATCCACAACCTTGTATTCCATACTGTATTGGAAGCGGCCATTTTGTTTGACAATTTTGGTCGATTTTCACGAAATTCGAACTGAACCTTCATTACAGAGTAACGGTGATATAAACAAACGTTTTTTTTAAATCGGGTAATAACTGTGACCTCCAGAGGGACCACAACAGTGCTGCCGACAACCAGTATCGCAGCGCAATTTGCGATACATATTTCGTCCGTTGCTAACCAAAAATTAAAATCTGACGTTTTTATTTCGCAGTTACTGCGAATCATTAATGTGCCTGTCATTTTGGATATTGTCACAAGAATAATCCACATTTTGAAGACTAGAAGGCTTACTCAACACTTTCAACGTGTATAAAATGTTGAATAAAATTTTATAAACAAAACTGAATTCTCCTTGTGACATTTTCTTCTCGAACTACCTAGACACAATACTATATAACACAGGGACATAACTCTATGAATACTATTAAACCGGAAAGAGGGAATCAAGTAGTCGCACTCACGTTGCGAGACATCAAGTAATTATATCATATTCATTTTGAAATAAATAACTCCAGTGTTAACATATTGTAAATCAAAAATCAAAGTAAAAATTCCCGTAAAATATTATTGTTTATATCGCGTGTGTCTAGTTAATCGAGGTGCGCCCGATTGAACAAAAATAGTAATACACGATGATAAAAAGCAGACGAGATTGTTTTCTAACGTAACAAAAAAATAACAATTAAAATGAGTGGGGCTTCGGAAGTCACTGTCAAGAATTGGCTTCAGACATAAGACCTAACTAAATGTCTACATCACATTTACAAACTGTCACAAGTACTTGTGGCAGTGCTAAAAAAATCTAAGAATAGTCAGAATGGAATCTAATCATATTTGTTATGAATTAAAGTAATATCTTGTTATTTAGGTGTTTTACATTGAAACTGAAAAAATGCTAATCAATTTTTAAATTTGCTAATCAAATTTGTACTTTTCGATTAGCAGTGCTGCTAATCAACTGTGAAAAATTACCGACAGCCCTGGACCACAAGCTAATAAAGGCGATTTTTCATACAATCAGGGGCCTTTATTCAGGAAGTTACAATCCGATATGCACAAATATCGAAAGGAACCAAGATCTTTAGGTTATAAACATGCATTTCAAGTTTAATCAAAATCGAATTAAAATTGTGACCTCTACAGGGTCCATAACCTTGATATACCATATTTTTACACTATTCGTGTACAAGAGGCGGCCATTTTGGTTCGATTTTCACGAAATTCTAACTCAACCTTCCTTACAATGTAACGGTGATATAATCAAACGTTTTTTTTTAAATCAGATAATAATTGTGACCTCCAGAGGGACCACAAAACTAAAAAAGGCGATTTTTCGGATAATCAGGGGCAATAATTCAGGAAGTTACGGTCCGATATACGCAAATATCGAAAGGTACCAAGATCCTTAGGTTATAAACATGCATTTCAAGTTTCATCAAAATCGAATTAAAATTGTGACCTCTACAGGGTCCACAACCTTGATATACCATATTTTCACACTATTCGCGTAGAAACGGCGGCCATTTTGTCCGGCAATTTTGGTCCGATTTCCACGAAATTCGAACTCAACCTTCCTTACGGTGTAACGGTGATATAATCAAACATTTTTTTAAATCGGATAATAATTGTGACCTCCAGAGGGACCACATGCTAAAAAAGGCGATTTTTCGGACAGTCAGGGGCCATAATTCAGGAAAATACGTTTCGATTGGCGCAAATCTCGAAAGGAACCAAGATCTTTGGGTTATAAACATGCATTTCAAGTTTCATCAAAACCGGTTCAAAATTGTGACCTCTATAGGGTCCACAAGCTAAAAACGTGATTTTTCTTACAATCAAGAGCCATAATCCATGAAGTTTCTATCCGATACATGCCAATATCGAAAGCAGCCAAGATCTTTTGGGGATACACCTATATTTCAAGTTTCGTCAAAATCAGATAAGAATTGTGACCTGTAGAGAGTCCACAAACAACAATTGTGGACGTGACGGACGGACGTCCAGACGGACAGGGGCGACGACAATATACATCCACATGCATTTCAAGTTTCATCAAAATCGGTTCAAAATTGTGACCTCTATAGGGTCCACAAGCTAAAAACGTGATTTTTCTTACAATCAAGGGCCATAATTCATGAAGTTTCTATCCGATACATGCCAATATCGAAAGCAGCCAAGATCTTTTGGGGATACACCTATATTTCAAGTTTTGTCAAAATCGGATAAGAATTGTGACCTGTATAGAGAGTCCACAAACAATTGTGGACGTGACGGACGGACGTCCAGACGGACAGGGTCGACGACAATATACGTCCACATGAAAATGTGGGCGTATAAAAACCATCGTTTTATCCAACGTTCCGTCAGTAAAAATACTGACTTCTTCATTGAATTTAGTTCTTCATCCCTGAAGAAATTAGTATTTTTACTGACAAAACGTTGGATAAAACCATGGTTTTTTGATATTGTATTCTATTAATTATTTTATATCACATTTCTATGTGGGCGTATAAAAATGTGTTAGTTGTGTGTACTCCATACAAGAAGTGGTATCAGGTGCTCTAGAGAGAATAAGCAATCCCTCCTTGTGATAAACCTGTGACAAATTTATAAGACTCATTTGCTCTGTTCAGAGAGAGAGAGAGAGAAATGGGGTTTAACGTCCACTCGACACAAACTAGGTCATTTCGGGACTAACATATGGTTTAATTTTATTTACATAATTCGCTTGCGCGTAGGGGTCTTTAGCAGTGGGAGGAAACCGGAGGACCCGGAGAAAACCCACGAGGTTGGACAGGCGACCCTACTCCTTGTCACGTACAACCGGGGATTCGAAACCACGCCAGTCGACTCAATGACAGACTTTATGATACAGCGCGCGCACGCTAACCATTCAGCCATCCAACCCCCCTTTGCTCTGTTCAAGTATCACATGGTGTGTGTGTGTTGTGTGTGTGTGTGGAGGGGGGGCGGGGGTCTTTTCTTTTGTCAATATGTATTTTAAAGTACCTTCACCACAAAAGTAACACCTGTCTTCATTTGCTCCTACTGGAGGGGAATAGAAGGACTGTAGGCAAAAAACATAAGGGGCGTGGGCCAATCATTTGGAAAGGTCTGCATATAAACATAATGTGCACATTTCATGCATGCAGACAATTTAATTATGCCTATGAACTTTCTTTGACTAGTAGGACAAAAGAAATATGTAAACAACTTACTTCTTATTTGTCAATATGTTATTTTAACTACTATAACGTCGCAAAAAAAACACAATCACCACATTCTTTATATGAAAGGGGGCCATGATAGCTTGGTGAGCCAGACGTTGACTCAATAACATGGAAGTCCCTTGTTCGATCACTGCGTTGGCCAGAAAGTTCATTACAGCGCGGTTCCCCCTTCACTTTAGTTCAGTGCAGTGTCTGGCATGGAATAATGTGTAGTCATTTGAATGGGCCGAAAAACAGAGGTTCTGTGTATCCTGATATATGCACGTAAAACATCCCTTGGCAGTTGGTTAGGGCAGGGTCTGGCAAGGAATAATGTGTGGTCATTTTGATTGGACGGAAAACCAAGGTCCTGTGTATCCTGATATATGCACCAAAAAGATCAATTGGCAGTTGGAATTCAATTTTACAGTATGCCATAAAGCCGCTGCCCGCACAAAATTTCCCTTATCTCACAGTATGGGTATGCCCTCTTCATTAGCCCAGTCGGAGCAGAAAGGTGGGGGTTAAACTCTATTTCATTTCATTTTTCTTTTTTAATATGAAAACTTAAAAGATATTTCTCTAGTTCAAAGAGCTAGAATGAAGTCTCCTGGCTGGGACAGTGGGTGTTTACTGTTTACATATATCAGACAAAATCAAAACCATGCGATGGACAATATTGCGCAAACATGAAACCCCCCAAAAATGTCAGAAACTGTTTGAATACAACATATTGAATAGGTTTTATATCGGAGAATTTATTAACCCCCCCCCCCCCCCCCGATAACTACACTTACGAGGTTCAGTCTAATATCCCCAGACCACTTGAATTAGGTTAAAAGGTGAATTATCGATATAATTAATGGCGATGCTATATGATCTGGATATCTGTCTAGGTTTTAAATTTTAGGTTGCTAAGCTTTAACATAGCAAGTATTGGAACGGGCTGAAGAGTGAAGTCGAGTCAATTAATAGACTGCTAAAATGAGTAGAAAATGGCTGGAAAAATGCTGAGAAAATATCGAACAATAAACTGAGATAACTTATAATGAATCTTTTATTTTTTGGAATGGGATTGACCTCACCTATTCGAATATTTAGATCAGGTTTGTAAGTTTTAAAAATTAAGATAAAAAAAAATGTTGTGCAATTAACCTTCAGAGATAGGAAACCAATTCACAAAACGGCGGCTTATTCCAAGTATTTACAAGCAGTTAATGCAGATTTTTCACTTGTAAATAACTTTGTCGAGTTAAATGAATCAATCTACTTTCATTCCAAATATCCCTCATTTGATCCCTCATTTCTCCAAGGGGAGACATAGTTTAAGTTAAATGGATCAGGTCTACCTTTATTCCAAATTTCATGAAAATCGTGTTTATATTAAAGAAGTTGTCAAATTCGTTTTTATTTCCGAAATAAAGTCAATGACGTTCGAAAATAGCAGATTTAAAGTAAATGTTTCAAAGTACCAAAAGAAATATGAATATTTGGTGATTTCGGTTTTGTAAAGCGTTTTGAAAATATGTATTCCAAAGTCAACATCCATTCTGGGAGACAGGTTAAAGATTTAGAAAGATCCAAAGATTAGATTCATATAAGCGTGACAGAATCTTAAGAAAGAAATTGTTTTGTAAAACAACTTTGTCGACACGAAAAACGTCAAAATGGAAATTCGAAATTTTGAAATTTTGAAATACCAAAAGTTCGTGTCTGAGCCGGGCTATCCAGAAATGTAATAATTTCTGTAATAGGAGAAGGATTCTCTAAACCACAACCTATCTGACCTATATTTAGTTGATTTTTTCTAAAAACTTTGATCCCTAATTTCTCCAAGGGGAGATAAGTTAGGACATTTCTAATGGTATCGTTGAAGTTGGGTCAATGAGATCTACATACATTCCAAATTTCATAAAAATTGTATCAATATTGAAAAAGTTGTCAATTCTATTTTACTTCCGGGACGAAATGTCAATGACGCAATTTTCGAAATTCGAAAATCGGAAATAGATTTTAAGTAAACATTTCAAGGTACTCAAACAAAAAAAAAATTAGTAACATTGGTCACATAGTCACAGTGTTATGGTTATGTAGGTCAATTTCTTTATTTGTAAAATTTGGTGATTTCGGATTCGTAAAACGTTTTGAAAATATATTTAATCAACATTTGCAGAAAATATACAAAAAAAAAATAAATAATAATAATAATAATCTTAACAAAAACAATAAGCTTTCATATGAAAGCTTAATAATAAAAATAATTTTAGTAATCTCAATAGGCTTTCAGACTACGTGTGAATATCAGGGTTATGCATATTCACACGAAGTCTGAAGCCTATTGAGATTACTAAAATTATTATTATTATTAAGCTTTCATATTTAGACATCTTTCTTTATATTCCTGAAGTTTTAGAAAAATCGTTGGAGCCGTTTTAAAAAAATAAGCTTTGCAATTTTTGTATAAAATGGGAAAAAATGTGGAAAATCAAAATTAACATTTCTGAAAAAAACTTATATCCTTGGAATTGGATTGACGTCAGCTATCCAAAAATATAATTAGAATTTTTAAATTCCAAGAAATAAAAATTTCAGCAAAATTTTGAAAATTTTCCAATTTTCACCAAAAAAATGAGAATGACAAAGTTTCTAAATTCGACGATTTTGAACTGGTATCTGCTCAAAAATGTCTCCAGCTGTCTAAAAATGTAAATATCTGAAAAATCGGTTGAGAATTAACAAGGCTATGGCCGATTTTCAATTTTAAGAATAAGAAGAATAATCTTAGTAATAACAAAAGCCTTTCAACGTTGAAAGTCTAATAATAATCTTAGTAATAAAAATAGTCAATGGTGAAAGCCTAACTAAACTTGCTTGCAAGACTGAAGGCTTTCACCGTAGCCAAGGCGTCACACGGTCACCAGATGCAAGACAAAGACTATCCCCACCACTCACCACCCAAAAAAAACATGCACTTGCATAACTCAGATATTGACATGTTCTTTCAATGTGCATTGCGATAGAAAGGAATTGAAAAATAAAGTTGAACAATTCACATCATAATAATCCTAGATCGGTAGAATCGGACAGATGCCGGTAACCCAAATATGTAATCGAATACTCAAAATTCCAAGAAATAACAATTTTAGTAAATTTTCAAATTTTCAAGAGAATATGAGAACTACATTATATCTCAGTTCTGCCGTTATCGCATCCGCAATATTCCCAGCTGCACAAAAATATAACTTTTTCGAAAATCGGTTGGAAATTGACATAATTAGGGACGATTTTTAATTTTCGTGCACGTTAAAGATTTACGTCACTTCAGGTCTGTTCATAACTTTAGCAATAGTTATAAGTACTGACTGTTTAAAACATGTGAAAATCAATATTCAGAACTCTACCTGTCACAGTTTCAAAGATCTACACGAATTACAAAAGGAATAAACAAAATAGTTTTCCGAATAGGACAAAAAATAAATCTTAGGTCTAAGATAACTACCAAAACCTAAAACATACTTACCAGCATTAGTTTTTCATTTTTGATGAGAAGAAGGCTACTTCCTTATAAATAGCCACAGCGGAGTGCTTTATCTTCAATGGTATCAAGTGATGACGTCATGTAGACAAATGACATCGCACATAAATTCTACGACTAAAAGTAGTCGTCTTTGGTGTAAATATATTTGTTTTTGGGTCGCAGATTCCATTTCTGCCGTTTACAACTGAGTAATATAATAACATGTTCACATATTTAGCAAATTTCTAATATATTTGTCATTTGTAGCGGGAAAATGGAACGATGTGCTGATTTTGAAACGGTTTCTGAATCCAATTCTGCTATGTATAATCTTGTAGCATGTTCCTGGAAGACATTGCCGTGTTTTACCCATTAGGTGTATTATCCAACGATGAAAATTTCTCATCCAATTTGACCACTGACTGAGCTAATATCGATTTTCCAGGAAAAAAGTGCAATCATATTTTTACGCTATTTGAGTATGCTATTTGATAATTACTTCATGAGTTGTTACTCTTAATCAGATTTTAGTGTATTATAAATGTTTCATTACCGAAAAAAGTAAAAATATGCGACAACACTTGTTGACTGCCCAAATGATTTAGGTGCTGTTGCCTGGCAACCTATCTTTTAAAAATTTGTAAAAACTGTTTAAAATCGACAAGAATCACCTAATTTGTACTTGTGTTCAGTTTAAAGCTGACTGATTAATTTTGATAATGAGTGTCCAATTTACAAGTATTTAATATCCTGACCACTGTTCAAAAATTAATCATTATACGTCATTAATCAATTGGGTTGTTTATTTTATAAAAGTGATTGAGAAATTAAATACTTGTAAATTGGACACTCATTATCAAAATTGAATGGTCAGCTTTAAACTGGACAAAAGTACAAATTAAATGATTTATGATGATTTTAAACAACTTTTACAAATTTTTAAAAAAAGATTGGATATTAAACGAATGTGACAGAAATTAGTGCTAGATACACAAGATTAAATGATACCTGGGTTACAGTGACAGGGTCCACAAGCTAAAAACGTCATTTTTCGTACAATCAGGGGCCATAATTCAAGAAGTTATGATCCGAAATGCGCAAAAATTGAAAGCAATCAAGATCTTTGGGTTATAAACATACATTTCAAGTTTCATCAAAATCAGATCAAAGTTGGGACCTCTAGAAGGTACACAACCTTGATATACCAGATGTTTATACTATTTGCGTAGGGGGCGGCCATTTTGTCTGGCAGTTTTTGTCCGATTTTCACAAAATTCGAACTCGACCAACATTACAGTGTAGCGGTGATATTTTCGAACAGTTTTTCAAATCAGATAATAATTGTGACCTCTAGAGGGACCACATCGTTAAAACGCGATTTTTCGTACAATCAGGGGACATAATTCAGGATGTTACGATCCGATATGTGTGATTATCGCGAGCAACCAAGATCTTTGGGTTATGCATTTCAAGTTTCATCAAAATCGGATCAAAATTGTGACCTCTACAGGGTCCACAACCTTGGTACGGATAGACTAATCACCGGAATTCATTTACAATCACCGGAATTCATTTACCATCACCGGAATTCACTTCTAAAATCCCCAATTCCTCCCACAAAACTCACTTATTTTAAATGTATAATACATTTTGATCTCTCCAAAGGCCAGATAAAGGCGCTGTAGGTGAATTTATTTGAAAGACTACCGAAATTCATTTCAAATATATGCATCATGATTATGATAACGTAGGGCGCGTCGTATTACTATTACCCAATAGGCTGAACTCCAAAATAACACATAACAATTCGCGCGAATTACCCAATAACTCCAAAATAACAGCCAATAACCCCAAAAATGTTGACTGTGGAAACACAATATAACAATTTAGTTGAATTTAAGAAGCCTCGCTGATTTGTGCCCAAATCGGAGGTTCAGGGGAGATAACTCGTGTATGTGATTTTTGTTGACAAGAAACTAATGTATACTTTCGTTGCAATTCGTTGTAATGTATTGTAATAAAAGATTGATGATAATAGTTTATTAAAATAAACAATTTAATATTATAGCTATATTTATTTATTTATAATTGCAAATTGCGCCGATTGTCACTTTCGGTCATCAACATCGTAACTTGTTTAGAAATAAATAAATTCTCATTCTCATGTTATCATAGTTTGTTATTTATTATTATTGTAAAATATTTGTGATTGAGTACGAAGGTCTGAAGTGCGAATTCCGATATTTGAAAGTGAATTCCGGTGTTTATATGTTTTCAATGTGAATTCCGGTGATTTTCGGTGTTTAAAAGTAATTTATTATTAATGTAAAATAATAGTAAATACGAAGGTCTTCAGTGCGAATTCAGATATGTTGAAAGTGAATTCCGGTGTTTATATGTTTTCAATGTGAATTCCGGTGTTTATGTGTTTTCAATGTGAATTCCGGTGATTTTATGTGTTTTAAAGTAATTCAATATTAATATTAATGGAAAATATAAGTAAATAGGAAGATTGTACGGGCGTATTCTGATATCTCCAAAGTGAATTCCGGTGTAGGCCTATGGATTTGGTCAAATAATATTTTAAGTTAAAATTAGGACTGAAATGCTGATGTTTCATGCATATTATTACTGTTTTAATAAACTATTAATCAATCTCTAATTACAATACATTACAACGAATTGCAACGAAAGTATACATAAGTTTCTTGTCAACAAAAATCACATACACGAGTTATCTCCCGTGAACCTCCGATTTGGACAAAAACCAGTCACGCTTCTTAAACTCATACTAAATTGTTATTTTGTGTTTCCACAGTCAATATTTTTGAAGTTATTGCAGGTTGTTATTTTGGCGTTTTTGGGTAACTCGACGCAAATTGTTTTTTAGTGTTATTTTGGAGTTCGGCCTATTGGGTAATACGACGCGCCCTACGTTATCATAACCATGATGCATATATTTGAAATGAATTCCGGTAATCTTTCAAATAAATATACCCACAGGGCCTTTATTTGGCCTGTGGGGATATCAAAATAGTAATTTGTTACATTATAATGTATTATACATTTAAAATAAATTAGTTTTGTTGGAGGAATCGGGGGTTTTCGAAGTGAATTCCTGTGATTATATGTGAATTCCGGTGATTGTAAATGAATTCCGGTGAATTCTGGTGATTAGTCAGGCCCCCTTGATATACCATATTTTGACACTATTCGCGTACAAGCGACGGCCATTTTGTCCAGCAGTTTTGGTCCGATTTTCACGAAATTCAAAGTCAACTTTCATTACGGTATAATGGCGATATAATCAAACAGTTTTTGAAATCGGATAATAATTGTGACCTCCAGAGGGACCACAAGCTAAACCAGCGGCTGCCAGGCAGGATACGCCCACATTTTCGAGAGATGGATAGAGAACAAGCTAAAAGGAAAGTGATTTTTCCTACAATCAAGGGCCATAATTCAGGAAATTACAATTCGATATGCGCAAATATCGAAAGGAACCGAGATCTTTGGTTTTATAAACTTACATTTCAAGTTTCAACAAAATCGGATAAAAATTTTGTCCTCTATAGAGTCCACAACCTTGATATACCATATTTTTACGCTATTTGAGAACGAAGGACGGACATTTTGTTTGTCAGTTTTGGGCCAATTTTCACGAAATTCGAACTCAGCCGTCCTTAGGGTGTAACAGTGATATAATAATATGGTTTTTTAAATCAGATAAAAATTATGACCTCTATAGGGCCATATGTTGTTCGTAACTTGACACATGTGATTCAAATGTATGTAACTAATTGATTTCGTACAATCAGGGGCCATAATTCAGGAAGTTACGGTCCGTTATGTGCGTATATCGAAAGGAACCGAAATCTTTGGGTTACAAACTTACATTTCAAGTTTCAACAAAATCGGATAAAAATTGTGACCTCTATAGGGTTCACAAGCTAAAAACGTGATTTTTCGTACAAACAAGGGCCATAATCCATCGAAAGGAACCGAAATCTTTGGGTTACAAACTTACATTTCAAGTTTCAACAAAATCGGATAAAAATTGTGACCTCTATAGGGTCTGATGTAAAGATAATATTAAAATGTCATTTTGTGAAATAAAAAGAATTCACTTAAAAAAAAGATGTGTCAAATGCATATTCTACAGTTTGACATGCACCAAAAGTGTGACATTTTCATACTCCTGAACTTTGATTTGATCCCCACTTTATTTTATGTGTTTAAATCAACTATCCGAGGTGCAGTTGCAAAGATTTAATATTCAATTTTTCAAATACTGCACAACGAGGGCATCGATTTGGCTATTTGTTAAGATATTGTCACGCAAAAATAAAGAAAAAAATCGTAACTGTGTCGGTCAACTTTGTTAAGTACGCTAATGACACTATTAGACGGAGCGCTATTGTGTGACCTACTTAAATAATGTCGTAAAATGTAACCACTCTTATTTCATCTTTGAAAAGGCAAAATGTTTATCGGCTATACTTTTGAAATGTTTTAAACTGTAGTCATAACGAAAAGTAATGCTTGTCGGTCAATATTACGTTCGCGCGATTTCCTTCTCTTTTTACGCTGACGAGAGCGATCGAGAATTTAACGACATCATACAACTCATTTCCAGCATAGACGACTTGTTAATGTCATCATGGCGGGAAAAGAAGTGGAAAATATGGAATTTGGTAAAGAAAATGGGATTTGTCAATTAGTTACGTACATTTGAATCGCATGTGTCAAGTTATGAACAACATATGAATACTTAAATCAATATGAATGTTCCTTTTCTTTATTTACATAATTATAGAATACTTTTATTCAAACTTTTTGTCCGCAAAACAAATGGTTGCCCTTGCCGATCTCGGGAACAAACCGGGATTGGATTGGTTGGTAACTTGACATGGTTAAGCTTTCAGTTGAATGTCAAAAGTACTAACAACCCCTGTCTGGCACACTTATTTAATTATTTGTTAGATCTTTACAACAAAACTTATCTTTTGAAATAGTTAATACAAGTAAAGGATGATAAAACCCCCACACTCGAAAAAAAGGAGGGCGGAAGATTCCCTAATACAGTGCAGGCAAGTCTGGACCTCAGTGATACATCCAGGGATAAGCAGGAACCGATCCGTGAACAATATCAAAAATAGAGGATCCCGGCAACAAACTTCACAACACTGTGAAGACCAGTTCGATGAAGCATGGAATAAACTAAAGCAAGAATACAACATATAAACCACTATTTTCACAAATCCTAGTACAAGGATTTCAAAAAATCAACTTTTTATTTTTTACTTTTTAAAAATCCCAGTATAGGGGTTTTCCAATTCACACCATTTGAAAAACCATCATTTTTTCTAATCCCAGTCTAGGGATTACTTTTTATATAAATTAAGACTAAGGCACAAGCGCCAAATACTTGTATATATAGCCTCGATTATTTTGTTATATCATTTATGTACTCAACTCTGGCTGATAAGGGCAGACAGCCCGAAACATGTTCCAGACCTAGATCATAATTTTTTAAACCATCTACACAGTACATGTTGTGAAGTTTGTTGCCGAGGATCCTGTATTTTTGATATTGTTCACGGATCGGTTCCTGCTTATCCCCGGATGTATCACTGAGATCCAGACTTGCCTGCACTGTATTAGGGAATCTTCCGTCCTCCTTTTTTTCGAGTGTGGGGGTTTTATCGTCCTTTAGTTGGATTTTCTATTTTTACTTTTTTGCCGATCTAGCATCCTCTGCGGATCCCTTCACACTCTAGAGACACCTCACCAGAATGGAAGAAGAAAACCTGAACAAAAGACCGAGAAACGAGATCGAACCAGATACGTTTTTTTCAACTACTTTTACGAACAGCAAGAAACTTCCTGATAACCTTCTTAAATGTGAGAACCACATCTCATTTTTGAACTTATCCATAGAAAACCAGTTCATACCTAAAGGATTAAACCAAAACAAGACTATTCCTCAAACTCCTGATTTTCCTAGCTGTTTCCAAATTCGTTGGGAAGCGGCCCACCAAAATTTCGGAAAAGAACTCACTATTATCTTGTTAGATTATTGGAATTACCACAAAATCAATATACAGACAGAGTTAGAAGAAGTAACAGAAGAAATCCGCAAAATAGACGTCAGTGAGGAGAATAAAGAACTCCTCTTTACAATAATAAACAACGCCATTGAAGACTTCAAAAGAAGACCAAAAAATGCCAAGAAAATTCCTGAAAAGAAGTCTGAATGAGACTGAATTGAATCAACTAATCGTCAACTTATCAAATTGACAACTATCTAAAATACACCTAGAAGCTTTATCTTTCGGCCTAAACTTTATACCAACACCTTCCACCAAGGAAGAATTAAATATTATAACTGAATTGAATCAACTAATCGTCAACTTATCAAATTGACAACTATCTAAAATACACCTAGAAGCTTTATCTTTCGGCCTAAACTTTATACCAACACCTTCCACCAAGGAAGAATTAAATATCATAACAGATTGCCAAATTTTCGAAAGTACCATCCGACTTCATCATTTTCATAGAAACAATCGCAACAGCGCCTATTATTTATCCCCTCCATTCGCCAAACCTACCGAATGGACTCCACCGCCGACCCGATGCCAACCATTAGAAGAATTCATCCACATCACCCAAAACAACATCAGAGAAATCACACCTAGAAGACTAAAGGTAGAAAACAACTTTAAATCTAGTCTAACTAAAGCTATTAATGAACTAAGAAATAATACGGATATAATCATTAGAAGAGCCGATAAGGGTGGCAAAAGTGTCATCCTTAATAGAAACGACTACATCAAAGTAGGAATGCGGCAACTCAACAACTCTGATTTTTATAAAAGTCTAAAATCTAACTTAACCAACATATTCAACGAAGAAATCACGAAATTCCTCAACTACACAGTAAAAAACAAACTATTAGATCCGGACACCGTAAAGTTTCTCAAAAGAAAAAACCCAAGAACTCCAGTATTTTATATGCTACCAAAAATCCACAAGCCGGCCGATAGTATCAGAGGTCAACTCACCTACTGAAAAAATTTCTCAATTTTTGGATTACCACTTAAAAACAGAAGTCAAAAAAGCCAACTAGTTCATCCAAGACACTACCGATTTTTTATGCAAGATACAAAATATGTCAAATTAAACAAAAACACCTATTTGTATACGGCCGATGTCACCAGTCTCTACACATCGATACCACACAACTTAGCCATGACAACCTGCAAAAAAGCACTACAAAACCGAGAAGATAAAACAGTCCACTCTTGGATCCAACTAGTTCATCCAAGACACTACCGATTTTTTACGCAAGATACAAAATATGCCAAATTAAACAAAAACACCTATTTGTATACGGCCGATGTCACCAGTCTCTACACATCGATACCACACAACTTAGCCATGACAACCTGCAAAAAAGCTCTACAAAACCGAGAAGATAAAACAGTCCACTCTTGGATCCTACTCAGAATTCTAAATTTTATTCTTAAGAAAAATTGCTTCGTTTTCAACAATTAATTTTACCTACAAAACCAAGGAATTAGTATGGGAACTAAAGCCGCCCCCAGCATAGCCTGCATCTCTATGACCGACCTAGAAGAATCATTTTTAGAAAAAAGCACAGAAAAACCTCTAGTATGGTATAGATACATCGATGATATTTTTTTCCTGTGGCCCTCTAACGAACAGAGTCTGTTAGACTTCATAGAGGAGTTCAACAACATCCTACCGTCCATCAAACTAACCTTAGAATACAGCCTCAAAGAAATCAACTTTTTAGATGTTACCCTTTATAAAGATGCCAACAACCAACTTCAAACCAAGGTGTACTCCAAACCTACGGATAGCTTCATGTACCTACATTACCAAAGCTGCCATCCAATTCATCAGAAACGAAACCTACCTTTTAGTCAAGCTCTATGAATTTGCCAAATTTCCAGTAATATCTCTAATCGAGAAGTATCCCTTCAAAACTGTCGGACACAGTTTCTTAAGAGAGGATATCCCTTAATTTTGATTAACCAATCCTTTGACAAAGCGCGCTATATTAATAGGGACGATCTACTAATTTACAAGGATAAAACTAACACTAAATCTATCACTTTCGTAACTAACTTTATCCCTCTCATCAATTTCAAACAAATGATTAGTAAGCAATTTAAAATACCAGAAAACAGTATCGAAACACAACTGATCTCAAATACTCTGCTAAAAATTTGTTACAGACGTAACAAAAATCTCAAAGATTTATTAGTACGATCCGACATCTCTATCTTGACACCCCAACCTAGGGGCTGTTATAAATGTGGAAATAATTGTTCCGTTTGCCGACACCTCAATATAACTTCTTTAATTCAATCTCATGTTAATCAAAAGAAATATTATATTAAAAGCCACCTTACGTGCGATACCCCTTATATAATTTATGCTATTTCCTGCAATTTTTGCGGGATTCAATATATTGGCCAAACTTCCGATACCTGCAAACGCAGATTTTACAGCCACTTGTGTGACATACGGAATTTTAAAGATACACCTATAAGCATTCATATCAACATAGATAAACATACTTTAAGTATTCAAATTCTTGCAAAAACTTTGCGCAATTTAAACAAATGATTACGTCATGAGGAAAGTTTCATAATGTTGCTAGCGACAACGAGTCCTGGGAGACTCAACGAACAAGCTTAATCATTTTTTCAAAAACTGCTTGCACCATCTGCCTAACTACCTTTAACAGAAGACGTAACCTCTATAAACACAGAATGAAATTTCACAAACTAGAAAATAAAGCAGAAAAAGAAGAATATAAACAAATGAAAAAACTAAAGAAGAAAAAAGAAGCTGATAAACCAAAAAAGAAAATTCAAAAGAAGAATATCGCCGAATTTGAATTGCCGCCCAGTTGCATGCCTACTCCACCTACTATAATGGGTCCCTCCCATTGTTCTAGCTTTCTGTTATGTTTCGTAAAAAGTAGTCTTGATTATCCCGACCTGTCAATCAGCCCTAGAATGGTCGATAGACTGGTTAAGCGAGACTAATTTCAAAACAAGGGCACGTAACCTATCTTTTACTCAAAAGTGTCTGGATGTTATGGACGACACATGGAACCAGTTTTCAGTCTATTATTTATAGATGATTAATGGTCATAGGTTATTAAGTACAACATGATCGTTTATTTAGTGACTATAATTGTGTGAAACTGATTTGAGGCTTGGCATATATATAAATATTGTGGCGAAATTGTCGAGATATATGGAGATATTTATTTATGGTGGGTCACCCTAACTACAGTCAACAGAGAAATTGATGTCCCTGAGAAACCTAAAACTTCAACAGAAAAGAACGAGTTTTATCTCTTAAAATATGATCTCGAAGTAATAGCCTGTATAGATGAAAACAGAATGCAGACAAACCAAGACCTTTTTATTTTTTACTTTTTAAAAATCCCAGTATAGGGGTTTTCCAATTCACACCATTTGAAAAACCATCATTTTTTCTAATCCCAGTCTAGGGATTACTTTTTATATAAATTAAGACTAAGGTGCATGCGCCAAATACTTGTATATATAGCCTGGATTATTTTGTTATATCATTTATGTACTCAACTCTGGCTGATGAAGGGCAGATGGCCCGAAACATGTTCCAGACCTGGATTATAATTTTTTAAACCATCTACACAGTGTTGTGAAGTTTGTTGCCGGGGATCCTCTATTTTTGAAATAGTTCATGGTTCTATGCATGCTGTCATCCTTATTACCTATACCGTATACCTGTTCAAGGCTGTTGATGAAAATAAGTGTTGGTAACAATGACCGCAGGGATCGAATTTGACGGACGCAAACACGCAAAATGCGTGTTGATTTTGTAGACTGCGTGTTACAAAATATGTCACACGAAAAGAAATGCGTGTAACATTTTTTCGCTTATTGTTACTGAATAATATGATTTATTCTACACAAAATCAAGACCATAATTATGACAAAAAACGTAAATTCTTTTGATTATTTTCCTTCCTTGCAAAATGTAAATAAAGCGATGTCTATATCTGGCATTTTGTGACATATGCGCATGCGTCATGTATTCAGATTTCTTTGTCAGACATTCGGAATTTTTGAGTTTTTTTCCGAACTGATCGTTTTTATTGTGGTAAAAATATTATATTTTATCGGCTAGGAGTTTACCCTATTCAATAAAAACAATACACACATATCATAATTGACCTCTTTTAGTGTTAGACTATCTGTCCTTTCATTATTGTCGTAATGTTCCATTAAACAAATTCCGACATCGGTCAAAAATATACGTTATTGGCGAAAGGTTTTCAAGTTTCACGCAACACAAACAGTATATTAATAGTAAAAAATCACGATATATTGCGTTTTGGATTTTTCTGGATGATATTTAACATAAATATTGAAAGATTGTTTTCCTTTTGATGTTATTTACGATATTTTATTGCTTAATAATAAATAAATACTGTTATAAACTCCTGAGTATTCATTCCACGAAGTTTGCAAATGCCGATACAGAGCTTTGTTTATACGTCACATGACTTCTCGCTCACTTTTCCACCCGTTAGCATTATCCGTTTCTGTTCAATTTCAATACATCTTGACAAATTGTTTATACCGATACTTTGATTTTCCAAAGGAATCATTGATTTTCAGATTGAAATAAATTTTAAAAAAGCAGAAATACAAATAATGCCAACATTGTCAACTATATATTTTGAGAGTTCCGGTGGACAGATTTAATTATCATTCACGGATTCTTTTTGACATAGTATTTATGTTTTATAGTTTAATTTACTATCCTTGTATTATATAATGCATCTTCAAAAAGGTATACGCTTGAATGAGAAAAAAAGAGTTTTCAAGGGTAGCTATAAAAATATGCCCGGCTAAAAGAAAACAAACTTTTTTTATATATTTTTTGTGCCTCCCTCATATGTAAATATTTTTCATTTAAATATAATATTATAATATTTTGAAAATTAAAAAAAATGGAATTGAACAACAACTTTTGCAAGTTTGTAATTTTTGTTTATAAATTCGGTACTGTGTGCTAAAAATAATATTGACTAGAAATAATAATATTGACTAGAAAGTGTTAAATGAATACTCCAGGGGTATTTCCAACTTCTTATGCATGTTTATTTACATTTAAAAAATGATAAACTGAAAATATTGACATTTTATAAAATATCGAAATATAGTGATTCTATCGCGATATTTCCAGGAATATCGCCCAGCTCTAGTGTTGAGGACAGTTTTGGGTGTTCATCGTGTTTTATTAGCCATTAGCTTTTTAATGAAATTGTAAGGAATATGTGTACACTCCAATGTATAACATAACTTGTACATGTAATCCAAAGTTACATCCCACTTCTACTCGTTGCCACTGACAACCTTTGATAAATCTGTCCTGTTTAATTGCAATACATGCATAAAAGTATCCGTGTATCAGACATGTACAGAAAGAGTACTGTTCATTTCTGATACACGGATACTTTCACACCGTTTTAGATACCTATCAAGCAATAAGTAGCGGACGTTTAGTCCGACCCAGATCGCAATTGATAACGATGGCTCTATACAATGTACATGAAACAACTAGTCTAAATCATAGTAACAAAACAAAATGGGGGGAACTACATGGCAGTTCAAAAACATATACAATGACATTAAATTAACATAACAACATATTACAACCAGCGGCTGCCAGGCAGGATACGCCCACATTTTCGAGAGATGGATAGAGAACAAGCTAACAAGAAAGTGATTTTTCCTACAATCAAGGGCCATAATTCAGGAAATTACAATTCGATATGCGAGAATATCGAAAGGAACTGAGATCTTTGTGTTATAAACTTACATTTCAAGTTTCAACAAAATCGGATAAAAATTGCGACCTCTATAGGGTCCACAACCTTGATATACCATATTTTTACGCTATTTGGGAACGAACGACGGCCATTTTGTCTGTCAATTTGGGCCGATTTTCACGAAATTCGAACTCAGTTCTCCTTAGGGTGTAACGGTGATATAATAATACGGTTTTTTAAATCGGATAAAATTATGACCTCTATAGGGTCCACAAGCTAAAAACGCGATTTTTTGTACAATCAGGGGCCATAATTCAGGAAGTTACAGTCCGATATGCGCAAATATCGAAAGGAACCGAGATCCTTGGGTTATAAACTTACATTTCAAGTTTCAACAAAATCGGATAAAAATTGTGACCTCTATGGGGTCCACAACCTTGATATACCATATTTTTACGCTATTTGAGAACGAAGGGCGGCCATTTTGTCTGTCAATTTTAGGCCGATTTTCACAAAATTCGAACTCACCAATTCTTAGGGTGTAACAGTGATATAATAATACGTTTTTTTTAAATCGGATAAAAATTATGACCTCTATAGGGTCCACAAGCTAAAAACGCAATTTTTCATACAATCCGGGGCCATAATTCAGGAAGTTACGGTCTGATATGCGCGAATATCGAGAGGAGCCGAGATCTTTGGGTTATAAACTTACATTTCAAGTTTCAACAAAATCGGATAAAAATTGTGACCTCTATAGGGTCCACAACCTTGATATACCATATTTTTACGCTATCTGAGAACGAACGGCGGCCATTTTGTCTGTCAATTTTGGGCCGATTTTTACGAAATTCGAACTCAGTTGACCTTAGGGTGTAACGGTGATATAATAATACATTTTTTTAAATCGGATAAAAATTATGACCTCTATAGGGTCCACAAGCTAAAAATGCGATTTTTCGTACAATCAGGGGCCATAATTCAGGAAGTTATGGTCCGATATGCGCGAATATCGAAACGAACCGAGATCTTTGGGTTATTAACTTATATTTCAAGTTTCAAAAAAATCGGATAAAAATTGTGACCTTTATAGGGTCCACAACCTTGATATACCATATTTTTACGCTATTTGAGAACGAACGGCAGCCATTTTGTCTGTCAATTTTGGGCTGATTTTCACGAAATTCGAACTCAGCCGTCCTTACTCAGGTCGTCTCTCCACTGTGAAATCATTCTACCCTGAAATGTAACGTGAGGCTCAGAAAGGGATAAATAATGAAAGAGCAGAAAGTATTTGTCACTTTTCGGTTGAAACGACTCGATAATAAATACCATTTTTCACATTTTGCTTCACAATACTCGATAGAAATGTGATGTAATTAACTTATTAGCACCTTTCCTCGGTGTATCGGTGAATATCAGGACAGTTTTGGTCGGGACCTGCCTCGGCTGGGCACCCCGACCAAAACTGTCCTGATATTCACCTATACACCTCGGAAAGTGTGCTAATAACTACTACATAACAAAAGTATTTTCATCAAAGAAAAAAATTGCCCCTTGAATTTCTTCAAAATCCTATTTTTGCTTGTACATTTGAAATCAACAAGCAAAACTTTGCTTGTGTGTTTTCAAATAAAGTTCTATCCCTGAATGACCAAACAACTGCTCTTAAAAAATTTTTGTTACCAACACAGTTATGTTTCTTGTTGTTTAGATTTTATGCAATAATGGATGTACTTATTTAATCTGCATGTACTGAACACGTTGTATATTGAATTCCAAAATAGTGTAGAATTAACCTTGTGTTTAAATTTCTTTCTAGGTTGTTGATTGGCCATATGAATGTCAAGTACTTCAAACCAGCAGGGAATTTTTGGTTGGAAAATGAACTGTTATTTGAATGTGTAATAGGAATAGCAGTCAAAAATTGGTTTGATTCTGTTCACAACATGAAAATGCTGCTCCCTATGTAAACAAGCCTTCTGTCATCTTTGTTTCGCAAAATCTGATGACCATAAGAGCCTTGTCATCTTTGTTTCGCAACATCTGATGACTTGGTCTGATTTTAATCCAACTGAATCTATGCAGGGAAATTATCTGGTGCTGATGTTTTGATTTCTTAGTTAAGTTTTAAGTCAGTCAATGTTGAGTACCAGCATTGGTTACGAAGAAGAAGAAGAAGATATTTTCTGATTAATGCAAATCCCATGTCGTTACTTGAATTAAATCATTATTGATGCTTCATCCGTCCAATTTAATTAAATCAGTATTGATGCTTTATCCGTCCAATTTTATTAAATCAGTATTGATGCTTTATCCGTCCAATTTAATTAAATCGGTATAGATTCTTTATCCGTCTAATTGAATTAATTGATGCTTTATCCGTCCAATTATTTTACCATTATTGTTATGTCATTTACATTAAACCCCATTTTATTTCTTATGTCATTTTTATTTTGTTTTTGTTTTTAAACTGATCACTGTGTTACATGTTGAATAATAAATGAAATATTAAATCATATGTTCAAAGTCGTAACTTATTTAATGATGGTTGTTCGAGAGAGGTGGACTTTAGCGGTCACTCGTCTCTAGGTTATTTCAATAATTGGCTTGTGCATAGGGCTTTAGCAGTGGGGGTAAATGATAGTCCTTGGCAAAACCCACAAGGTTAGACAGGTTTGTGCTTGTCACCTACATGACTAACATCCACATTATCATAGCTCCTTGGGATGGTTAAAGCAATTTTTTATCCCAGATTACTTAATATATCACGATTCCAAGGGAATTTGATGTGGTCAATGTTACCAACTCTTTTTACCCAGGATATGTAATATATTTTTTTTTTATTAGACAGTACAATCAACAGGTCAAAAATTGTACAAGGCAAATAGATGTACAATATTAGGAATTAATTTCCAAAGGAATTTGATGTGGTCAATGTTACCAACTCTTTTTACCTAGGATATGTAATGTTTTTTTTTATTAGATGGTACAATCAACAGGTCAAAAACTGTACAAGGCAAATAGATGTACAATATTAGGAATTGATTTCGCATTTTTTTTTATGAGTATTGTTTTATAGAACTGTAACGTGTGTTTTGGTCATTGTTACCTGCAGACTCATTTTGAGAGATGTTGTAAAATAAATTACATCTTTTTACATTTTGATACCACCAAATGACAATATTTTGTCAATTTTACATGCATTCATTTTAGTATGTCAGCGTTTTTACAGAAAATTGTAAAGTTTTTATATTTTTACCACATTGGTACATCAGGAAACATTTAAACCAAAACAAACAATGTGTTATTTACTCTCCAAATACATTTTGAAATTTTAATGTCCATGTCACACTTTAGGTGTCAACTTCATGGAATGACCCAGATATGTCCACATGAAAATTGTGGGCGTATAAAAAGGCGATTTTTCGTATAATCAGGGGCCATAATTCAGCAAGTTACGATCCGATATGCGCAAATATCGAAAGGATCTTTGGGTTATAAACATGCATTTCAAGCTTCATCAAAATAGGATTAACATTGTGACCTCTACAGGGTCCACAACCTCGATATACCATATTTTTACATTATTCGCGTACAACTGGCTGCCATTTTGTCTGGCAATTTTGGTCTGATTTTCACGAAATTCGAACTCAACCTTCATTATGGTGTAATCAAACGTTTTTTTAAATTGGATAATAATTGTGACCTCCAGAGGGACCACAAGCTAAAAAGGGCGATTTTTCGTACAATCAGGGGCCATAATTCAGGAAGTTAAGATCCGATAAGCGCAAATATCGAAAGGAACCAAGATCTTTGGGTTATAAACATGCATTTCAAGTTTCATCAAAATCGGTTTAAAATTCTGACCTCTATAGGGTTTTCAAGCTAAAAACGTGATTTTTCGTACAATCAGGGGCCATAATCCATGAAGTTTCAATCCGATACATGCCAATATCGAAAACAACCAAGATCTTTTGGAGATAAACCTATATTTTAAGTTTCGTCAAAATCGGATAAAAATTGTGACCTATAGAGTGTCCGAAAACAATGGTGGACTGACGGACGGACAGGGGCGACAACAATATACATCCACATGAAAATGTGGGCGTATAAAAATTGTGACCTGTAGAGTGTCCACAAACAATTGATACTTTTTGATATCGAAAAAGACTCATAGGAGATTTTATTTATCACCCAGCCCTTTCTTACACGCACAAATAAAGAGATATAATTCTTTGGTATAGATTTAATTTTACTGAACCTGATTACATTATGGTGTAGTTGCTTTTTATAAAAAAAAGTAGTTCCTTTTTAATTAACCAATCACACAAGTTATCACACAAGCGATATCTACTGTAGAATGTGTTATTGGGCGATAAAGAAATGTGCATTGTAGAAAATAGACCTTAAAAAAAATTATACAAGTTTTTATTTAACAAAGTCTTAATATTTAGATTAAATATTGGCTCTTTACACACCATTGTATGTTTCTTTTTACAAATATGTTTTAATGGACTTTATATTATATCAATAAATTTTGAAACAAGATGTATACCTAACTGGATCTGTATTTAATCCAATCAAAGGTTTATTCTTATTCTTTACTTTACTTGCTGCCAGAAGAAAAGTACCATCTCCCCCAGCAGAGAATACTACATCTGCCCACTCAATGCCTTTATTACCAAACTGCCATCTATCTACAACTTGTGTTTTTATACCAGAAGACCTACAAAACAAATCATGCTTTATCAAATGCAAGCAATAAAGATAGTTGCGAAAAGCATGGATGTTCACACAGAAGCTATGCCTCGATAGTCATAAACAGCATCGGTACTGCTGCAATATACGTCGACATTCCAGCTTTGGTTGATATGGTACTTTTTAAAATGAAGAGACTAAATATTAAAGTGCACATAAGATGGACGAAAAAACTTTTCAATACGTGTAGCCAGTGGTTACTATATCCACTTTACAGCAAGTTCACGCCAATCTGGTTGAAATTAATTCAGTTATGGTCACTCAAGTCATAAAAATAGATCTCCCATAAAAACGACTTTACCAGTTATCGAAAACACTCTCAATCCCCTCAGACGCCAGTGACGTCACAGTGACCGAATGCATATTCGGAATGTTTATTCCTTAATTACCTATATACAGGCGGCGTGTGTATTTATTAACGCCTGATTGATTCCTTAATCCCCCTAATTAAATAAAACAACAACCGCCTCAGCCATCCTGGAGACCATTATCTACTATTCACTTTAAATTGTTCAATAATTATCATCAATCTTTAAATATTCTTAGTAATTAATTCATCTTTTTTATCATTTTAAACAATTTTTTCTAATCATTTTAGCAATCTAATCAAATTTGTACATAATCTTATACTTCAATTAAATTTAACGATCCTTTCTTTCTTTTTTTAACAATCTTTATACTGTACATAAATAAATTTTAAAATTCTGTCACAGGATCATTATAATTTTATCTTGATAAAGGGTATTGCACCCGAAACGTCGACCCATTAAACGATCTTCTACTTCTACAAGTCTGTTGTGTATTCTGTTTAGCGGGGATTCTTTAATTTTATAAAACTATTGACTATGGAATAATTTGTTTTGTAATTCACTTTAATTTAAGATCCAATTTAGAATGCCTACAACTTTTAAACTTTGAAGTCTTGAACTCTTAATCAATTTTTAACAATATGGAACTTATTGGACGAACACTTTTAATATTTAAATAATCTACGGGTCCAGCTATGTGTTTTTTACTGCGAGCACTTCGCTTTTCCACATAAAGCCAGCAGATTCTTTTTCCCCACAGGTTTTTTTCTATCCGCTCTGATGACGCCAAACATCAGTCAGTTGTACCTCCTGTTTTAACTTTATTATGACAAAGAGGAGAAGATGACCCGCCCTCTCTTCTCACGACAGCAAATTTATAAGTGTGTTTTAAGGATCTTTTGGTATCCGAGGACCGTTTTATTTTGTGTTTTTTTAAACAATTTTCAAGTGTAAATGATTTAATTCAATCAACCTGTCCATAATATCATATTCAATGTATTGGACGTTAAATCTGTAATAAACAACAACACCATAGAATGTGTGATTTTAATACCCTCTACCAACGTGTGCAGTCCAAACGATTCGAGATACATTTTCGTCAGAAGAGTATTGTGGTTCTAATGTCCCTGAGTAAAAGTATTCACATGTTTGGAACATGGATGATGGGTGAGTTGAGTAATATATGTACTCATTAGTAAACACATATGAATTGCATGTACTTTTCACTTATAAGTTTTTTTGTTTTGTTTTGCATGCATTAGTATTTTAAATCTCTGAGGAATCTCTTGTTAAATACAGTATTGTCAAAGTGGAATCTCCAAAGAGAATATTAGTCCAAAAAGTCCAAAGATAGGTTGCCAGGCAATGAAACATACGCCCACAACAGCTAAATCATCCGGGCAGTCAACAAGAGTTGTTGTATATCTTTACTTTTGTTGTTAATGAAACATTTATAATACACTAAAATCTGATTAAGAGTAACAACTCATGAAGTAATTTTCAGAAAACCATTAGTATTTGTTTGTTTTTATAAAGTTCTGCCCGCATGCTAACATTTTGTATACAAAACTTTTAATATCATGGATTTAAAAATTCATTGAAAATCAATATACTTGTTCGTCTCAAGATCTTAAACTCTGTGTATCAATCTGAAGTCAATCGGATGATAACTTTAGTCTTTAGAGCTTCACAAAGTGATCAAGGGCCATAACTTTGGCATTAATTATCGGAAATCATTGAAAAACAATAGGATTCTTTGTCTCATGACCTTAAACACTGTGTATAAATTTAAAGTCAATAGGATATTAACTTTGGCCTTTAGAGCGTCCACAAGATTTTTTGAAGTGATCAAGGGCCATAACTCTGGTAGTAATTATCGGAAATCGCTGAAAATCAATAGGCTTCTTCGTCTCATGACCTTAAACACTGGCCTTTAGAGCGTCCACAAGATTTTTCAAAGTGATAAAGGGCCATAACTCTGGCAATAATTATCGGAAATCGTTGAAAATCAATAGGCTTCTTTGTCTCAAGACCTTAAACACTGTGTATAAATTTTAAGTCAATCAGATATTAACTTTGGCCTCTAGAGCGTCAACAAGCAATTGTGGACGCTGGACCGCCGGCCGGACGGACAGGGGCGACGACAATATACGACCACATTTCAATGTGGGCATATAAAAATGGCTCAATTTCATTCACTGTTTGCAAGATATGATGAATTTAATATATATCAACTTTTTACTGTTGATATTTTATTTTCTTGATTTATTGTTTGACATGCATTATTTAAGATTTAGATAAAGAGCTGACAGTTGTAGCTATTATAGTTCAAAATTGATGCTGCAAAATGAATATATTGAAAATTTCATTCAAATTTCTTTATTCTGAGCCACAACAGTACTCAAGACTTGGCTTTGATTAAACTTTGATTAAATTTTGTATTTTTCTGACAAATGCAAATGATGCACAAAGACTAACCAGTTTTATCGTTTAATGTTTGTTCATTTGCGATTTATTTTTCTGCAATAACATGTAGTAAGAAAAAAATAACATTGCATTAATTTTTTAAAAATATTTCTATGTGGACATTAAAAAGCAATGAGAGAGATAGAGAAATTGGGTTAACGTCCACTCGATACAAACCAGGTCTATGTGGGCGTATAGGAAGCAATGAGAGAGAGAAATTGGGTTTAACAGCTACTCTATACAAACTAGGTCATTTTGGGACTAACATATGGTTCAATTTTATTTCCATAATTCGCTTGCGAGTAGGGGTCTATAGCAGTGGGAGGAAACCGGAGGACTCGGAGAAAACCCACGAGGTTGGACAGGCGACCCTAGTCCTCGTCACATACACCGGGGAATCAAAACCACACCAGTTGACACAATGACAGACCTTATGATACAACACGCAAGCGCTAACCATTCAGCCATCCGACCCCGCAAAAAGGAATGAAGATTATGTCAATGTGCATATGTAGTATACATGTAGATGCATCACCAACACAAAATAAGTAAAAACAATTATTCATAATATATGAATAATAAGTGATCATTGTAGGTTGGGAAATTAAATATCCATTTATCTCTTTCAGATGATGATTACAGAAATCTGAATATACCCATTGGAGGTAACCAGCTTACGCGTGTCCGTTTACAGGGTGCCAAGTTATTGAGAGCTTGAGCTCACACAGTTGAAGACAGATTTGATAATTTGAACCATATGATAATTGAAATGTTTCACACTTTGCAAGATTTCTTAGAGGTTTGTTGCACTTATGTCTTTAAGATCAAAATAAAGATAACCAGTGGCTGCCAGGCAGGATACGCCCACATTTTCGAGAGATGGATAGAAAACAAGCTAAAACGAAAGTGATTTTTCCTACAATCAAGGGCCATAATTCAGGAAATTACAATTCGATATGCACAAATATCGAAAGGAACCAAGATCTTTGAGTTATAAACTTACATTTCAAGTTTCAACAAAATCTGATAAAAATTGTGACCTCTATACGGTCCACAACCTTGATATACCATATTTTTACGCAATTTGAGAACGAGGGGCGGCCATTTTGTCTGTCAGTATTGGGCCGATTTTCACGTAATTCGAACTCAGTCGTCTTTAGGGTGTAACGTTGATATAATGATACGGTTTTTTAAATCGGATAAAAATTATGACCTCTATACGGTCCACAAGCTAAAAACGCGATTTGTCATACAATAAGGGGCCATAATTCAGTAAGTTACGGTCCGATATGCGCGAATATCGAAAGGAACCGAGATCTTTGTGTTATAAACTTACATTTCAAGTTTCAACAAAATTGGATAAAAATTGTGACCTCTATAGGGTCTACAACCTTGATATACCATATTTTTACGCTATTTGAGAACGAAGGGCGGCCATTTTGTCTGTCAGTTTGGGGCCGATTTTCTCAAAATTCAACTCAGCCGTCCTTAGGGTGTAACGTTGATATAATGATACGGTTTTTTAAATCGGATAAAAATTATTACCTCTATACGGTCCACAAGCTAAAAACGCGATTTGTCATACAATAAGGGGACATAATTCATGAAGTTACGGTCCGATATGCGCGAATATCGAAAGGAACCGAGATCTTTGTGTTATAAACTTACATTTCAAGTTTCAACAAAATCGGATAAAAATTGTGACCTCTATAGGGTCCACAACCTTGATATACCATATTTTTACGCTATTTGAGAAAGAACGGCGGCCATTTTTCTGTCAGTTTTGGGCCGATTTTCACGAATTCGAACTCAGCCGTCCTTAGGGTGTAACGGTGATATATTAACACGTTTTTTTAAATCGGATAAAAATTATGACCTCTATAGGGTCCACAAGCCAAAAAATGCGTTTTTACGTACAATCAGGGGCCATAATTCAGGAAGTTATTAGTTTTAGTGTTTATCTTTCCATACTTTTAAGTTAAGCAATCAATTTATCTTATTATAATATTGCTTTTCAGAAGCTGTGTAAAAAGTTTTTAGTTCTTGGTAAAGCCAGAGACAAGGGAACATTGGTACACCTGAAAGTAATCATTCAGAGGACTAACATTAATGGTCAGGTTAAAGTTCGATTTAAGGTAATAAAGCATATAATTAAAATTTTATTAAGAATTGATTCAGTGCAAAAGCAATCAATACTTTAGATGTTTTTTTTATTGTACACGTTACTAAAGTAAAATAACAACATTTGTTCTTCCATTTCAAGCTCAGATGATTAATGGTTTGTATATGTAATGACCTTGGTAAAATCTTAAACAAATATAATCCTCATGAATGTAAGTCATATTAACAATACACTTTAGTTACTTTCTGCCTTTCACATTTACTTTAGGCACACAAAGACTTCATACTTACTGTTGGTAAAGCGTATTTACTTGAATTGGTAAAAGGGTATTTTGGCCTGGAATCTGAGGACTCTTTTCCTACCAATAAACCACAAAAGAATGTGGAATTCTTTCTCCGTAACAGGCGTCAATTAGCCTTTGATGATATGATGGATAGTTTTATTGACAAATATTTAATTATCTTTAGTCTGGATATGGTAAGTTTATGAAACCCTCTTGTTTCTTGCTAAAACTGCACAAGATCAATTTTTCACCACATTTCCTTGAAATGTTGTTCATTTTATAGTTTCACTTTAAAAATTATAAACAATCATGGATGGAGTAATTTAAAACACACCTACTGTGTGTTTCTTTCTTATTTAAATTTTATTAATGATGACTTATTGATTCTACATTTATTTCAGACTCAAGATAAGACGGTCAAATTAGAACTTCAAATTCAAGAGAACAAACAAATTCTGGAAGGTAAAGAAACAGCGAAACAAGATAAAACAATTATATCCCTGACCTTGTCAATTGGTGGTGATGCACCATTTACCCTGGAGATTCCTTTAGACATGTTCCAGGATGAAAATGAAGTTACTGTGAATCTTCCAGGATTAACACAACCAGCAAAATTTAAACTGGTTAAAGAAGAAAAGGATGATCTTTACAATTATGCCTTAAATCTTTTACAGTGGTACTTTACTATCAAGAATGTTAAAGATTGTATAAAACAAGGAGATATGAGACGCACAAACATTTCCTTAAAAACCATGATCCCTTTTTTTTATTCACATTCTACACTTTCCAAATACCTTGTGGAAGTCCTTCTGTCTCCACGTTTGTCACTTAGGGTAAGAGCTGGGTCTTACATAAATAGAAAAGGTCAGAAAGGGAAAAATAAACCTGCAGACATGGAAAAAGAAAATCAGGTGAAATTTCTAAAAGATTTGATTAGAGGCTTAGAGAGATGGAAAACTGAACAGTCTATAGTGAGAATATCTAAGGCTGGGCCTGTACTTCACAGTATTTCAACAAATTTTGACCAAATGTGTGGAATCAAAGACATAAAGAGTACACATGGCAGTTATGTCTGAATAAAATAAAACCAAGTACGAACAATCCAAACCATTAGACAAAATTCGAAGTCCTAAAAAAACGGTATAGGCAAAATAGTGTAATTAGCATATGGACTGTTCACCGTGTACAAAATACACGACAAACAGTGGTAACAGGTGTCCGAAAGAGTAAGCTTACCCTGCCTGGCACCACACCCGCCATAGCTACAACCAAACTATTAGGCGAAATCTCGGTAAAATAGCTTGATTGGCCAATGGACCATCGGTATGCAAAATGCACGTGATGAACAGTGTTAACGATGTAGTAGACAGACAGTATCAGGGAGATTGTATACGCGTCAATTAAATATATAGAACTTCGAAGATTACATCCATTTAGAAAGCAGAATGGAAGAAAATTAGAGGCCTTCAAAAATATTACCGGAAATCCATTTTCTGAAATTGATCAGCTTAAATTTTCTGAAAATGTCATGGAAATTGTTGATCGGTTATCTAGAACACTTCCGACTGTACATGAAGATGTCAGCTTCATGCCAGAAAGTAATACATAAATATTTGGTATTCAAGTACTGCTTTTATTCTAGAAAAAGCCCCATCTGTATCGTCCCCACCTCCTTTTTATTTTTAAGTGCATCAAATACCAAGAAAACAAATTAAGAAAGAAAGATGTACTATGCTCTATAGCCAACTGTATTATTTATTGACCTTGCAAGCAACATTCTCTGATATTGTTCTCCATATTTTGTTCATGTCACATACCTTGACCCCCCCCCCCTTTTACATTTTATTAGAATGGTAGTAATTGCCACATAATTCTCAGATAAGGTTATTTATATAAATAAAAAAAAAACAGTATCAAAGGAGAAGATAAGTTTATTGAATAGTCCAGTGCTTTTCAGACTAGTATGATTAATAAATATACATGTTAAAAGGGCAATAAATCATGAAAATTGCAAAATTGTACAAAACAAATCAATAAAAAAGCCAATGAACCATGTAAATTGAAAAAAAAAGGCTAATGAACCATGTGAATTGTATCATACAAAAAATGAATAAAAAGGCCAATGAACCATGTCAATTTTACTATATAAAAAAGATGGCCAGTGAACCATGTAAATTGTATATTGTACAAAAAGAAATAAAAAGGCCACTGAACCATGTAAATTGTATTGCATAAAAAGATCAATGAGTCATATTAATACATATTGCACAAAAAAGAATAAAAGGCCACTGAACCATGTAAATTGTATTGCATAAAAAGATCAATGAGTCATAAAATGAATAAAAATGCCAATGAACCATGTAAATTGTCTTGTACAAAGAATAATAAAGATTCAAAATTAGTAGCTTTTGAATTCTTAGAGTAGAATTTATGATTTGAAAGTGATATAAAGATTTAATGTGCATGCCAAAATTAACATCTCTTTTAAAGATCTCATTTACATGTATGTTTTCAAATCGAATAAATGCAAAATGTAAATGTTTCAAAATCGTAAAGATTGACAGATCAAGAGCAAGTGATTTATTATCCATACAACTGTATATAAAACATATTACATTGCATTTGAATAAGATGTATGCATGATAACAAAAAATTGATCTAGAATATATAATATGCAGCTTAATTTTAAGGCTAAAGAATTTGGACAAAACCACAATAACATGTATGTCTTTATATCACTTTAAAATGGGTATCAGCTTTTATATCATTCATGAAAAAGAATGCATTATAGATGTATAGACAAATGTGAATTACACTACATTATACAGACATTTCTGTATAAAGCTTATCTTCCTAATCATTAAACTTTCAGTGGATTCAAATTTTTTGTGTCCATTAAAAATATATCTGAAAACAAATATATAAATATTTCCAAAATTCACTAGCCTACATGTATATTGGAAAAGCTGATAGCCATATCTACTTTAGCATGATGTTAATGACAATGTACAATTGCTGCAGCATAAATCTGGTTGACCATCATACAATGGCGTATCAAAACCAAAGTGGGCCAACAATTGTTTGCGTAAACAAGTGTCATTATTATTACAGTAGTCTCTCATCTCTGATGTAATTCCTGGCCTATTACTAGCAATGTCACTTTTATTGAAATATAGGGTAGCCTTTGCCTGTTGTCCATTTCTCCCTGCTCGTCCAATTTCCTGCATGTAACTTTCTAGTGATGTGGGAAGCCTAAAATGTATCACACGGGTGACCGACGGGGCATCCAAGCCCATAACTAAGGCAACGGTTGCCAACACAAGACGAAGAACAGGGTTTGTTTTTCGAAGCTCTTTTACTATCAATTCCTTCATCTGATTAGTATAACTTTTATGATACTGGGCAAAAATACGAGTTTCGGGTATTGGTTCACTGGCGGGAAGATATCCATCACTACCCATATTTGTATCTAAATACTGATAACAGTAACATAAACACTCTAACCCATGACATAAACAATGGTTACTGGAAACTTGCTCTTTGTAGCTTCAATTCTAAAAACAGAGGTTCTATCAGATCATCAAACTTATCAAATTTCCTCACATTTGGCAGTCTTGTCTTTTTTTCAATATAAATATTTATTCTGTCTGGGTTTGTTTTAATGACTGTAGGATTTCTCAACTGGAGATCTTTTATTAAAATATTCATAGATATTGGTGTTAAAGTTGCTGTAACAACAATATGAACAGCGTCTGTAAATAATGCATTTAGCTCTGAGGGCTTCTGAAAATCTTTCCTGAACTGTTGTCCCCTGCAACGATAAAAAAAGACATAAATGTAAATTCCTACTAGCACATGAAAGTATTCTGTCTCATAGAAATGAAGTACATGTAAATCCAAACGAGTTCTTTTATTTGAAATTATAACAATTTAAATTTTTGATAAGAATAGTGTTGTATTTCATTTCTACCATTGTTATGATTTATCCATTTTTAAATTAAATTAATATCTGTGGCGATTGTGTTTCAAATCCCTAAAACATTAAGACAGTCTGATGGTCTAGCTAGGGGGTTGATTAAGGCCTGTCGTGAATCAAAAGTCGAAGTAAATAATTTATATAATAACTGAGGGCAAAATAAAAACCTGCTGTAGGCAGATTTAACTTTTATATAATGTATCTTTTATACACTAATCCATGAAGTTTTTTTTGTTCAAACATTTACAAGTATTATACAATACAACATGCACTGGTAATCAGATTATAACTCTAGAAGTTTGGATATCGTTGAAAACCAATAGGGTTAGACTATATGTAAGTTTCATGTCAACAATATATAACCACATTTCAGCATTAGCGTATATTAAAAACTTACCAATCTGCAACAAGATGAACTTCATCAATAGCAATGCAGCCAACTTGTTCTTTATAAATTTTTGATCTTAACATTCTCCCAATTACACTGTTAGACATTAGAGTTTCTGGGTGAGCATAAATTGGTTTGTAATCTCCATTTTTCAATGATGGTAAAGAAACACTCTTTTCTGTGTAAACTGGGGAACTGGGGTCTCCAATTCTATGAATTCATCATCTGGATCACCTTTCTCTTCACCATGTGCAATTTCATAGGTCTTGGCAGCTGATCCAGTGTAATTTAAATAACAAGCTTTAATCCTCTTTTCTACCAGACCAACCTGTAAAATATGTAAATTTAAATAACCAAAATCCGTGTTAGATCAGTAGATAGAAATTATAAAACGAGTCCGATAAAGCAAATCAAAAATATCTCTCTTAAATCAATAGTACATTTGATATTGGAAGTTTCCACAGACCTACATATATCGATACAGGCCCAGATATTGAAGTTTAGTATAATTAGGCTAGTCTGTCGTCGATTTAATATAGTTGTCAAGTATTACTATAACATAGATAGGCTATGTTATGGACAAGTTTACATGTAGCCTACATTCAAAAACTTGCCTGTTATTGGCACTATTTATGAGTTTGTGATTCAGAATTCACTGGCGTTATTCACTTTAATTTCAACATTAAATTTTCTACTTACCACTTGATCTTGCATTATTGAATTGAGAGGGCTAACAACAATAACAATCATGGCTTCACTCTTCTTGTATTTCTTTTGTAATATCCATGGGAGAATTTGAAAAATTAGGCTCTTTCCATAACCTGTTGGTAACACAGCTACACAGTCGTGACCTTCATAACAAGCGTGTAATGCCTCAAATTGTTTTTCCTTCAAATTTAAGTCTGCAACTCCTAACTTCGACTTTGAAAAGTTTATAGCGTCCCGAAACTCTTCGCTAATGGGCGCCACCATTTTGGAACTAATTTGTGCTTCGGTCGTTTCTATTTTAGATATATATAATCTATTCTGTTAATAATTTTAGCGTGGGGATTGACTAATAGTTTATTTAGTTCAGTTCTAAATAAATATTTCAAACTTTAACGCAATTTTAAAGCGAAAATTTCAAATTTTCTAAGAAAGTCAAAACATAATTATTTCTATGTCTTTTGCTCAATAGGTTAGCAAATCACTAGTATACGATCATGGGCATTATTTCCCACCCTTAAAAATCTATGACACAGGAAATAACAGCACAATTACCTCCCCCGTTTTGCTATTGACAACATGGGGCAGCCATTTTCCAACGTTGGAATTTGAAGTTAAAAATGATATTTTTGTTTATGTGACTGAATGTAAGACACCCCTGTGTATCTGTTATTAACCCCAAAAGACGATGTCTGTCTATTACTAGCAGCTATGCACGAGGTGTACATGTATCTATTACTGATCAAAGATACCCTGTGTACCTGTTACTGACATTAATCTATACACGATGTGAATAAATTACTGATTATTCCAGTGCATCTGTTACTGGAATAGACCGTGTGTAACTGTTACCGACTGTAAGACAAACCGCATTGATAAGACATCATGTGAGCCTGTTACACTATGTAAACTTGTCACTGACCGTAGGACACGGCATGTACCTGATACTAATGATTGTAAGATGGTACCTGAGACGCTAGTTATATGATTGTGAGACACCCTGTATCCGTTACTATCCGTACAACACAACATGTATCTGTTAAGAACAGTACAACACAATATGTATCTATTACTAAATGTACGACGCAGCATGCGTCCATTATTAAATGTACGGCATGGCATGATTCAAATCTAAATGTACGACACAACATGTATCTATTACTAAATGCATTACATGATATGTATCTATTACTAAATGTACAACGCAATATGCATCTATTACTAAATGTACAACAAGATATGTATCTATTACTAAATGTACAATGCAATATGCATCTATTACTAAATGTACAACATGATATGTATCTATTACTAAATCTATGACATGACATATATCTGTTACTAAGTGTATGACATGTATCTATTACTAAATGTATGACATGACATGTATCTATTATTAAATGTACGACACGAATTGTATTCATTAATAAATGTACGAAACAACATGTTTATATAACTAAAGACAGAAACGACATTACATGGACGACACAAAATGTGTTTGCATTTATGACACATCGCATTTTACTGACTCTTGGACATGGCTAGTGTTTTATTGGCTGTAATATGTGACATATATTTCTAACTGTAAGACACGATTATCGTAACATGTATTTGTTACTGACCATAAGAGACTTTATCAATGAAGTATATTGGAACGTGACCTAATGTCACGACACTTAATGCAAGTGTGAATGACCTGATAAGCACGAACCTATGAATTGAGGACTCAAACACACGTCTATTAATATATTGTATTTTGGACACGTGAAAGGATATTTGCCTCAACCAGTGGTGGACAAAGAAAGAAGTATATAAATAAATGTATTAGATAACTCGTATTATGAAATGCGATTAACATTAACAAATGATTTCAACTGCCTATCATAAAATTTACGTGTGTGTCAGGTTTATGTGTATGAAATAGATCCTGATCAAACACATGCATTAGTCGTCGGTCCCCATTATCGAGGACCATTGAATTCGGGTACATAATTTACAAGCGCTGATTATTTTCTATCTTCTATATCAAAAACAGAAATGTTTCTTAATGACAATAAGAAAAAACGCCATGTATCAATCACTTAAAATGGAAAGTGGCACATACCTTACATTAACTGTCCTCGATTATGGGGACTGACACTTGATGCAAGTATGTATGGTCATATAAGCCTGAACCTATGGACCAAAGGACGTGAACACACTTCTAATTATAGATTGTATTTTGTAAAAGGGAGTCATGACAAGTATTTGAAAATTTTCTAAAGTTATTGGTGTTGGTACTGTACATTCTAATTGAGTGCAAGAAGATGTTGTCTCCCCTTAGACCACATAATTCTCTCGTTTTGTTTACAAATTATACCAGAATGTTATAACTTAAAATGTTGGAACCAGTCAAATAGAGGACGGTAAATGTATAATAGTATGTAATCGATGACTTCAAAATTTCTTTTAAAAAGGGGCATACCTATGTCTACTGTGCATCTATTTATAAACATGATGTTCGAAACATCTGCTACTGACTGTAACTGTTACATGCCATGATCTTAATGGTCGTTTAGGCTGATACAATGATAGTAGATTTTGAAGATAACCTAGCGCGGATTTGTTTATCGATCGGCAGGTTAACGATAAGATTTTAAAGTTGATCCTTTATTGAACATGGAGCCTATGCAATTTGTTCAAGACTGGGGTGATGTGTGATCTTGATTTAGTTTTTGTGGCAATGTAAGCAGCGCGGTTTTGTAATCTTTGAAATCTGTTCGTTCGTAATACCAGTTAGTAACCGAATTACAATAGTAGATTCTAGAGAGGACGAAGAATCGGACTACAGTTGCAGCAACGTCTTCTGTTTATAGATGACGAATGAACTCTATCCTTTGGAGATGGTAAGGCCATATTTTATAGAAGTTGTTCACATGGTTTTCAAAACTTAGACGAGAATCGACAAGAATTTCAAAATCTTTTACAGTTCTAGACACAGGAATTTCGGTGTTTCCAATGTTGATCAATCGTATGTCACATTTCTTAAGTCTGTTAGCAGGACTCGCAAGAAGAAACTCTGTTTAAGCATTTGGACATTATCGAGACACCCTTCCAGATTCATGATGACGACAATTTGATCGATCGGAAGTGGCTTGAAGCTGTCAAAGAGCTGAGAATCATCAGCATATAAATGATACAACAGATTGTGACCATGAATAAGTTTACCCAACACCTTTGTATACATTGTTAAGATCATCGTGCCCAAAACGGATCCTTGAAGAACATCACATACTAGTTGATGATAACTTGATGAGAATGTATCCAGTTAGTCTATAATCTGATGACAGTCGATCTAGTAGGTTGCCGTGGTCAATAGTATTGAAAGCTGCCCATAAAGCCAAAATGACCAACACACCGATCTTTCCTTCGTCAACAGATGATTGTGTGGCATCCAGAACACATAGTAGGGCTGTTTCAGTGCTGTGACTAGAGCGATAAGCAGACTGAAACTTTTCAGGGAGTTGAAATTTTTGAAAATGACTAAGAAGCTGCTGCTTAACAACCTTCTCTAGAACTTTGGACAGAAAGGTCAGATTTGATACTGGTCGATAATTTTTCAGTAATTGTATAAGTGGTTTGACTACTGCAGTTTTCAGTAATTGTATAAGTGGTTTGACTACAGCAATTTTAGAACATTCAGGTACTATTCCAGGCTGCAAACTCGTGTTTATGATGTTAGTAATAATGGGCAAAATTGCATTGAATTTTTAGCAGGAAATGTGTCGGTATGATGTCCAAAGAACATGATGTTGGTATGGATTGACAGATTATCTTCTTTATCTCCTTAAATGAAACTGGATTAAAGGAATCAAATTGAATTGATGGAACTATGGACCTACTGTCATCACACCCCTGTGTGTTAATAGAGCAAAGGCCATGACGAATCTTATAGATTAAATCAAAGAAATAATACCTGAAATTTTGAGCAACAATATGACAATCTCAGTCCCTCTTGAAGGATGGCACTCTTGTCTTTTAAAAAGTAAATAGTTTAGCGTTGATGACAATAATTTCGGATTTCTTGAGCATGATGATATTTCCTTGTTGAAATACTGTGTATTTATCTGTTGCTGATTGTAAGACACCACGTACCACAAATATATTTATTATTGTGTAGTATTCGTTTTCATTTACTATTCACAGTGACGTTCGTCACTCTGAGAGTTGACCTTCACGTGACCATTTATGTGTGTGTTGTGTAACCATTAATCGAGGACCTTGTATCAATTGGCATGAACGAGGACATCTTAAACGAGAGCATCGCTATCGCTGCAATATACGTCCACATTCCTGCTTTGATTCATATGGTACTTTTTAAAATAAAAGGCTAGGCGTTGGATTTGTTTTGCCAAATTTACAGACCTAATTTAACAAAACGTCAGTGTGACACAGCCCCTGGGGGTCGAGACATGCACCAAAATAAATGGTTGCTATTCTTACGGTATAAGGAATAAATATGTTCCAAGATGATCCATTCATATTCAGAATTCCAGCCTATAGACAAAAAACGCTAAAATTGGGCGTGGCTCTGCCCCTGGGAGTTGAATATGGACCAATATAAATGGACACAACCCTATGATGGATCATACTGAATTGGATCCAAATATGTTAATAATTGCAACCTGTAGATTATTTACAGACCAAATATGAACAGAACGTGGGTGTGGCACCGCCCGGTGGGGGTGGGGGCATGTACCATGTAACAAAATCAATAGTAACCGTCCTTGGGCCAAGCGGGCGGACCATGTACCAAAATCAATAGTTGCCGTACTTGGGGTATAAGGAATAAGTAGGCTATACTAAATTCCAAGATAATCCATTCACAACTGTGACCTTTAGACGCTAAACACAAAAACTGGGCATGGCCGCCTTTAGACTATAAGGAATACATATGCCAAATTTGAAGTTGAGTCATTCATAATTGTGGCCAGTATACGATAAACACAAAAATTGGGCGTGGCTCTGTCCCTAGGAATCGGGGCATGCACTAAAATCAGTAGTTGCTATCTTTAGGCTATAAGGAATAGTTATATCAAGTTCCAAGACGAATTGTGGCCGTAGGCAACACGCACACACACACACACACACACACAAAGGAAAATGGGTGTGGCTCAGCAAAAACAATAGGTTCATCCTTAAGGTATAAGGAATAGGTATACAAAGTTTCAAAAGGATCAGTAAGGAATTGCGGCCTATAGACGACAAAAGACACACACAAAAATTGGGCGTGGCTCTGTCCCAGGGGGTCGGGTATCCACCAAACAAAATAAAGTCATCCTTGGGGTATAAGGAATAAGTATACCAAGTTTGAAGAAAATCCAGTAAGAATTGCGCCCTGTAGGCGACACAAAGACACACGAAAAGAAAATGGGAAATGGGCGTGGCTCTGCCCCTGGGGGTTGGGCATGTACCCCAAACGATAGGGATGTTCCTTAGGGTACAAAGAATGTGTATGCAAGATTATAAGTTAAGAAATGTGGCCTGTAGACGACAAACAAACAAATACTAGAAATGGGCGTGGCTCTGCCCCTGGGGGTCGGGCATGCACCAAAAACAATAGGGATCTTCCTTGGGGTATAAGGAATAAGTATACCAAGTTTGAAGAAAATCCAGTAAGAATTGCGCCCTGTAGGCGACACAAAGACACACGAAAAGAAAATGGGCGTGGCTCTGCCCCTGGGGGTTGGGCATGCACCCCAAACGATAGGGATGTTCCTTAGGGTACAAAGAATGTGTATGCAAAGTTTCAAGATTATTAGTTAAGAAATGTGGCCTGTAGACGACAAACAAACAAATACTAGAAATGGGCGTGGCTCTGCCCCGGGGGGTCGGGCATGCACCAAAAACAATAGGGATCTTCCTTGGGGTATAAGGAATAAGTATACCAAGTTTGAAGAAAATCCATGAAGAATTGCGCCCTGTAGGCGAACCACAGACACACACACACACACACACACACACACACACACATACATACATACACACACACACACACACAGACAGGGGCGACGGCATAATACGTTCACATTATGAATGTGGACGTATAAAAAGTTAAATCGCTAGCATTTTGGACCTAGAAATTGATACAAATGGGTCGTAACGCATATAATAATGTAATAGGAATATATATAAACTGGTTTACATTCAATCGTTTCCATAGTATTTATTGCACATACTCTCCCGATATGAATATGCCGTCACCGTTTGACATGACTTGTTGAATGTCTAGCCTCGTTCTTCGAGTCCCTTGTTAGAATGGGCCTGAAACGCATTATGGTACACGATTCGTGTACCAATCGTAAAATGTTTATTTTGTCTTAAATATTGGATATCAGAAGCCCATCTTTTCCCGGCAAGATCACAACATCAATTATGTTGATTTAAGTTGACAAATAATTTGTGTTTTCAATGTCGAAGATTTTAGATGATATTGAGTTAGAGACTTAGCTACTTTAAATTAAGCCGATACACACAACAATTTTCTTGATAAAAAACGCTAACCACACCGATACACCCCGACGGCACAGAACCGCTTTATCGAGGTATGAATTATAAGTGATTTTTACAGATATATCTATTTTGGGGCTTCTGAGCATGCCTGGATAGCCAGTTCTAATCGAAGACGTCCTCGATTTGTCCTCGGTTTGGGCCATGTCCGCAAATAGAAGGTTTAAATCCTTATGTGTGTCCTCGATAAGGACCATCCACAAACGCACACAAACACACACATGTATATGGTGTAAATCGAGGACTTTGACTGGATCCTCCTAATCGAGGTCTTGATAAATATTGCATGTAGCCGTATTTTTCGACGTAAGCTTATAAGTCAATACTTTTTTCCGCCGAAGTCCGGTCTTCATCTTATACTCCGCCTTGATTTATTTACGGATGAAGATAAAAATTTTTTAAAAAATGACATTTCCCCCAAAACAATTTCAGTTACCGTCTCTCCACGCACTATCGTCTCGATAAAACTACATGTACTTTAAGTTACACCATTCCAATCGAAATATTTGTAGACGTTTTTTTGCTTGTTTATTTTTTTATTTAACCAGCAGCTGCAAGGCAGGATACGCCCTCATTTTCGAGAGATGGATAGAGAACAAGCTAAAAAGAAAGTGTTTTTCCTACAATCAAGGGCCATAATTCATGAAGTTACAATTCGATATACGCAAACATCGAAAGGAACCAAGATCTTTGGGTTATAAACATGCATTTCAAGTTTCATCAAAATCGAATTAAAATTGTGACCTCTACAGGGTCCACAACCTTGATATACCATATTTCTACACTATTCGCGTACAAGCGGCGGCCATTTTGTCTGGCAATTTTGGTCCGATTTTCACGAAATTCAAACTCAACCTTTATTATGGTGTACCAGTGTTTTAATCCACCTTTTTTTAAAACAGATAAAAATTGTGACCTCTGGAGAGACCACAAGCCAAAAACACAATTTTTCGTACAATCAGGGGCCATAATTCAGGAAGTTACGATCCGATATGCGTGAATATCGAAAGGAACCAAGATCTTTGAGTTATAAACATGCATTTCAAGTTTCGTCAAAATCAGATCAAAATTGTGACCTCTAGAGTGTCCACAAGCTAAAAAGGCGATTTTTCGGACAATCAGGGGCCATAATCCATGAAGTTACGGTCTGATACATACCAATATCGAAAGGAACCAAGATAAACCTATATTTCTTGTTTCGTTGAAACTCGAATAAAAATTGTGACTTGTAGAGTGTCCACAAACAAACAGGGGCGACGACAATATATGTCGCACATGAAGCATCATAATAAAATCTATTCTCAGACATCCTTCAATAATGGCATTTTTCCGTTTCTCGTAATTTCACGCGTCTCGCGAGATGTCTACATTTAGTTTTCAGTTAAATTAACCAATCATACTATACTGCGTTGTTTTATTCTATTTTTAGTAACATGGCACATTTCCGTTTCTCGTAATTTTACGCATTTTGCGAGATGTCTACTTTTAGTTTTCAGTTAAATTAACCAATCATACTATACTGCGTTGTTTTATTCTATTTTTAGTAACATATTTTATAAACACGTGTGATTAAAAACAGAGTCTGCATTGTCTTATAGTTATCGGATATATTGAAATAAAATCAAATGAATCAAGACCACAACTTGGAATATTAAACAAGTTAGTCCTACATTTATAAACTGATTGTTTTATCGTAGGCCTAATTATTATGAGCCAATTTTTCTTGGCGTACACCGGCACAGTATTATATTACACTAGGATAACAGTCCCGAAACTCGATAATAGATTGCTACTGTGGAGTTGACAAACATTCATCTTATATATGAATGGAGGTCGGAAAAACAGTAAAATATGACAATTCGACTTATACTCCACATCGACATATGCCCCGTAAAATATGGTAGCTGAAAACCACCGTTATTTCTGAACTCTATTCCATCAAACGATTATGAAAAGATATAAATTATACCTCAATTTATATATTTTATGCATTTGACTTTTTACAGAAAAAATGCGGACATGATTGAAGTTCAAGGTCAACGCTGCCATCACTATCTTAGGTTAAATCTTGTTTACGTTTCCTGGTGTTATTCTGCGAGTTGTTCAAGTACTTGGCATGATTACCTCAATTAAGTTGTTTATTTATGAAATAAGCCGAAGGTATTCATTGTAATGATTGACTCTTTGATGGGTTTCTTAATCGACGAGTACTAATTAACTCTTTGTAATCAGCCGAAAGTAGATTGATTTATGATACGTGGCCGGTTCATTGTTTTACCAATCGGCCTGATAATTAATTCTTTGTAAATCGGCCGAAAGTAGATTGCTTCGTGATAATTTAGTGGCCGGTTCATTGTTTTACCAATCGGCTAGATTAAAGATCAAACGGCTAAAGCCGACAAAAAACGGCCGATTAAGATCCGTGTTACAGACTGTATGTGAACAATCGAGGACTTGTGGGCTTGACACTCATTGTGGTCTCTAACCTGTAAATAACTACATTTTTGTCCCTCGTTGACCACACATGGGAAAAAATACAATATAACCGTTTATAATTGATTGTGCGGTGCAATATCGCGATAGAACAGGTTTTTTTTTTATTAATGTGGCCAATACTGACAAATGAGGACTTCGTGTATAGTAAACACCAACAACCGAGTACACACATACTCTCATCCGAGGACGTTATAAGTGTATATCAATAATATAAAATGGCTGGGTTCAACATTCTATATCTGAGAACAGGCCCCCTTTGACCACAATAGTAGCTTACTGAAATAATTTTTCTTAAAACATCTAATTTTCGAAACCAATATAAGTGAGGTCTTACAGTCTGTATGTGAACAATCGATAACTCGCACGCAATTGAATACATGGGAAAAATTATTTCTGGGAATCCGGATCTCCAATATGTGATCCCAAACTTTACATTGTGGCAGCAACATAATTCATCATCAGCATTACCATTAACATTATCATCGTCATCATCAGTTTGTAATGGTCTGAAAACGATTGGAGAAGTAGAAGAAAGGATGGGGGCGGTGGATGAGGGTACTAGAGCGGGAGCCTAGGGGGTTAACCTAGCTGAAAAGTGTACCAATTTTCTCCTATATGGTATCAATGCATGTATATCTTGTATCATCAGAATGTAAGTCTGCCGGGTTTCTGGTGGTGGGTGTAGTATTCCACGCCCAAAATGCCATGCCCCCCAACTAGGCTAGATTAGCTCAAAAGTGTACCACATGAAAATCGTACAGCAGTGTACCGTACATCTTCAGGTGTTACAAAAACACTATAACAGACATTTCTAGTGGTGGGTTACCCCTGACAGAGCTATGTAATTGTCAGACATTTGTAGTGGTTGAGTATCCCTGACAAGAGTTTTCTAATTTCCAGACTGCAGCTAGGCTAGATTAGTTGAAATCTGTACCACCTATATGAAAGATATATTCGCATGGAAGTATTTATAGGGTAGTTATTTCCAATAAAAGTATGGCAAATTTAGTACACATGGAAAGTAGAGACGCCCAATCTTACTAGAAAAATACTGGATGGGGCAGGCAGTAGGCAGGGATGTCAGGGTATTACTCACTGTCTGCCAGATTGACTTAGGAAGCTGCTATTATTTAATCAACCAGTTAAGTGGTTTTGGGAACATTGAGGAGTTTAAACATACAATAGATCCTGCAATCAAATGGCGGAAAAATAATTTGGCAGAGGATAATCAAAGAATTTACTTAGGCTTCAAAACCCAGTCTTTCATATTGAGTTCTTTAATACAATTTAGAAAAGTGCAGATCACTAACTATATTTCGCAAACTATATTTCCCCACTGTGGAAAATCATCGGCAATAAGGAAATCAACAAATTTGCTCCAGATGGGTCCCGATGTTTTTGCCCATAGAAACAGAGTAGTGCCATGAGAAATTTAAATTATTAAGCATCGGGCGTGGTTGGGTGAGTGTGCACTGATGCTTCGGCTATGGTCACAAACTTCTGGCAATGCCCCCGAGCAATAGCCGTGAATCATTGAGGATGGCTCCCAATTATTGGTAAAGCTCCGGGGTACCTTCGCCGATAATCAACATCATCGGGTGAATTTTCATATCGGGAGATCTCAGTATCTTGCTTGGTTACAACTAGGTATTTTTTGCGTTGATGATATACTACCGATGGAAATTGATGATCCCCAGGAGGCGCCAGGAACAGGTTCTCCAGTGTGCAGGGAAAGCTTTGATGTGTTCCCGACGTTTTGTTGGGAAAACTGGCCGGGAAGGCATCCCGGCAGCTTTCCAGGTCCACATTGAAGCTCCGGAGATGCTTCCCTGGAGCAGTAAAGCTTCAGCGAAACATTTTTTTCCCGAAACTTCGGTGATCCCTCGGGAAGCTTCGGGTTTGTCATGTGCCCTATGGAACCATCGAGAGGCCTCAGAATAACTGCGAATAATTCTGAAGCTTGTATTGAAAATTTTTCCAATGTTTTCCCTGACGGAGAATCTCCCGGGATGCTTCACTGTTCCCTGAAGCTCCCGCAAAATACTTTTTCCCCTAGCCATCCCCGATTTAAATATCCTTGGTACCTCAGCAAGACATTGCGGATGCTTCGGTAATGCCCTGAGGAAACAAATATTTCGAAATGAAGAGTTAAAATAAGGGGCACAACTGAATGTTATGTGAAACCATTGGCTCTGATCATGACATAAGTGGCGAACATTTCTGACCGGTGGCGTCTCGCGTGAAAAAACAAAACGTGTGTGTTTCATTATGACTATTCTGTTTAATTACAGTTCTAGGCCCAAACACGCATTGCAAAGAATACAGTGATATGGATTATTTTTATGACTTCTTCTTACAAGTGAAGTACCGATAATTGCGCGATAATCGATATTTTAAAACTGTATCGATAACTGATTTTCAAAACGCTTACCGATGATTATCGGCAATATCGATATTTTCCGCCAGCCCTACAATACAATGGACCAAATTAGCCATTTTTTATAATTTTACAATGAATTCTTATAGAAACAACCACAAAAACATTGTTAACATTCAGAAACGGTGAATATGCCTAGTTTCTAAGAATAATCAACACGTCAATTTGTTGAAATTTGTTCCAAGCTACATTTAAACCCTTGGTGGGCTGGATCTCGCCTGTGGGACGCATGTTTGACACCCCTGCTCTAGATCATTCACAAGATTTTTCAAAGTGATCAAGGGCCATAACTCTGGACAGTAATTATAAATCGTTAAAAATCAATAGACTTCTTCGTATCATGACCTTAAACACTGGTTATAAATTTAAAGTCAATCAGATATTAACTTTAGCCTGTAGAGCGTCCACAAGATTTTACAAACTGATCAAGGGAAATAACTCTGGCAGTTTTAATCGGAAATGCTGGAAATCAATAGCCTTCTTCGTCTCATAACTCAAACGCTTTTACGGGGATAAGGACATTAATGTCGTTTTCCAACACATGCACTTTACAATGATAACAACATTAATGTTGTTTTACCGTAAGTCACCAAAGTAACAATGTACACCACTGACTGTATAAGATAATTCTATTTTTATCGACTAATTGGCAAAAGAAATACATGATCTAATTTATAAGAACAGTAACTCTTATATTGTTTTGATTTGAAGTCGAAACTTATCGTTACTAAGTAATAACACAAACGGACGGACGCGAACCCCCATAAGTTTCCTCGCCGTAATGCGTTAACGAAGTTGTTAAGTTTATAAATATTTCTGATGAAGACATTTGTTCATCTGATAGTGGCAGTGACATCGTTGTTACTGAACTTTCTGAATATGAGTCAGATTCCAGTGAAATAAGTGAATCAGGAAGAGAACGAGATGTAAACAAACGACTAATGAAATATAGTACCAGGAATAATAATTTGACTTACACTAAATGTTGCTTGATAGTTCTTAATGCTTTAAAATGACCATTGTGTCTTTCAAGTAAGCCATGATAGTCAGACTGTTTTGATTCAAGCTAAAATATAAGAAACAAAAACACTAGTTGCCAGGAAACAGAACATCAGCTCTGATAAATCAATCAAATAAGGTAGACTAGGAATAGGCTCCTTTATTGAGACTCTTGATAAATCTGTTATGATTCCAAAATTTGAATTTTTTTGCTGATAAATAATGTGTTTATATACAATCAGAAAAATGCTTATTTATGTGTATTTGGGTTTAAAAATGTATTATGTAAGAATTAAATCTGCATATTGCATGTCTATTTTTGGAATCAAATGTTATATAAATTAACAACACCTCCAATAAATATAACGCCAAGTTAACTACACGTTAAAGTTAACGGGGCTTCCAGCAACAACCTTTCTCTCTGTTAAAGTTAATGATCCGTTAACTCCATGTTAACGGATCGTTAAAAGATAACAGAGCTTTGAGCAACCGGCCCGAGGTCCCTCAATGCGATTTTTTAGAATACCATTTCTGCGCATGTGCAGACAGACATTAAATCTGTTATGATTCCAAAATTTGAATTTTTTTGCTGATAAATAATGTGTTTATATACAATCAGAAAAATGCTTATTTATGTGTATTTGGGTTTAAAAATGTATTATGTAAGAACTAAATCTGCATATTGCATGTCTATTTTTGGAATCAAATGTTATATAAATTAGTATTTAGGTATTGATTCACATGACAAACCTACAATCAACTCTCGAGACTAGTGATGGGTCGATAATCGGTTTTAATATCGGTAATTGGCCGATAAGTGGCCTATCGGGAGAAATCGGTATCGACCGATCTGCGCCAATTTTGCCGATATCTGTTCAAAACGACATAAGATAACACAAGACTCTCAAGGCATAACACAAGACTCTCATAGGGGCCGTAAACGGGATAGAATAAACAGTACAAAATCCTTACCAATCTCCGATATCTAAATAGCCACGCGCACAGCGACCGAAATAAAACTTTTATTTCAGTTGCCACGTGCTTTGCTATTTAGACTTACCAGTAATACAAGACTCTCATGGGGACAGTAGTAAAAGTAAAGAATAAGCAGTAGAAAATCCTTACCGGTCTCCGTTATTTTTTAAATCCTTATTCACATACTGTTTAGCTCTGGGGCCGATTGCTCAAAACTAAGTTATTTTAACGATCCGTTAGAGTTTAACAGATCGTTATCTTGGTAACTTGTCGTTTGTTAACAGTCCGTTAAATTTCTGTTGCTGGAAAGTCAATTTCATGATCCGTTAGCTAACGGATTTATTAAAGTTAATCCAAGAGAATACTGTTTGTTCATTGGCTGAATTTTAAATTTTTGAATTCAATGTACATGTATATCAATTTCATAGAAGTTAGTATTAACAAGAAACTGAAGACAGTGAGACAAAAAGATAACTAGAATTTACTACAGAAAACACCATAGAATACTTTATTTTTTCCTTTAGAAATTTTAGCATAAATCTGTAGGAAAAATTATGGGATTTGCACTACAGAATTATGGGGCCATTATTTCCTACAGGCCACCAAAATTCTGTAAAATAGTATAGAATTTCATCCTATAGAAAATGGAATAGGCCCGCATCGCCCAACCCTCTAGAATGTTCTATAGAAAATTACATAGGTACAATATAATCTATGACTTTTTGCTACAGCCAACTAATGTCATCATTAAACAGATAACGGAGACCAACACCTCCAATAAATATAACGCCAAGTTTACTACACGTTAAAGTTAACGGGGCTTCCAGCAACAACCTTTCTCTCTGTTAAAGTTAATGATCCGTTAACTCCATGTTAACGGATCGTTAAAAGATAACAGAGCTTTGAGCAACCGGCCCCAGGTTCCTCAATGCGATTTTTTAGAATACCATTTCTGCGCATGTGCAGACAGACATTAACGTGCAACAATTCCACCCGATAAAACTTTTGATTGGAATATGGAATACGCCATGAATAAGCCAATTGCTTGATGATCAAAATCATAGAATTGGAGAACACAGTCAGTACGTCGTGGAGGTCCCCCTTCGATTTATTTTCAATGTGTACTGATATTACAAGATCACAAACTAGAACAATACCTAATTAGGCTATTGAATATTTTATTTAGATTTATTAACTGTGAAATAAACAATGGTAGTCGTATTTGTCTATCACGATAAAGAATAAAGTATCTATTAATCCTGTTTTATCAGTTTGTCTTTTAAAGATAATTATTCATACACCCACTAAAAGTTTAATCTGGCGTAATATCCACAAATTGTTAGGAGCATTTCAGCCTTGATGGGATCCAATCTGTTCCGTTTCTTGTACAAATCACCTGCCTCGCTAAACAGCCTTTCACTGGGTACACTAGAGGGAGGGGCACACAAATATTTCAAAGCTAACTTGGTCAGTAGCGGATAGCGATGAAGATTAATCTTCCAAAATGTCAATGGCTCATCCGTTCTTCCTAGTGTCGGTTCTGTGGAATAGTGGGCCAGTTCATTCTTAATACTAATAGCCTTGTGTGACATCTGATGGGCATCTTTTTCCTTAACAAACTGATCAAACTCCTCATCGAGTAATGATTTTGTTGACGTTGATGGTTTGGGACTTTCTTGTAGTTCTTTCCGCTTCCTCCATGTCTCCGTCTTCCGTCAACAATTGTGTTACCCTCTTCTCTGTGTCGTCTGCTTTGAAAAACAATGCCTTATATCTTGGGTCTAAATACGTTGAAATAACAAGAAGTTTGTTATTCTCCACACCTTCGTATCTGGTATTTAACGATTTAAGTAGGTCCCCAGTTAGGGTCTGTATGCCCCTATCATCTGTATGTTTAACAAAAGATCTCGGTAGCATATAAACGGATGGAATAATAATTGATGTGGATGATCCAACTTCTGATGCTTGTCTCGTTAATTCCTCGAATTTCTGCAGTGTTGTTATAAGAGTACCAGCTAATCTCCACTGATTTGCTGTGGCTTGAGGTATATCGTATGAACTTGCGTAATCAACTATAGCGGTCTTCTGCTCCAGCATTCTTTTCAGCATGTAGAAGGAACTATTCCACTTGGTTTGTACATCTTGAATGATCACGTGATTGGGCAACAGCGTTTTACTTGCAGTTATTTAAGTCAGTAACTTGCTAGCGGCGAATGTTTAAAATGTCCCGCAACCTTTCTAAAAACTGCAAGCATGTCTATTACGGTTCGTTGGGAAAAGATACCATCTTTAATGGAGTGTGTGAATAAAACAACCTTGATGAATGATCCCTGTCAAATCGACACCTGCTACCGCATTTCTGGCATTGTCCCTCAGGATTGTTACTACTTGATCCTTGTTGATAGATCACATATCCAACATCCTTGAAATTTCCCCACTTATGGCTTCTTTTGTATGACTTCCTTCAAACAAGGAAGCATTCAGTATGGCATGTATCCTTGAAAACTCCTTGTCGATCCAGTGGGCTGTGAGGCTCAAAAGCGAATTAGATCCAACACTTGAGGACCAAATGTCTGTCGTCAGACTAATATGTTTGACATCTGTTAGTTCCTCTTTGATTTTAGACTTCAGTTTGTCATACAAAGCCGGAATCATCTGTCGGCTGATATTGTGTCTTTCTGGGGGTTTCTAACGTGGTTCTAGAGTTGCAGAATATCTACAGAAACCAACATCTTCTACGATTGAAAATGGCTGAAGATCTATCGTCATCATCTCAAGCAATTTACTGTTCGCATGTTGCGTCCGGCAATCCGTCTTTGACTAGGGAGTAACCTTGTCTACCATTTCTGTAATCTGTATTTGGTGAAGCTTCTTGGCTTGCTTCGCGGTTGACACAGACGTACTATCTTCTTCTGCGACCTATCTTTTTGACATTTCTGCCTCTTTTTGTGCTGCTTGGAATTCCGCAAATTCTATCCCATGGTTCGTGCGTAGATGGCTCATCATATTTGATGTAATGTAATTCTTTACGTTGGTACCACCTCGTGAAATTGAAGCGTCGCAAGTCTTACATTTAGCCTTACTTGGATCACTATGGCTAATCGTAAAATAGTTAAAAAATTTTGCTACTTCGCGGCATTTTCTTTTCTTAGTTTCATTTACTTCACTGCTGGTATTGTCTGCACGCTATCATAATGAGTAGGAGTTTTGGAAAAGGCGGGAAAATATCACATACTTTACCTGTGATTTTGATGAAGAATGAAAGGGTGGATATCCCTTTGATGTCACATGATTACAGTCAGGAATTCCGGTTTGTAGATGCCGATAAATATTTAGAAATAATTTAGCAATTTCTATTGTTATGTAAATATAACAGGACAATATATACATATTAGCGTTAAACTTTATAATCGTTAATTAAATTAGATTATAAAGTATAAGTAATTAAGGGATATCTCTGGTTGGTCAGCATTAACAAAGTATTGTTGTGTACATGTATATATTGTCCTGTTATATTTTCATATTTTATCATTGCTTGATAATGACTCGAGAAGCCTAGTTGAAACGTCGCTCAGTAATAAGCAGTAATTGTACTCCATAAAACTGTGACCTGTATACTCCAGTTCAATTACTAAATGCCATTGAAACAGTTTACATTGTATGCAAGTTTGAACCAAATTCCTTCAGAGGGGAATAACTCCAGAACAAATGTTGTTAAAGGCTCTCAAGGTTTGCAATCACCTCAATTAAAAGCAGAGTTATGTTCCAAAGTCTTGACCAATCAAATTGCTTATCGCTCCTTTGCCTAAGCAGAAAATTCGCACCTCTGAACTTAGTCAAGGTAATGATATATATAATGCATCTATATTCGGAGTTTCATCGCTCTTACTTCATTATAACCAAAGTTATCATGCCCCAAAGCATCAACCAATTAGATTGCTTATCTCTGCTTACCTTAAGCAGACAATGTTCATCATCAAACTCCATCAAGGTATTAACCTGATGAACACCTACATCAAGTTTGAACATTCCAATTCAATTAGAAGGAGAGTTATTGTGTTCCAAAGTCTCGACCAGTCAAATTGCTTATTGCTCTGCTTACCCTGAGCAGAACATGTTCATTATCAAACTTAGTCTTGAGGAATTTATGTAATGAAACTATACACTAAGTTTCATCACTCTCACCTAATTAGAACTAAAGTTATTGTGTCCCAAAGTATCAACCAATCAAACTGCTTATCTCTGCTTACCCTAAGCAGAAAATGCTCATCTTCGAACTCCATTAAGGCATTGACCTAATAAACACCCACACCAAGTTTGAACATTCTAGCTCAATTAGTGAGGCTGATGTCCCCTGCCGAAATCAAGAAATAAATAGATGACACATATTAATTAATCGCACATTTATTTTTTTCAAAAGTATCAATGTATTAAGCAATCAAACTGATTATCAACTATACACTAAGTTTCACCACTCTCTATCAGATAGAATCAAAGTTATCTTGTCCTAAAGCATTGATCAATGAAATTGCTTAGCTCTGCTTGGCTTTAGCTCGAAATGTTAATCATTGAACGTAGTCAAGACATTCACCTAATGAACACCTACATCAAGTTAAACATTCTACCCCAATTAAAAGCAGAGTTGTTATGTTCCAAAGTCTTGACCAATCAAATTGCTTATCGCTCCTTAGTCTAAGCAGAAAATTCTCATCACTAGAACTGCGATGCAGTAATGACGGTTTTCACCAGTGCCACATTACCCTTGAACTTAGGTCACTTCCGGTGCCACATTTCCATTGAACGTATGTCACTTCCGGTAACAATGAAACCGTAATCATGCCAAGTAAAAGAATGTATGTAATCCAATGTCGGTCGGTTCATTCATTTCTATCAAACACAATGTTGAAATACTTGAACACCTCGCATAATGACAGCAGGAAACGTAAACGAGATTTAGCTGAAGATAGTGATGGCGGCGTTAAACTTGAACTTCAATGGAAGTTCCAAAAGCCGGAGATCCTCCCACGCCAAATATAGGTCAACCAAAGTCGAAGGCCGGAAGATATTTTAGATCTGAATGGTTAACTACTTTCAAATGGCTTTCGTTCGACAGATTCAGAGAAAATGTTTTGTCTCGTAAGTTATTAATTATTACTTATTTTATTAGTCAGGTAATTATGTTAATGTTAATAACCTACTGACCCATATATTATTATTAGTATGTTCACGTCAAGTAATAGTATATTATTTTACCAATTTCAGATCTGTCAGAAGCACAACCATAAAAATAAATTTGTAAGTGGCTCTGTTAATTTCAAATTATCGGCAATAAAAGACCATATTAAATCTGACGATCATACATGGGCAGCAAAGAAAGACGATGACAGAACAAAATTGTATATGGGTAACACTAATATAAACTAATCTGAATCACGACAATTGGCCACGTGACCTTTCGTATGTACAGCATATTTCCGAGTTCCGACTATACACGGAAACTAATTTGTGCTACTTTGTTATTTATATACTTTGTTATTTTTATATATATTAACATGTGCTTATGAATAAAATAATTTAAAAACCATTTGTATGTAATTGTAGTTTTTCTTTTTACTAATTTATAACTTCTGTTTAGTTGGATGAAAGCAAAAGTAAGTAGGAATATGCAATGCAAGTTGCTGAAATAATAATATGACTATAAAAGTTGATATTATAGCGATGTATGAATACAAGTATGCAATTACAAAGGTCTTGTTTATTTGGAGTTTCAGCTATTATTATCCTGAATATGTTATGCAATTAATGAATTATGCAATTACTGTCGTGGATAGAGTATGCATCAACCAACATGTTTGTTGTGAAAAGACGACTATCCATTAGGCCTACCCGTGGCCGGTTCATTTCAAAATGGATTAAGAACCCTGCTTCCAGTGATAATGAAAATATTAAATTAGTTCTCTGAAATCATAAATGGCATAAGGCATCACATGGCAAAATTTTTATGAAACTCGAATAATAATTGACACTTTTATGACGCCATTTCCAGTGACAGTGAAAATGTAAAATTGGATTCGCCCAGTCAAAATGGCATTATGCATAACATGGTGGGGGTAAAAAAAAAAAAGTGACTCATGCTAAATTGTCTATTCCTTGGCAACAGCCAATATGACAAACTAATTTTGACATACATTGTCATCGTACGGATTACTGCTACATGTTTATGAAAGTTGTGAAGAAATATTTTTCTCTTTCAGATGATGATTACAGAAATCTGAATATACCCATTGGAGGTGACCAGCTTACGCGTGTCCGTTTACAGGGTGCCAAGTTATTGAGAGCTTGAGCTCACACAGTTGAAGACAGATTTGATAATTTGAACCATATGATAATTGAAATGTTTCACACTTTGCAAGATTTCTTAGAGGTTTGTTGCACTTATGTCTTTAAGATCAAAATAAAGATAACCAGCGGCTGCCAGGCAGGATACGCCCACATTTTCGAGAGATGGATAGAGAACAAGCTAAAACAAAAGTGATTTTTCCTACAATCAAGGACCATAATTCAGGAATTACAATTCAATATTCGCGAATATCAAAAGGAACCAAGATCTTTGGGTTATAAACATGCATTTCAAGTTTCATCAAAATCGGATAAAAATTTTGACCTCCATAGGGTCCACAACCTTGATATACCATATTTTTACGCTTTTTGAGAACGAAGGGCGGCCATTTTGTCTGTCAGTTTTGGGCCGATTTTCACAAAATTCGAACTCAGTTGTCCTTAGGGTTTAACGGTGATATAATAATACAGTTTTTTAAATTGGATAAAAATTATGACCTCTATAGGGTCCACAAGCTAAAAACGCGATTTTTCGTACAATCAGGGGCCATAATTCAGGAAGTTACGGTCCGTTATGCGTGAATATCGAAAGGAACCGAGATCTTTGGGTTATAAACTTACATTTCATGTTTCAACAAAATCGGATAAAAATTGTGACCTCTATAGTGTCCACAACCTTGATATACCATATTTTTATGCTATTTGAGAACGAACGGCGTCCATTTTGTCTGTCAGTTTTGGGACGATTTTCACGAAATTCGTACTCAGCCGTCCTCAGGGTGTAACAGTGATATAATAATACGATTTTTTAAATCGGATAAAAATTATGACCTCTATTGGGTCCAAAAGCTAAAAAGGCGTTTTTTCGTACAATCAGGGGCCATAATTCAGCAAGTTACGGTCCGATATGCGCGAATATCCAGAGGAACCAAGATCTTGGGGTTATAAACTTACATTTCAAGTTTCATCACAATCGGATAAAAATTGTGACCTCTATAGGTTCCACAACCTTGATATACCATATTTTTATGCTATTTGAGAACGAAGGTCAGACATTTTGTCTGTCAGTTTTGGGCCGATTTTCACGAAATTCGAACTCTGTCATCCTTAGGGTGTAACGGTGACATAATAATAAGTTTTTCTCAATCGGATAAAATTTATGACCTCTATTGGGTCCACAAGCTAAAATCGCAATTTTTCGTACAATCAGGGGCCATAATTCTGGAAGTTATGTTCCGATATGCACGAATATCAAAAGGAACAGAGGTCTTTAGGTTATAAACTTACATTTCAAGATTCATCAAAATAGGATTAAATTGTGACCTCTATAGGGTCCACAACATTGATATACCATATTTTTACGCTATTTGAGAACGAAGGGCGGCCATTTTGTCTGTCAGTTTTGGGCCAATTTTCCTTAGGGTGTAACGGTGATACAATAATACGTTTTTTAAATCGGATAATAATTATGAGCTCTATAGTGTCCACAGGCTAAAAACGTGATTTTTCGTACAATCTGGGCCCATAATTCAGGAAGTTACGGTCCGATATGCGCGAATATCGAAAGGAACCGAGATCTTTGGGTTATAAACTTACATTTCAAGTTTCAACAAAATCGGATAAAAATTGTGACCTCTATAGGGTCCACAACCTTGATATACCATATTTTTACGTTATTTGAGAACGAGGGGACGGCCATTTTGTCTGTCAGTTTTGGGCCGATTTTCACGAAATTCCAACTCAGCCGTCCTTAGGGTGTAACGGTGATATAATGATACGTTTTTTTAAATCGGATAAACATTATGACCTCTATAGGGTTCACAAGCTAAAAACGCGATTTTTCGTACAATCAGGCGCCATAATTCAGGAAGATACTAAACAATAACTAAATAACAAGATATTACTTTAATCGTAATAAATGATTAGATTTCATTCTTAAGATTTTTTTAGCACTGCTACAGGTAGCTGTGACAGTTTGTGAATATGATGTAGACTTTTGGTTAGGTCTTTGTCTGAAGCCAATATTTGGCAGTGGCTTCCGAAGCCCCACTCATTTTAATTGTCATTTCTTCGTCAGAAAACAATTACAGCTGCTTTTTATCATGTGTTACTATTTTTGTTCAATCAGACACACAAGGAAATTAACCAATAAACTTGATTAACATAGACACACGCAATATAAACAATAATAATTTACGTGAATTCTTACTATTTCTCATTTTTCAATATGTTTACATGTATTTTTTTTTTTTTACATTTTATTTACAGGGGAATATATTGGATTTATTTTTTTTCAAATTGAATACTGATGATATAATTACTCGAAACTGACATGTCTCGCAACATGAGTGATACTATTGATTCCCTATTTCCAGTTAAATAGTTCCTATTCATAGAGTTATCTCCCTGTATTACATAGCATAAGGAATTGTGTCTGTGTAGCTAGAGAAGAAACTGTCAGAAGGAGAAATCGATTTTGTTGATAAAATTTTATTTTACATTTTATACACGTTGAAAGTGTTGAGAAAGCCTAGTTTTCAAAAGGTGGATAAATCTTTGTGTCAATATCCAAAATGACAGGCGTATTAATGATTCGCAGTTACTGCGAATCAGAAACTTTAGATTATAATTTTTGATTAGCAACGGACAAAATATGTATTGCAAATTGCGCTGCAATACTGGTTGTCAGACGCCCTGGGACCACGGAGCATATGAACTTTATTTTACACAAATCGAACAATAAATAATTGAACCAGGACTGAAAAACTGAATTTGCCAATGGCAGCCAAGGAAAATTGCAGTGGCAAAAAATGTTGCCATTTTTGGTCAAATCAGATGATTCTTTAACCCTGGGTTAAATACAGTGATGGGATTTTGCCTGTATATTCCGAACATGTTCGATGCTTTTTTCCAAACGTCCTAAATTGTCCGACCAGGAATATGCCCAATCGGACATCAAGACATGGTAATTGGTAAATAATATTCAAAATTCCAAAATTAATATAATGTACTGAGTGTATAACTACCACAAAACCCGATTATCGTTGATAATAAGCTGGATTGATTAGGTAATTAAGTGATCAACGTATTTATCGTTTTATACCGTCTATACACCTACCTGCCTTGATTGGCTGACTTAATTCTTTGTCGGACAATTCATCAATTCAATCCTGAACAGAAGTCATTGCTTCTCCTTTGTCGGACTATATATATATCCAATAAACTTAATCTACGTGATTAACCTGTGATTTGTCCATTGTTTCATGTTTTAATCTCCTTGATGTCGGACGTAGACATTAGTCATATATGTCACATATCCTTATAGTAGATAACACCCCAAAGCAATATACATTGTGTCTGATAACTTGTCTGTGATATTTCTTCAGTGGAAGCCGAAGTTAAATAAAGCTATTTCACACACACAAAAATGAAAGTAGAAATCTCGCGAGACACGTGGAATTAAGGTGTAAACGTGCCAAATCTAATATGTCTAAAGTCGAGAGAAAAGATTCTATTTTGATGGCATATTGTCGGATTTATGATCATATTTTGAATGGGGTTTATGTTTTTAAATAAATAAATAAACACGCTAAGAAATGTTGACGAATATTTCGATTGGAATAACGTAAGTAGTTACGGTAATTGTTTTAGACGATAGCGCGTGCTTAGAGTCGAATGGGATTATTTAGCAGTTGGTGTCACTCGCTCGTTGTATTAGAGCGACGTTTACTACGGTTTACGGTCAAATAAATTTCGGGATGTCATTTTTTACCTTCCGTATATAAATCAAAACTGAGTATAAGACGAATGCCGGACTTTTCTGAAAAATATATAGTCTTATGACCCAAAAAATACGGTTATTTTGGGGGAATTTGAAACCGGTACGGATGGGCAGTAGTTGGCACGCTTTCATTCTATGGTATTACGATGTCATGTAATTTTGTAGGAATATTATTGACATAAATTTGAATACCGTACGGGAATTAAATATGAAAAATAAAGAGGTGACCTTTTTTTTATTACGTATGAATTCAAATATTTTGTTGACACGTGATTCTTAATTGTGGTTTGAAAACATCTGCTTAAATAACGATAAGAGTTATGTCCCTTTATTTTCGTGAAGAAAATGTCGGACTACTAAAATTTTGAAATCACATCTCATAAATAAAAAAGTTTTTTGTACAAATTTTAATTTTCAAAATCTGATGATTCGTCGAAAATCAAAAATCTAAAGAACCGTAGCTATGTGCCTTGTCTCTGGCTATGTCAAAATGTATCCAATGTTAAAATCTGACGATTATTGTTAATATTAGGGCAATATTTCAAATCAGTGGCTGCCAGGCAGGATACGCCCACATTCTGGAAGAGATGGATAGAGAACAAGCTAAAAACAAAAACGATTTTTTGAACAATCAGGGGCCATAATCCAGAAAGTTATGGTCTGACATGAGCAAATATCAAAAGGGACAGAGATTTTTGGAATATAAAGATATGTTTTAAGTTTTATCGAAATCGGATAAAAATCGTGACCTCTAGAGGGTCCATGACCTTTGTATTTACATCCCTATACACAATTTGCATACAAAGAATGGACATTTTGTCCGTCAGTTTCATTTCGATTTTCCCGAAATTCCAATTCAACCTTCATTATAGTCATAGTGGAATGGTGAAATATCTAGACAGTTTTTAAAATCCACAAGCTAAAAATGCGATTTTTCGACCAATCAGGACCATAATCCAGGAAGTTACGTTCGGATATGTGTGATTATCAAAAGGAACCCAGACCTTTATGATAAAAACATATATTTAAAGTTTCATCCAAATCAAATAAAGACAGGTTGCCAGGCAACAAAATATACGCCTACAGCAGCTAAATCGTCCGGGCAGTCAACAAGTGTTGTTGCACATTTTTACTTTTTTTTCGGTAATGAAACATTTATAATACACTAAAATCTGATTAAGAGTAACAACTCATGAAGTAATTATCAGAAAACCATTAGAATTTGTTTGGTTTTTATAAAGTTTTGCCCAATGCTAACGTTTAGTATACAAAACTTTAATATCATGGATTAAGCTGTTCAAGTCATAAAAATTCACGTTCATCTCAAGATCTTAAACTCTGTGTATCAATCTGTAGTCAATCAGATGATAACTTTAGCCTCTAGAGCGTCACAAGATTTTTCAAAGTGATCAAGGGCCATAACTTTGGCAGTAATTATCGGAAATCGTTGAAAATCTATAGGATTCTTCCGTCTCATGACCTCAAACACTGTGTATAAATTTAAAGTCAATCGGATATTAAATTTCGCCTCTAGAGCATCCACAAGATTTTTTGAAGTGATCAAGGGCCATAACTCTAGCAGTAATTATCGAAATCGCTGAAAATGAATAGACTTCCTCGTCTCATGACCTTAAACTAAGGGTGTGACGATTAGTCGGTTTAGTCGGAGTCGGTTCGGTTTTACCTACAAATCGTTTCAAGTTTCGGGAAATCGAAAGTCGTCTAAAAAATACAGCATGATATAAACCAGTTGCCCGAATATTATAGCATGTTTTTTTTTAAAAAAGATACATGTATTAACGATCGACAATTATTGGGGCGAATAAGCAATAAGCTACATCATTGATAAATGATCGACAATAATAATAAGGAGACAGTATATTCCGTAATCGGCCGTAGATATTCCCGCGATAACAAGCGAGTATGTTTTTGCATACAAGTTATTTTAAGAATACGTTATTTGATTGGTCGGTCGCTAAGGTCAATGGTTGAAGTGCCCAATCAGAAACAAGTAATCCTCCAGGTTAGGTCAATAGGCATGCGCACTGAGCTGATGCCCAGATACGCTTTCTCGTCGGTTTATCACTAATAGTATTGATCAATACGTTATTGTTTGTCAATTTTTTTAAGTCTATTTTTATATGTTGTATTTATTACTTTTATTAAAAAGGTTAAACAGGAGTTTTGAACAAACTACATAGTACAAACAAAACCAAATTTTTTAATGTACCGGACACATAAAACATAGAACTGTATGTTGCAATTACAGTTTTAAGCTCCGTATATAAAGGCCAGTATATTAGCGTGTATTGCAGACTATGGAAGACTAATATTTTTCAGTTAGTTTTCATTACCGCCTAAACCGAATCGGTTCGGTTTTTTAGCCGCCGACTAAGCGGTTCAAGTTTTGCTTAGTCGTCACACCCTTACCTTAAACACTGTGTATAAATTTAAAGTCAATCGGATATTAACTTTAGCCTCTAATAATTATCGTAAATCGCTGAAAATCAATAGGCTTCTTCGTCTCATGACCTTAAACACTGTGTATAAATTTAAAGTCAATCAAATATTAACTTTGACCTCTAAAGCATCCACAAGATTTTTTGAAGCGATCAAGTGATCATAACTCGTACAGTAATTATCGAAAATTGTTGAAAATCAATAGGTTTCTTCGTCTCATGACCTTAAACACTGTATATAAATTTAAAGTCAATCGGATATTAACTTTGACCTCTAGAGCGTCCACAAGATGTTTTGAAGTGATCAAGGGCCATAACTCTGGCAATAATTATCGAAAATCGCTGAAAATCAATAGGTTTCTTCGTCTCATGACCTTAAACACTGTATATAAATCTAAAGTCAATCCGATATTAACTTTGACCTCTAGAGCGTCCACAAGATGTTTTGAAGTGACCAAGGGCCATAACTCTGGCAATAATTATCGAAAATCGCTGAAAATCAATAGGCTTCTTCGTCTCATGACCTTAAACACTGTGTATAAATTTAAAGTCAATCGGATATTAACTTTAGCCTCTAGAGCGTCCACACGATTTTTCAAAGTGAACAAGGGCCAATTATCGGAAATCGATGTAAATCAATAGGCTTCTTTGTCTCATGCTAACGTTTAGTATACAAAACTTTTAACATCATGAATTTAGCTGTTCAAGTAATTATCAGAAAACCATTAGAATTTGTTTGGTTTTCTGCCCCATGCAAACATTTAGTATACAAAACTTTTAACATCATGGATTTATCTATTCAAGTCATAAAGATTCATTGAAAATCAATATACTTGTTCGTGTCAAGACCTTAAACTTTGTGTATCAATCTGAAGTCAATCGGATGATAACTTTAGCCTCTAGAAATGAAATGAAATGAAATGGGGTTTGACGTCCTACTGTTCTGCTCCTAACCTCGGCTAATCAAGACGGGCACATGCCATACAGTGTGCTATGAGGGAAATTTTGCCTGGGCAGCGGCGCTACAGCATACTCTTATATTGAATTCCAACTGCCAAGGGATCTTTTACGTGCGCGCCAATGAGTACACAGGACCTCGGTTTTTCGTACCATCCGAACGGCTAGATAGCTGTCCTTGTCAGGCCCTCCATCCTGCATCACTGACAAGGGGCAACCACGCCGAAAAAATCTGGGTGAACTTTCTCGGCCAATGCAGGGATCGAATTAGCCTCTAGAGCATCACAAGTGATTTTTCCAAGTGATCAAGAGCCATAACTTTGGCAGTAATTATCCGAAATTGTTGAAAATCATTAAGAATTTTCATCTCATGGCCTCAAACACTGTGTATAAATTTGAAGTCAATCGGATATTAACTTTAGCCTCTAAAGCATCACATAATTTTTCAAAGTGATCAAGGGCAATAACTCGTGGCAAAAATTATCAGAAATCTCTGAAAATCAATAGGCTTCTTCGTCTCATGACCTTAAACACTGTGTATCAATTTAAAGTCAATCGGATATTTACTTTAGCCTCTAAAGCGTCACAAGATTTTTCAAAGTGATCAAGGGCAATAACTTTGGCAGTAATTATCAGAAATTGTTGAAAATCAATATGATTCTTCATCTCATGGCTTCAAACACTGTGTGTAAATTTAAAGTTAATTGGATATTAACTTCAGCCTCTATAGTTGGCAGTCCTCACTATAATAGTTAAAGATAGGTTGCCAGGCAACAAAACATGTGCCCACAGCAGCTATATCGTCCTGGCAGTCAACAAGAGTTGTCGATTATTTTTACTTTTTTCGGTAATGAAACATTTATAATACATTAAAATCTGATTAAGAGTAACAACTCATTAAACATACATTATGCAAGAGCTAAATCTGATTATTGCAAGTCTTTATTTAGGCTTCAGATGTCATAGAAATTAAAAATTAGATCTTTATTTACACAACAAGCACAAAATCAACTCTGTAGACCCACGGATGGCTTGGATTCACCTCGGATTTAAACAGGATTTCGTCGACTGATTTAATTTTAAATGGCGTCGTGAGCGGAGATTAACCGTTACGTTGACGTCATACTCTCGGATCGTGGCTAAATGATAGAGTGTACGAAGCGAGGCCGCTGTTGAGCGATGCCTTAACAAATGACATCTAAACTATTTAAAGTGCAATAAACTAAACACAGATTATGACAAATTATACAATTCCTGGAGACCGTGCGCTGACTAATACAGACGGACAGGTCTTCTGTCTTAATAATATCAATAAAAATATTTTTATATCCCCAATTTGGCAATAGCACGACGCCACTGGTGTATACCTATAGATTTATCATAATTGTATTATAATATTGTCCTATATTCAATTGATTTAATGCATGCCCAAAATACAAGTAAGAATGAAAATTTACCCTCTCACTCATTTTGTCCAATTGTTATAAGATAGGTTGCCAGGCAACCAAACATACGCCCACAGCAGCTATATATCGTCCGGGCAGTCAACAAGAGTTGTCACATATTTTTACTTTTTTCGGTAATGAAACATTTATAATACATTAAAATCTGATTAAGAGTAACAACTAAGGCTGGGGATCGATATGAAATTTCAATATCGATTATCGGCAAGAATTTGTCAGCGATTATCGATAATAATCGATTATCTTTTTTTGGAAAAATCCGAACTTTACCGACCTGTTATTTGTGTTGATCGAGTTACAGTAGTGTTATTATCCTAGTCTAATACTGTGCCGATGTATGTAAAAAAATCAATTAATGTAAAATAATTAGTTGCTAAATGTAGGACTAAGTTGAGTATTATTCTAAATTCTGTTCTTGATTCATTTGAACCTTTTTTTATCTCCGATAAATACAAAGACAATACATGGTTTCTCTTTGCAAGTGACTGGCGATCACACAGTGTTACTACTAATAGAATAAAATAAAATAGAAGGCGTCTATTGATTGGACAATAAAAAAATAATTACGGGCTTTCAAAGTAGAATTTTTATGATTGGTTAATTTAGATGAAAACCAAAGTAGAATTCTTCCACGAAATTACGAGAGATATAGATATTTTCCCTGGAAGTCAAAAACGTGTTTTGTATGGGCTGTATCTGACATGATTTTGTAATAAAAACGGAGTTGATCATTAATAATACAATTAGTTTTATCTTGAAAGAAGACGATTTCTCTACAAATCAACCAAGAACAAAGAAGGGAGATAATTCTAATTTTACTATATATCACGTGCGATTGTCATTGTTCACAAAGTGCGTGACCTATTTTAGTTTCAACTAGTAATAACAACAAAAACAACGAAAATATTAAAATAATGTATTTAATCTTAAAGTTTAGTTTTTTACAATAATATATATTTAAAATGTGGCAGTTTGTAAGCAGAGGGGGGAAATAGTTGTGTTGACGTTGTGTATTCATTCATTCGTCTGTTAATGCCAGACTACGGCAAGTTCAGTCATGTGAAAGTGACCGTAACTTGCCGTCAGAAGGTAAATATACCGATAATCGATATTTGAATTTCAATATCGATTATCGTATCGCTAAATAACTTCTACCGATTATCGATTATATCGATATTTTTGCACAGCCTTACTCATTTCTCTTTGTATAATCTTATATTCTGTAACAATATTTAACAATGATAATATATATACATTATACTGACCCACAGGCTAGGTAACTTAATAAGGAACAGCATCTAAGAAATAACTTATCAGAGACCTGCTCTTCAGTATGTACCTTGCCTGCCTGTGGGGTTCTACCTATGATCTACAATCTTTCCTCTAATATACTAGAGGTTACTTGGTAACAATAAACAATACATAGTAATTATATATATTTAAACTTAATAATATTTGATAGTTGTTAATGGGTAGTATTTAAGTGACATCCATTCATTCATTTACTAAGTTGACTAATGTTTATAGATGGATTATCTAATTACTACTATCTCTATCATAGCTGACCATTGATAACTTACTATAGATAATCCATCTTGGGAGCCAAGTTGTGGTGTAAGTCTAGCCCTGTATTGGGTGAATGGCTGTATTAAATACTACCTGGTCATAGAATAATCAGTAAGGACTAAGCCGAAATTATGTGACCCCAGTGTGTTTGCGTCTTGTTAGTGGCAGAAGACAACTCACAATTACACTTTTTACACTTTATTTAATCTGGCCTGCTTCATGCTACAACGGATTATCTATGAAAACATCCAAACCATTATTGATGAGACTTTATTTGATTGACTTATTATTACCAAGTTAATTTTCAAATAAACTTAGCTCATCTACACTGAGAACGTTTTGCTCCACATTCAAGAAATGTTCGGTTTGTCATTTTAAATGGATTACTGCCGTGTTCTTATATTGTGTTTCTCCGAGTTGACCATCTGGAAATATCGTTTTACAGCAGATACATTCTAGTATTAATATTAATGGAAAAAATAAGTAAATAAAATTGTCTTGGGACGAATTCCCAATTTCTCAAAGTGAATTCTGGTGTTTTAAAGTAATTTCTTATTAATGAAAAATATTAGTAAATGCGAAGGTCTTAGTGCAAATTCAAATATTTTGTAAGTGAATTCCTGTGTTTTAGATTAATTTATTATTAGTGTAAAATATTAGTAAGTACGAAGGTCTGAAGTGCGAATTCTGATATTTTGAAAGTGAATTCCGGTCTTTTTGTTTTTAATGTGAGTTCCGGTCATTGCAGTGGTGTTTTAAAGTAATTTTTTTTAAAGGTAAAATATTAGTAAATACGAAGGTCCGATATGTTGAAAGTTAACACAAATGTTTATATGTTTTCAAAATTACTATAAAACACCAGAACGTACTTTGAGAAATCGGACATTGAAATATATATAGTAATTTATTATTAATGTAAAATATTAGTAAATACCATGGACCTTATGATTACAAATAGGTTCTACACATAACTGTTTTAAAACATCTCAAATTTGACAAGTTACAAGTTTTTCCACACATATCGAGTAATCTCCCTTTAATGATCAAAATATCGGATTTACGAATCACATTAAATTTTTAAATAATGTCATTGTAAAAGGTGACAAATCACATACAATCACAACACAATAAACTATCATAACATGAGACAATTATCTAAATTGATTTCATTTATTTATTTCAAAACAAGTTACGATGTCGATGACCAAAAGTGACAATCGACACAATTTGCAATTATAAATCAATAAATATAGCTATAATATTGAATTGTTTATTGCACTATATATATACCATAATATGTTTCATGCATATAATTACTGTTTTAATAAACTATTAATCAATCATTAATTAACAGAACACTGTTTTTATGGGAAACAATCACTGGTTTATTCTAAAAGCACGTTTCGACACGTATCCTCTTATCGTTATCAAGCACAATGACATTAGTTCGTTCGTTTCTGGGGTTTTACGTCCACTTCCACCTAAGGTGATATCGTAGACAAGTGACATTAGTTCGTCCGTTCGTTCTTGGTGTTTAACGTCTGCTTCCACATAAGTGATATCGCAGACAAGACATAGGAGAGCCGAAGCTGATTCCTGTTTTTTAGAATATGATTTTGCAATCTTTCCATTTCGCCTTAGGCCATGGATTTGGTTTAGTGGGAAGTTCTTCCCTTTATTTAATATAAAACATATCGTTTGGTAGATGATCTCGTCTGCTTCTGGATTGGTAGATGTCATCGTTTGGGGTTAGTGTTTAGGTGCCAGGCCTGTCTTATCGTGGCCTCCCCTTACTCCACTATCCCACGCTCTGGGTTTGGTATCAGTTTTATTTGCGTAATAGTGTTTAGGTGCCAAGTTCGTCTGACCGTCTGTCATTTTTGTGGGGTTTGTGTTTAGGTGCCAGGCCCGTCTTATCGTGACCTCCCCTTACTCCACTATCCCACTCTGTAGGTTTGGTGTCTGTTTTTGGTGGAATAGTGTTTAGATGCCAAGTCCGTCTGATCGTGACTCCCCCTTACTCCACTATCCTGCCAGTTTGGTATAAATCCCCTATGTAGTTTAGTGTTTAGATGCCGGGCCCTTCTAACCGTGACCCCCTCTTACTTCACTATTCTACTTAGTCCAACTGTGTCCATTAGGGCTTGGATTTGTTCAAAGATTTGCAGTTTAAGATCTGGTCTCGGGAAGAGTAGGTTCTTAGTGTTGAATGATATGTTGTTGGTCTCTATTGTTCTCACTAGTTCCCTTCTCTCCTCCTTGTATACCTGGACATGGTTGGTGGTACATTCTTCTCTGCACTCACAGATGATGACTTGGTGTTTGTAGTCTCGCAGCCGCTCTTTCACCCTTAGCTTCGATATAAGTCTACAAATATCTCTTCTAGGGTGATTGAGTGTTGTCTTTGTGTAGATCTTGTCATCCAGCCGGAATCTGTATGTGTCAAGTTCGAGATTTAATTCCCAGATTGAATTGACGTGTCTTTTGACCATACTGTAGATTTCTGTGGTGCTGTAGTCTATGGTGCAGAGTAGGGCTGTGTCCTTGAGACCTTCATTGGCGAGTCGATCTGCCTCCTCGTTTCCTCTAATGTTGACATGTGATGGAATCCAAACGAGTTCTACTTTGCTTCCCTTCTCTAAAACCCTCTGGTACAGCTGCCTGATTTCCAAAATGACTTCTGGTCTCGAGTCCAAATTGTCGTTTTGGATTGAAATCAGACTGCTCAGAGAGTCGCTTGGAATGACGAACATACTAGTCTTTTGATGGGAAATCCATGATATAGCGTCATGAATGGCAACAAGCTCTGCAGTGTACACCGAACAGTTATTGGGGAGTTTCCTGCTTATTCCCTGTTCCCCGTTTGGCATGTATATTCCAAACGAGCTGGTGCCCCTTTCAGGATTGCATGAGCCATCCGTGTACACATGGTCCCAGTCATCAGATGGCCAGTTGTCTTCCAGGTGTTCTAGAGAGAAAGCACGTGCAGCAGTGGGGTTGTTTTTCTTGTCGGTTTTCTGTAGTAGATCTAGATTAACCGGCGGTATAGGGAGCGTCCAAGGGGCGATCACTGGGGGGGGGGGGGTGTTCATTTATCACGAGCTCCCCCAGTCGCAGTTCCTTGATTGTTTCCCTGATACCCTGGCCGAAGCTTTTCTTTCTAGGATCTCTCACATATCTTGTATTTTATAGACTGACAAAGGTTGGGGATCTTTCGCCCAGTTGCGAGATCTTAGCCCAGTACCTTGTCGCTAGTTCTTTTCTTCTTAGGGATAGGGGCAACTCCCCGACTTCCTGCAGTAGTGCCTCTCTCCCAGTCCCTTGCCCTACGCCAGTCGCAATACACAGAGCTTTGTATTGGATGGTGTCAAGCTTCCTTAAGAGTAATGGTGCGCAGTTCATGAAGGCCGGAGAGCCGTAATCTAATACAGATCGTATTAGAGCATGATACACCATCATTAGTGTGACTCTGTTGGCCCCCCAAGTGCTGCCCGTTATTTTCCTCATTAAGTTTAGGATTTTGGTGCATCTATCTACAGTCTCGTCGATGTGCGGTTTCCAGGTCAGCCTTGGGTCAAAGATTACGCCAAGGAACTTGGTTTGGTCTTTAAACTCGATGGTTTTCCCGTTCATACACAGAGTCATTCTGCTTATCCCTCTATCCCTGCTTACAAGCATGCCGACTGTTTTCTTCTCCAAGACTTTGAATCCCCAATCGTTTGCCCATGCCATGAATTTGTCTAAGGCCTTCTGCATTTTCTTTTGTAGTTCACAGAAGTTCCTCCCTTTCCTCCATATGGTACTGTCATCAGCAAATTTAGCTCACTCAGTTTTGGCGTCGAGGTAGGAAGATTTCTGTATGTCGTTGATCATGATATTGAAGAGAATGGGACTGATAACCGATCCCTGAGGCGTGCCATTTTCTAATGTTTGCCCGGCACTCAGGAATCTGCCAACATTCACCTGTATCTTTCTATCGCTCAGAAAGCTTTTGATCCACTGAAACATTATGCCTGTTATACCAATACGTCCTAACTTGAAGAGCAGCCCGTCTAGACAGACTAAATTGAAAGCCTTAGTTAAATCTACGAACACGACACATAACAGGTTCCCAGAGAGGAGTGCCTGCGACATGACTTGCTGTAGTCTCACCAAGTGGTCCGTTGTTGAACGCCCTTTCCTGAACCCGCTTTGATTTTCGTCGATCAGTCGGTTGCTCTCCAGATAGAACTGTAGTCGTATGTTAACCATTGTTTCCAAGGTTTTGCACAGTGTGGATGTCAAACTTACTGGTCGATAGGACTCTGCCTTTGTTCTCTCTTTACCTGGTTTTGGAAGAGGGATGACGTTGGCTTTCCGCCATTCTTTAGGTACCTCTCCTGCCAGCCAGGATGTGTTGAAGAAGTTTAGTAGTATCCTTTTGGCATTTCTAGGCAGATGTTTGAGCATCGAGTACTTTACTTTGTCCTCACCAGCCGCACTATCCTTCTTGAGGGAAAGAGCCTTATTTAACTCCTCCTCGGAGAAGGGTAGATTGATTGGTTTAGCCCCTTCATTAGGTTCAATTTCTAATGTAGGGTGCTGTGAGTAAAAGATTTCCTTTCTCTTCAGAAACTCTGGTGATTGGTTTTCGTCCCCGCTTGCGTCAGCGAAAGCTTTTGCATGTAGATCTGCCTTTTCATAGCCGTTGGTAACGTACTCATCTCCATTCTTTAGGTTTGGTATGTTGAATGATTTGCGCTTCCCGTTCATGGCGTTCAGCTTCTTCCAGACGGCATCTGTTTGCGTGTTTTGATTCAACGCATTACAGAATGTCATCCAGTGTCCGCTTTGTGCCTTCCGGATGGTGTCTCTTGCGGCGTATTCAACTTCAGGTAGTTTTGGTGATTGACTTCATTGTAGTGGCATTTCCGTAGGCGTAGTGCCTTTTTTCTTTCATTAACCGCCTTCTGACATTCTGGTGACCACCAAGGTTTTCTAATCCTTGATTGCCCTCCAGAAGTGTTGGGAATGAAGTCGTCTGCGGCACCTATAATAGCACTTGTGATGTTGGCTGCGTACACGTCGATGTTGGCATCGATGATGTCTTCTTCTTTCCACCCAAGACAGCCTACACGGAAGTAAGCCCAATCAGCCTCTGTTATTTTTCAATTGGGTTCCCCGTTATAGACTTCCCTGGTTGTTTCACATTGGATGCAGAGTTCTATCAGTAGATGGTCGCTGCCAAGTGTTTCATCTTCGTGTACTTGCCAGTCGCAGCGGTTTGCCATACCAAGCGTACAGAGCGTGAGATCCAGATGTGAAGGTGGGGCATTTCCTCCAACAAAAGTAGGGCTCTCGTCGTTCAGTACGCATAGGTCGTTCTCTTCTATTATTGAGCATAGGCTAATCTCCCGACAGTCATTCCTCGGTGACCCCCACAGGACGTGTTTTGCGTTGAAATCCCCGCAAAACACAAATTCGCCCTGCGGAAGCTGGTCGAGAAGTGACTGGAAGTCAACTGGTTTTCTCGTGACATCTGGGGGTACATAGACATTCACTATTGTCAATTTTATATTATTGCTCAATGTGATGGCTATGCCCATTGCTTCTAGAGGGTCCTCTACGTCCAAGTGTATCCGGGCAAGTAGATGTCGTTCTTGGTTGGTAGTAGCTTGGTTTCTTGGAGGCATATTACATCTTTGGGGTTGCGGGTGATGTATTTTCTCAGCTCAGCACATCTGGGGGCCAGTCCATTAACGTTTAGTTGTAGAACTTTTACCTGGCCCGCCATGATGACTGTCCAGATGGATGCCTCTTTGTCTTGTCTATTTATTGGTCAATTGGCGTTTCACATTCCATAGGAGGTACCTCATTAGTGTTCGTCTTTGGTGTTAAAACCGGCAAGCAACTGGGCATATCGCCAGTGCGGTAGTGACGAACATGAGATATCCTTCTACGGAGTGCGAGGTTTGCCGTTTGATCGCCTTTTGTGGTTTCTTCGTCGTCGTCTTCTTCTCTTGATCTTTTTTTTACCATGTTGATTGAATTAATCATGACACACAGGACATCGGGGTTGACCATGTGTGTCGTTATTTTGCCGAGTAGGTTTGTCATCTTGGTAGTTTGGTCCTCATTGGACACGGCCACCCTGAGGGACTCGATCATGAAGCCACTTTCCGTTTTAAATTTAGGAATGAAGTGTGATTCATGAACATTCGTTTTCGGTTCCTCTTCCTTCTTGGATTTGGTCTTGTTCTTTGGTGTTGATTTGTCTTTTTGGTTGGGTGCCGTGGTGGGTTTTTTCGGCATTGTTTGGGATGTTGATGGAATCGGCTCCGGAATTGGTTTTGCAACTAGAGCCCTATTCCTGAAATCTTTTGTCTTCCCTTCCTTCTTTTTCAGCATCAATGAGGCTTCATTGAAACTTACTTTCTCTTTTACCTGGATCTTTAGAGTTTCCTTGGTGTTCTGGATTTTCGGGCATTCGGGAGAGTTCGCTGCGTGACCGCCATTGCAGTTCGAACATTTTTTTTGAATGCCCGCCCTGCAGTTAGTCTCATGACTCCCCCCACACTGGGCGCACACAGTCTTTCCTTTGCAATACTTGACTGTGTGCCCCAGCTTCTGACAGTTGGCGCCCTGCCTTACCCTCTGTACATAAGGGTGAGTACTAGGGTGTTTCATATTTGAACTTTTTTTCGCAATTGAACTCTACCATGTGTCATGCGTTTCCAATTGGGTCCAAACTCATCACCAGCGAATATTATAATGTTCCTACCAAAAATGGCGGGCCGCCGCCATTTTGAATTTTTCACCAAAAATGACTCAATGTAAAATTTTTGAAATAGTCGGAAAAAATACTTCCTGTTACAGTAGAAAGATAAAACGTGGCACAATGCATCGAAAAGGCACAGAGATGTTCTGCGATTTATTTCAGAATTTTAGCATCAAAATTCAGGAGGTTTGCAATTTGGCATTTTTTTAGAAAAAAGTCTTTTTCTGTAGAATTTGTTAAGACCACTATGATTAAAGATGGGTTCCCGCGTACAAACTGGGTGATTTAATGGTATATATGGGCCAAAAACATATTCAAACTAATTAATTTGTCATAATTATGCTTCAAATCCTTCTCAAACATTGTAATTGCAAAGGAATGCCCTACTATTAAAATTCGATCAAACCAGGTCATGTTTACATCTCGTTTTGGGAGTCAGAGGAGAATTCATTACATACATAAGACGAATCGTTGTGTTTAATCGCTTACTATTTATTACTATTAAACTCCACCAAAATGTCATAAACAAACCTATCTACACAAATGGAGATTAATAAAGAACTAAATTAGTTATGCGGGTTGTCCTCGATGAATACTTGATCATACAAGAGAGACAGAAACCATTCAAATAATCACAAAAGTCATTTAATAATCCAGACGAGCCAAAGTGTGTTTCATATAGTCAGGAAATTTGGTGTGATGCATTTCGACTGACTGTAGCAACCCTGTAACTGTTCTTCATCGCCAGTCTTGTCAATGAAGTCTTGAATCGTCTTGATTCCCGCCATTTTTGGTGGGAAAATTATAATATTCACTAGTGATGAGTTTGGACCCAATTGGAAGCGCATGGCAAATGGTAGAGTTCAATCGCGAAAAAAAGTTCAAATATGAAACACCCTAGTGAGTACGTCGGTTGAGGTAGACGATTTTAAGTGCCTTGGGCGCTGTACCTTTCTTGAAGGTTAGGACGACGCTTCCCTGGTCCTTCCCCTCGGCCACTTTAAACCGATATACCTCGGTTGCTTGGTACCCCCTCTCTATTAGATCCTCCAGAATTTCGTCCTCGGTATATTCGACCGGTATCCCATGAACAACCACTTTGTCTATTGACAAGGTGGACGGTTCGGACACCGTCACGGTCATACCGAGAAGTAGGTTCTGGCCAGCGCTAGGTCCATGTCAGACCTACTTTTTAGGGCAAGTCTAACATGTCCCGGCACTGTGATCTTTATGTCGGGTATGTTGATAATACCCCACTTACTCTTCAATTCCTTGCCCACGGCCGTAAGTTTGGCTCCTTGGAAGGACTTACCTTCCAGTTGCCTCACAAGTACGACGTGGATCTGTTCTTCTCTCCTTTTTGTCGCAGGAAAAAACTTTGGTGCAGGGCTGCTTTTAAAAGGGTCAGCCATTGACATGGGTGAGCTAGCCTCTGTCGCCATCGTTCTTATGCTGCCGAAAAGTAAAATCGAAAACAAAAGGAGTGACTGAATAGTGTTGATTAAGGTTGTATGCTGTTGTTAATTAATGACGTAAGCTGATATAACTGTCGTTAACCCTTTCCACAAAGAGCCGCTAGTCAATCAGTGTTATTAATACTAATTAACTTAGGTTCCTATTGCTTGTATGAGTTTACTTAACAGTTATGAGGCTTGGTAACTATAATAATAATTTAGATTGTTAGTGTTGTTTTAAGCTGGTATAACTGTCGTTAACCCTTTCCACAAAAAAGCCGCTAGTCAATCAGTGTTATTAATACTAATTAACTATGGGTTCCTATTGCTTGTATGAGTTTACTTAACAGTTATCAGGTTTGGTAATTATAAAAAAGATTTAGCTTGTTGGTATTGTTTTAAGAGGTTTGTGACCAGTTCAATCAGTTGATTGGCTTGTACACAAAGCTTCTTGGTTATTCGATGATAGAAAGAAGAGCAGGATAGTTAAATAAATGAAGAGTCTGATAACGGAAATATGGAAAGGATGAGAAAGAAAAATAAATAAATAAATGGAGTTAAGAAGTTGGTATATAGGGAGAATGAAAAAACAAATAACAAAAAGTAAAAAAAGGTGAGGGGAAGGTAACTAAATAAAGTAGATTAAATAAAGTAGATGAAAAATGTAGAAAATAAAATAAAGGAGGAATTAAGGAAATAAGCTTATATCTGATATAAAAAGAAAAAAATAGTATCCTAACAATAAATCAAAGAGAAAAGAAGCAAAAATAAGTGGAAGAGCAAAATAAAATAAAATATGGTAGATAGAAAAGAAAAAAAATGAGAACAGCTTATACCTTGTGAAGGTATAAAAATAAAGACAACCTTAAAATTACTTATGGACTGGAGGATCTTTGCAGAATCTAGTAGTCCTGGGTTTGAGGAGTCTTTTGGAGTCTAGCTAGGCTACTTTATCTATGATAAACTCAGCAATTGCTTTGGAGCTCTGATGCACTAGGTGTTATCAGTACGAGTACTAATTAACAACTCATCTGAGTGACATTAGTGTTGTTGTTAGTTAGTTGTATTTTGCTTCCGCTTCGGAGAGAATATGTTATGGCTAATGAGATAATAAGGATGAGACCATTTACCAAAATAAAGATTACACTGAAATAAGAAATGTAAGCACCCCATTGCCCAATCACAGATGCCTAAATAAACAAGGTAGGTGATGAAAATGAATAGTAGATAGGGCAGGTTGGTTATAACAATAACAATGAGGAGTGAAAGATTCTAAAATGAACAAGAACACAGGATAGAAGACTAACTCATTAAACCGTCCAGGAAAGAGTGATATTGAACAAATTATTGAGGCCTTCAAAGGGAGCCATTTGTTAAGAACATGTTCTAGTTGATATATTAATTAACATGAGACCATTTACAAACATGTTGTTAACATTACTAATTAGAATTGCAGGTACACATAGCCCATTGTGGGAGATACTAAATACACAAGTAAGGTGATATGCGGCATTCAATCATAACAATAAGGTGGTAGTTTGATGAGTAACAGTATAGGGATGTGTTTTGGGGCCGACTAATCACCGGAATTCACCGGAATTCATTTACAATCACCGGAATTCACATATAATCACCGGAATTCACTTTGAAAACCCCTGATTCCTCCCACAAAACTAATTTATTTTAAATGTATAATACATTATAATGTAACGAATTACTATTTTGATATCTCCACAGGCCAAATAAAGGCCCTGTGTGTGTATTTATTTGAAAGACTACCGGAATTCATTTCAAATATATCCATCATGGTTATGATAACGTAGGGCGCGTCGTATTACCCAATAGGTCGAACTCCAAAATAACACTAAAAAACAATTTGCGTCGAGTTACCCAATAACTCCAAAATAACAACCAAAAACTTCAAAAATATTGAATGTGGAAACACAAACTAACAATTTAGTATGAGTTTAAGAAGCATGACTGGTTTTTGTCCAAATCGGAGGTTCACGGGAGATAACTCGTGTATGTGATTTTTTTTGACAAGTTGCAATTCATTGTAATGTATTGTAATTAGAGATTGATTAATAGTTTATTAAAACAGTAATTATATGCATGAAACATTATGGTATATATAGTACAATAAACAATTTAATATTATAGCTATATTTATTTATTTATACTTGCAAATTGTGTCGATTGTCACTTTCTGTCATCGACATCATAACTTGTTTTGAAATAAATAAATGAAATCAATTTAAATAAGTTCCGCTGACAATTAATTGTCTTTGTTCAGAGTATTCTCATGTTTTGATAGTTTATTATGTTGTGATTGTATGTGATTTGTCACTTTATACAATGACAATATTTACATTGAATAGGATTTGTAAATCCGATATTTTGACCATTAAAGGGAGATTACTCGACATGTGTGGAGAAAATCTCGTAACTCGTCAAATCTGAGATGTTTTAAAACAATTATGTGTAGAACCTATTTGTAATTCATCAAAAAGCCTCTTTTATCAGCATTTCATTCCTAATTTTAACTTACAATATTATTTGACCAAATCCATACACCGGAATTCACTTTGGAGATATCAGAATTCGCCCGTACAATCTTCCTATTTACTTATATTTTCCATTAATATTAATTTTGAATTACATTAAAACACATAAAATCACCAGAATTCACATTGAAAACGCATAAACACAGGAATTTACATTGAAAACATATAAACACCGGAATTCAGTTTCAACATATCTGAATTCGCACTGAAGACCTTCGTATTTACTAATATTTTACATTAATAATAAATTACTTTAAATCACCAGGATTCACTTTGAAAACATATAAACATTGGAATTCACTTTCAACATATCGGAAATCGCACTTAAGACCTTCGCATTTACTAATATTTTACATTAATAATAAATTACTTTTAATCACCGAAAATCACCGGAATTCACATTGAAAACATATAAACACCGGAATTCACTTTCAAATATCTGAATTCGCACTTCAGACCTTCGTACTCGATCACAAATATTTTACAATAATAATAAATTACTTTATAACACCGGAATTCACTTACAAAATATCTGAATTCGAAATTTAGACCTTCGTATTTACTAATATTTTACATTAAAAAAAATTAGTTTAAAACACCGGAATTCACTTTGAGAAAATCAGAATTTGCCCCAAGACAATTGTATTTACTTATATTTTGCATTAATATTAATACTAGAATGTATCTGCTGTAAAACAATATTTCCAGATGGTCAACTCGGGGAAACACAATAAAAACACAGCAGTAATCCATGTAAAATGTCAAACCGAACATTTCTTGAATGTAGATGAGCTAAGTTTATTCGAAAATTAACTTAGTAATAATCAGCCAATCAAATAATTATAAAGTCTCATCAATAATGGTTTGGATGTTTTCATAGATAATCCGTTGTAGCATAGCATGACAAAGTCCAGATTAAATGAAGTGTAATTTTAATAATATGCCAATAGTAGGCATATAGAATGTTCACCAGTTAATTGTCATTGTAAAAGGTGACAAATCACATACAATCACACCTCCAAAAAACATAATAAACTATGATAACATGAGAATGAGAATTTATTTATTTCTAAACAAGTTACGATGTCGATGACCGAAAGTGACAGTGACAATCGGCGGAATTTTCAATTATAAATAAATAAATACAGCTATAATATTAAATTGTTTATTTTAATAAACTATTATCAATCTTTTATTACAATACATTACAACGAATTGCAACGAAAGTATACATTAGTTTCTTGTCAACAAAAATCACATACACGAGTTATCTCCCGTGAACCTCCGATTTGGGCACAAATCAGCGAGGCTTCTTAAATTCAACTAAATTGTTATATTGTGTTTCCACAGTCAACATTTTGGGGGTTATTGGCTGTTATTTTGGAGTTATTGGGTAATTCGACGCAAATTGTTATTATGTGTTATTTTGGAGTTTGGCCTATTGGGTAATACAACGCGCCCTACGTTATCATAATCGATGCATATATTTGAAATGAATTCCGGTAGTCTTTCAAATAAATTCACCTACAGCGCCTTTATCTGGCCTGTGGATAGATCAAAATGTATTATACATTTAAAATAAGTGAGTTTTGTGGGAGGAATCGGGGATTTTAGAAGTGAATTCTGGTGAATTCCGGTGATTGTAAATGAATTCCAGTGATTGTAAATGAATTCCGGTGATTAGTCTACCCGTGTGTTTCGTAATAAAGACAGTTTATAAGGCTGTTAGGATTAAGGGGTCGTAACTTAGGTTGTGTTGTTCGTTCTGATGACATGATTATATGCCATTGAAATGTGAAGCCCTGTATCCCTGTTGAGTTGAGGTGAATATCTTCTAATGTTTATGGCTTCTAGGATTTTCCTTGTTTTCTTATTCAGTTGGTTGGATGTTAGTATCTTCACCTCGTTCCATTCAACTCTGTGCTGCGGGTGGTTCTGTAAATGTTCTGCTATTGCTGATTTATTGGTAGCAGCTTTGGACTTGTGTTTTGATATTCGCTTATCAAGTGGTCGCTTGGTTTCTCCAATGTATGATAGATCACAGGAACAGTTCACTTGGTAGACGACCCCTTTAGGCTGGATGGGAAGGGTTGGTTTTTGTTTGCCAGTAGCTTTGAGTATCTGTTTCAGGGTTGTTGGGACAGAGAATGTAGTGTCAATGTTAGATTTCTTAAGTAAATTGCTCACTTGATAAGTTAGGTTGCCATAAAAAGGTAAAGTTATTCTTATCATCTCTTTTGGTGGTTTTAGTTGTTCTCTGTTGAAGTTTTTGGTTGTTGCGTTGATTTGCTTATTGACTGGTGATGGTTGGTAATTATTCAGGTTGAAAAACACATGGCGTAGGTGTTCTAATTCTTCCTTCAGAAATCCCGGTTCACAAATGCTTGTGTCTCTGCGTGCTAGGGTGGTTATGAGTGCTTTTTTGATGTAGTGGGGATGGTTCGAGTTGTAATTAATATATTGGTCTGTGTTAGGTGGTTTTCGAAATATTTTGTTTTTCATTTGGTTGTTTGTTTTCATATCTTTGACATCTAAAAAGGATAGAGCTTCGTTTTTCTCGGTCTCAATAGTGAATTTTATTCTGGGATGCTGTTTATTAAGGTGGTCTAATAGAGACATAGGGTCATCATTTTCATCTAGTACCACAAACGTGTCATCGACCTTTCGAAGCCAAGTAATGGGAGTAACAGGGGAGGTACTGAGTGCACATTCTTCGAATTGACTCATGAAAATTTCGGAAATTAATAGTGAAAGGGAGCTGCCCATGGGTAAGCCAATGACTTGCTTGTATAGGTCATCTCCCCAGGTAAAGTATGTAGAATCGAGGCACATGGTGGCTAATTCTAGGATGTTCTCTGTAGATAATTTAGTTTCCATGGGTACTTCAAGAATGTTTATGCGGGCGCGTAGGGCTTCAATGGCTTCTTGACGGGGTACGTTGGTAAAAAGATCTACTACATCGTATGGCACAATTCTACCAGGGTGGCTTATTTATCTTATTTTCCTGCAAAATCCACCAGAGTCTTTAATGAAGGAGGCGGAGGATGTTCCTAAGGGGCCAAGAAGCTTGGATAGGTATTTGGCAACATTGTAAAAAACAGAGTCTCTGGAACAGACTAACAACCTAGCCTTAATTGGGTTCTTGTGGGTTTTGATGGTAGCTTGGGCGTATGGAGAACGTGGATGGTTTGGTTTCAACTGATAGGAAAGGTCTTTGGTTATTTGTTGAGTTGCACAGTTCTTTTAATTTATCATTTAATTGTTTCTCTAATATTGTTGTTGGATTTTTTCGTATCTTTCTGTAGGTAGTAGTATCTTTGAGTAGATGATCGACAGTAGAGTTGTAGTCGTCAGAGTTCATGATTACAGTTCCTTTCGATATTGGCGCATATCGGACCGTAACTTTCTGAATTATGGCCCTTGATTGTACGAAAATTCATGTTTTTAGCTTGTGGACCCTATAGAGGTCATAATTTTTATCTGATTTAAAAAACGTTTTAGTATATCACTGTTACACCCTAAGGATGGCGGAGTTCGAATTTCGTGAAAATTGGACCAAAACTGACTGACAAAATGGCTTCCCATCGTTCTCAAATAGCGTAAAAATATTGTATATCAAGGTTGTGGACCCTATAGAGGTCACAATTTTTATCCGATTTTGTTGAAACTTGAAATGTAAGTTTATAACCCAAAGATCTCAGTTCCTTTCGATATTCACGCATATCGGACCGAAACTTCCTGAATTATGGCCCCTGATTGTACGAAAAATGGCGTTTTTAGCTTGGGGTCGCTCTAGAGGTCACAATTATTATCCAATTTAAAACACTGTTTGAATATATCACCGTTACACTGTATTGAAGGTTGCTTTCGAATTTCGTGAAAATCGAACCAAAACTGCCAGAGAAAATGACCGCCCCTTGTATGCAAATAGTGTAAACATCTGGTATATTAAGGTTGTGGACCCTCTGGAGGTCACAATTTTGCGTCGATTTTTATGAAACTTGAAATGCATGTTTATAACCCAAAGATCTTGGTTACTTTCGATATTTGCGCATATCGGAATGTAACTTCCTGAATTATGGCCCCTGATTGTACGAAAAATCGCATTTTTAGCTTGTGGACCCTATAGAGGTCATAATTTTTATCCGATTTAAAAAAACGTTCGAATACATCACCGTTACACCATTATGATGGCTGAGATTAAATTTTCTGGAAATTGGACCAAAGCTGCCAGACAAAATGGCCACCTCTTGCACACAAATAGTGTAAATATATGGTATATCAATGTAGTGGATCCTCTAGAGGCCACAATTTTGATCCGATTTTGATGAAACTTGAAATACATATTTATAACCCAAAGATCTTGGTTACTTTCGATATTCGCACATATTGGATCATAACTTCCTGAATTATTGCCCTTGATTGTACTAAAAGTCATGTTTTTATGATGTGATCCCTCTAGATGTCACAATTTTTATCCGATTTTATGTTTGAATATATCACTGTTACACCCTTATGATGGTTGAGTCCGAATTTCGTACAAATTGGACCAAAACTGCCGGACAAAATGGCTGCCCCTCGTACGCAAATATTGTAAATTTATGGTATATCAAGGTTTTGGACCCTCTAGAGAGAGGACACAATTTTGATCCGATTTTGATGAAACTTGAAATACATGTTTATAACCCAAAGACCTTGGTTCCTTTCAATATTCATGCATATCGGATTGTAACTTCCTGAATTAGGGCCCTTGATTGTTCGAAAAATCACTTCTTCTTTTGAGCTTGTTCTCTGTCCATCTCTTGCAAAATTTGGGCTTATCTTGCATGGCAACCGCTTGTTATCGTGGAATTCCCTGATTTACCGAGTGAATACTGAGCGAATATCGAGTAACACGATAGTACTGCCTTGGTGTTGAAAACATGGTGTGACTCGGTGTTTCAATTAAACCAAGCCACTATTATGTAATGGACCATATATACGGCCATATCACAGGGTAATTTTATTATTTAAACCCGGGCATTGTCATTTTGTCTTCTTTTAAACAGAAATATGCTTATACCAACACATTATTTCTTCATTAATATGTTCAACATTTGTAAGACTTGCATCGATGGACTATTACAAATTACTGAAAAATTATAAAATGCACACCAATATACAGTGGACTCTGTCACATCCGATGTCTGATCACTTCGGATTGCTGTGACATCTGACATGATTTTCATGTCCCGATTTATTTCCTTATTACTTCAGCCAAAAAATCGCTGGTAAATCCGGATTCTGTATGTTCCGGATTACGACATCAATCAGCCGTCCCGTCACATAATTTCCATTGAATTGACACCGTATAATCTGTACTTCAGACGGTGGGTGTGAAGCATCCAATTATCGGTGAGATTAAAACTCAATGGGTGTGAAGCCAGAAAAGATTAACAAGCAATCACCGATCAATTATCGGTGAGATTAAAACTCGCAAGCGCCGATCTGTGTTGATTACTTTGATAATGTTATAAATTCTTTGTTGATTATTTTACAATTTATAATCTCTTGTAAGAGTGCACTTGGTATTTGATTTTAGTTACTCATGTCAAAATTGCCGCGATTGAAGAATCATTATACATTATTGTATTCAAAATGTCTGAACGTCCTGCAAAGCGTGCCCGAACAGATTTGACATTAGATGTAAAGCGGCAACTTATAGCAGATTTCGAGAAAGTTCCACGACCTGCACAGAAGGAATTAGCCATTAACGATTCAATTGGCCGAGCTACAGTGTCAGACATATTAAAGCGTAAAGATGAATTTAAACAGAAGTTTGCCGATAATTTAAACTGCAGTAAGAAACGATTTTACGCATGCATTGTTTTTGTTAATTATTTAATGTAATAAAATTTTGAAAGTACAGAAAGGTTTATCATTTTTAAAGGGAATAGCATTCTGGTGATTCGAAGCTACAATATAAAAATACTTTGGGTTTTCGAAGTTACAGTATTTCCGGTTTTGGAGAAAGCTCGGTATTCCGACACGCTGTGTGATCCGAAATATTGTAACAATCCCGTACGATGTCGGATGTGACAAAGTCCACTGTATGCTAGTCTTACCAGGGGTGTAGTTTTATCCATCTAAATAGTAATTCACATACTGACAAATAAGTCACACATCGGTAAATCACACCTCAATTAATATCTTTTCTGGTTTAAATCACAAATGAATTAAAAGCCTTCGTCTCCTGATATGTAATCACACAACGCCAGAATTCACCGTCAACAAGTAAATGGACCAAATATACGGCTCGTTGTATACCACAGGGTAATTATGTTATTTAAACCCGGCATTGTCATTTTGTCTTCTAGTTTTAAACAGAAATATGCTTATACTGACACATTATTACTTCATTAATATGTTCAACATTTGTAAGACTTGCATCGATGGACTATTACAAATTCAATCAAATTACTGAAAAATTATAAAATGCACACCAATATATGCTAGTCTTACCAGGGGCGTAGCTGTATCCATCTAAATAGTAATTCACATACTGACAAATAAGTCACATATGGCATCTAATATCGGTAAATCACACCTCAATTAATATATCTTTTCTGGTTTAAATCACAAATGAATTAAAAGCCTTCGTCTCGTCAACAAGTTTATGGTACTTGAATACTTGTACATGGACACGTATCAGTCTGATAAAACTTTGCTTACTTTTTCATTTCGGCACCAAAGAGTCTGGTGAATGCATATTGTCAATCAAGGTAGCTGTGACAGTTTGTGAATGTTCTTGTAATGTAGACGTTTGGTTAGGTCTTATGTCTGAAACCAATTCTTGGCAGTGGCTTCCGAAGACCCACTCATTTTATTTGTTATTTCTTTGTTACATTAGAAATCTTCGTTAAAAACAAATGCGTCTGCTTTTTATTTTCATTCAATTGAACACACGCGAAGATTAACAAATAAAGTCGATTAACTAGACACATGCGATATGAACAATAATATTTTACGGGAATTCATACTTTGATTTCTCATTTTACAATACGTTTACATGTATTTATTTTTATATATTTTATTTACAATACGTGGGAGATACACTGGAAATTGACATACCACAGTTTTTTTTTTTTACATTTTATATATCATAGCTGCTTTCATATTGTAGAATGCATAATAGAATAAAGTCATTCTCTCAAACCTCGTCCAGCCAGACTAGCTGGGCAATTCTGATAGAAATTGCTACATCTTTTCCCTTTTGGAATCAAGCTGCTGTCTAGCGAATTCTCACAAGTATTTTAGTTTAGTAGCTTTGGGTTTTGGACCTTCAATTATCTAATTGGTCAAATATGATGTAAATAGGTATAGAGATTGGTTAAACAAGCTGAATGATGCATTCGTAAATTTCCTATCACGTGTAATACATGATAATCTTATTCCCACAAAACCAGCTAATGTTTACCAAATTATAACTCTTTTTTATGTAACCATCTGTCACTCATTCGCTAACGTGATTTAAATACTACATATATGTGAATCTAATAACTTGCCAAAGATATTAATTAATACAATATAATGCCATCACCAAGAGCAAAAATTCTACAAAAAGTGTTACACTTGTTATAGCACATCCACAAGAAGATTTAAGTGATGCATTAGACCTGACTAATATGGATAATGGTGATGATGAATATCAACCCTGTCTGAAAAATGGTATATTTTACTTCATGGTTGCCTCAAAAACATTTCTCCAAATTGAAATTCTTAAGTTATAATATATTGATACCAGTGAGATAGCTTATATTTTAAACTTTTACTTCATGGTTGCCTTAAAAAACTTTGTTCCAAATATTGATATCAGATGATAGTTAATTAGGAAGTTTTTAGTAAGCATTTTTGCTTCAGTATATGTCTAATCCATTGGCATTGAAATGTTAAAAGTAAAATGTCAAAATATTTATGATGCAGTAAAGTTTACTTTAGTAAATTGTTATAAAGATGTTGTATTCGGTTAAGAATACTTCATAATTACACCTTTAAATGATAAAATATATTGATTAAATCATACACATATTACACTTAACATACCATTTTGGTATATACATGCACTGGATCATTACAAGTTTCACTTGGAACACTTATTAGTGTTGTTTTTTTGTTAAAGGGGATAAAGTTGACGAATTTCATTTTGTTGAGGAGGATGATGAAGAAGATAGTGACTGTTATCGCAACTAAAAAAAGACAGACTAATAATGGTAATTTTCATTATATTTCCATTTTCATTGTAACTGCTTCTGTGATTGGTATTGTAAAATCAGAACTTTTCTGGATTCTGCAATGTAGGAAAAATATTTCAAGTTAGAATCTCAAAGTACCTTTTCCCTTAAAGCATACTGCATGGCATATGCCTGACTTCATTATCCCAGTTGGTGCAGAAAAGTAGGATGGTTAACCTGCAATTTCATTTCATTTGTTTTGGGAACTTGCCTTAATGTGATTTGTCTTTATCAGCAGACACTTTACTTAGTGGGATAATCTTTTTCTAAACAATATTTATGATGAGCCATTACTAGAGTGTGATTTTTTTTTTGCAGCTACAAGATTGAAATGGAGCCCGAAAGAGATATCAGAACTGCAAATGTTCTTCAAACAAAATTTGAATACAAAAACAACCCTTGGGCGGGCCCAAATTGCAATTTCATTTCATTTGTTTTGGGAACTTGCCTTAATGTGATTTGTCTTTATCAGCAGACACTTTACTTAGTGGGATAATCTTTTTCTAAACAATATTTATGATGAGCCATTACTAGAGTGTGATTTTTTTTTTGCAGCTACAAGATTGAAATGGAGCCCGAAAGAGATATCAGAACTGCAAATGTTCTTCAAACAAAATTTGAATACAAAAACAACCCTTGGGCGGGCCCAAATTGCTTTGGTCATGAACAAATCAAAAAAATTAGAATTAAGAATATGGGAAACCATCAAAAAAAAAGTGTGGAATATGATACAAAAGCAGTTATGTTTTGTTATGACTTAACAGCAATTCCACGGTAACAGAATAAAGTCTAAATTTTCTTAGAATTTTAAAATTCTGTAGAAATTTCTTCAAATAAACCTGACTCGCTAACCTGGAGGTCTGTTGTTTGATCCTTGCATTGGCCAACAAAGTTCATCCAGATTTCCCTTCGGGATTCCCCGTTGTGAGTGGCAATGGACAACATATTGTTGTTTGGATGATACTGAAAAACCAAGGTCCCATGTACAAATTGGTGTGCATGTAAAAGATCCCTTGGCAATTGAAATTCGATATAAGAGTAGGTCAAGTGGTCAAAATGTCCTTCATAGTACACTGTATGACGTATGCCTGTCTTCATTTGCAGTCTGCAGAGTATGTCCAGTGCCATATTTTTGGAGGGAAATGGCTTGACACTAACTAGGTCATTTCGGGACTTACATATTGTTTAATTTTATTTCAATAATTTGCTTGTACGTATTGGTCCTGAGCAGTGGCAGGAAACCAAGAGGACCCAGAGAGAACCCATATGGTTGCACAGGCAACCCTCTGATCCCAACAAGCATAAGCACAAAATTCCCATCATATGCCCAAACGTAAGTAGATGTCCAACTCAATAAGGGTCATTTTGTAAGAAACAAAAAAGTTACCCAACGGGTGAACCCAACAAGTATAAGCACTAAGTTACCCATCATATGCCCTAATGTGGGTCCGTCTGTCCGTCACACTTTTTGGGATGGAATGTTTCAAACTTGGTGTAGGTGTTTATTAGGTCAATGCCTTGATGGAGTTCGAAGATGAGCATTTTCTGCTTGGGGTAAGCAGAGATGAGCAATTTCATTGGTTGATGCTTTGGGGCACGAAAACTTTAGTTCTCATTAAGTGAGAGTGATGAAACTTGGTGTATAGTTTCATTACATCAATACCTTGACTTAGTTCGATAATGAGCATTTTCTGCTCAGGGTAAGCAGAGCGATAAGCAATTTGATTGGTCAAGACTTTGGAACATAACTCTTTTTAGTATTAATCAATATGATCATATTGATATCACAAAATTGTTTCTAACATCTTCCTTTGCCAAGAAATAAATTTTTTTGTCAGGATCACTTTTTAATATTTTTAACATTTTAATTTCAGTTTATGGGTTCTGGGTTAATTATTTACTGCCTGATTAGTATAAAAGAAAATCCCATATACTCTGTGATGCAAATTCTCAACTTTCTTCGACCGATAAAAGTTTTTGTTAGCACCGGAAGTGACGTAATTTTGCCCCAAACTTCAATTTTTATGTCAGGATCACTTTTTAAGATTTTTAACATTTTAATTTCAGTTTATGGGTTCTGGGTTAATTATTTACTGCCTGATTTGTATAAAAGAAAATCCCATATACTCTGTGATGCAAATTCTCAACTTTCTTCGACCGATAAAAGTTTTTGTCGGCACCGGAAGTGACGTAATTTTGCCCCAAACTTCAATTTTTACGTGTCTAACAGTCTTTTAAGAAGCAAATATTAATGTTTACAAACCTAATAGATCAAGATGAATGCTCCTACTAAAGACGCAAAATATGTCTTGCTTAGTTTTTTTTTATTTCGGTTTTGCATTTGCGCCATTTTGATTTAAAGGTGAAAAAGGGTGTAAAAATGAGCTATTTACAACGCATTCAGACGTTTCATATTTTAAAATATTTCTCGACAACTTTCATGAACCTGTAGCATTAATCCATACGATGACAATGTATGTCACAATTAGTTTATAACATTGGCTGTTGTCGAGAAATAGGCAATTTTGCATGAGTCACTTTTCACGTTATTTTGCCTATAAAAGACTCAATTATCATTCGATTTTCAATTTTTTTTAACATTTGATGCCTAATGCCAATTTTGACTAGGTAAAACCAATTTAACATTTCCACAATCACCGAAAAACTGTATTTTTTTTCTTCAAAACATATTTGTAATGTTTTAAAAATTATATTTGATTCCAATCAACGAATTGTAGAGAAATAGACAATTTTCGACAAGCCACTTTTCAAGGTTTTTAGTCTATAAAAGTGTCAATTATTATTCTATTTTCATAAAATTTTCACCATGTGATCCTTTATGCCATTTATGATTTCATAGAACTAACTTAACATTTTCATTATCACCAGAACTAATGTCATTTTGGTAAAATCTGGGGCCTGTTTCACAAAATTTTAACTAAGATAAAATCCAAATTTTAGTAATTTGATTGGATCATATTAGATTGGTTTCAGTACTTAGCCAATGAAAATTGAAGTATCTACTAAAATTTGGATTTTATCTTTCGTTAAGATTTTGAGAAACAGGGCCTAGTATTCTTAGGCTCCAAAACAAATACATATTTTTTTTTTGAAGTAAGTGATATTCATTATTCGTATAAACTTATGATTTTTTATGCCAGTGGACAAATAGAATGAATCAGTGCCATCAGATCTTCCCTTGCTGAGAAATAACCAATTTTGTCAGGATCACTTTTTATAAGCCCACATTGAAATGTGGACGTATATTGCCGTCGCCTCCGTCCGTCCGTCAGTCCATTCGTCCATAATTTCTTGTGAACGCTTTAACGCCAAAAGTTATCATCCAATTGTTTTAAAATTGATATTATGTTGTTAACATTAGTGAGATAAAGAAGCCTATTCAATTTCAATAATTTCCGTTTATTGCATCTAGAGTTATGGCCCTTGTTTCACTTTGTTGAACGCTCTGCCAAAAGTTATTATACGATCTTTGTGAAATTTATATGCAATATTTAAGTTAGTGAAACGAAGAAGCCTATTGAATTTCAACAACTTCTGTTTATTACGTCTAGAGTTATGGCAATTGTTTCACTTTATTGAAGCTTGTGAACGCTCTAATTCCAAAAGTTATAATCCGATCTTTCTGAAATTTACATGCATTATTTAAATTAGTGAAACGAAGAAGCCTCTTGAATTTAAGCAATTTCCGTTTATTACATCTAGAGTTATGGCCCTTGTTTCACTTTATTGAACCTAGTGAACGCTTTAACGCCAAAAGTTATCACCCGATCTTTGTGAAATTTATATGCATGATTTAAATTAGTGAAACGAAAAAGCCTATTGAATTTCAGCAATTTACTATAATTACTTCTAGAGTTATTGCCCTTGTTTCACTTTGTTAAACCTTGTTAATGCTCAATTGATGATAGTTATCATCCGATATGTATGAAATTTATATGCATCATTTAAATTTGTGAAACGGGTCTATTGAATTTCAGCAATTTCCGTCAATAATTTCTAGAGTTATGGCGTTTGTGAACGTTTGAATGACAAAAGTGAACATATGATCTGTATGAAATTTATATGCATTATTTCAATTAGTAAAACGAAAAGGCTGTCAAATTTCAACAATTTCTGTAGATTACTTCCCGAGTTGAGACCCTTGTTTCAGTTTGTAGAACCTTGTAAACCTTCAAACGACAAAATTTATAATCTGATCTGTATGGAACTGTCTTGTAAAGGCCCCCAATTACCTGCAAAGGAATACATATGCAACAACCCTTGACGACCGCTCGAACGATTTAGCTGCTGTGAGCGTATGTTTTGTTGCCTGGCTACCTATCTTCAATATTTCCTCGCATTTTTAATTTCAGTTTATGAATTCTAGGTTAATTATTTATTACCTGATTTGTATAAAAGAAAAGCTGTATTTTGGCAAAAACTGTATTTTTAGTCTTCAAAACAAATATTATTTTTTTTTTAAGTGAGTTATATTTATTTAGGGTTTCACACTGCGTAGCTTGTGTGAAACACTATTGTTTTTGTTCGGATTAAACGCCAAAAGTTATCCTACCTTTCTGAAATTTATATGCATTATTTAAATTAGTTAAACGAAGAAGCCTATTGAATTTCAGTAATTTCCGTTTATTATGTCTAGAGTTATGGCCCTTGTTTCACTTTATTAAACCTTGTGAACGCACTAACGGCAAAAGTTATCATCCGATCTTTCTGGAATTTATATGCTTTATTTAAATAAGTGAAACGAAGAAGCTTATTGAATTTCAGCAATTTCTGTTTATTACGTCTATAGTTATGGCCCTTGTTTCACTTTATTGAACTTTGTGAATGCTCTAACATCAAAAGTTATTTGCCGATCTGTATGACATTTACATGCGTCATTTAAATTAGTAAAGAGAAGAATCCTATTGAATTTCAGCAATTTCCGTTTATTACTTCAAGAGTTATGGCCCTTGTTTCACTTTGCTCAGTCTTGTTAATGCTCGATTGATGAAAGTTATCATCCCATATGTATGAAATTTATATGCATCATTTAAATTTGTGGAACAGAGGTCTATTGAATTTCAGCAATTTCCGTCAATAATTTCTAGAGTTATGGCGGTTGTGAACCTTGTGACAAAAGTGATCATCTAATCTGTATGAAATTTATATGCATTAGTTAAATTAGTAAAACAAAAAAGTCTGTCAAATTTCAACAACTTCCAGAGTTGAGTCCCTTGTTTCAGATTGTAGAACCTTGTGAACCCTCAAACGGCAAAAATTATAATCTGATATGTATGGAACTGTCTTGTAAAGGCCCATAATTACCTTTTTTCTACTTGAGCATATTTCAGAAACTATTTGTCGGATCAATTCGATGTCTTCGGTTTTCCTGAAAAAGTGGATGTGACTTACTGTCATCGCCCCTGTCCGTCCGTCGGTCCGGCGTCCACAATTGCTTGTGGATGCTCTAGGGGCCAAAGTTAATATCCGATTGACTTTAAATTGATACACAGTGTTTAAGGTCATGAGACGAAGAATCCTATTGATTTTCAGCGATTTCCGATAATTACTGCCAGAGTTATGGCCCTGGATCACTTTGAAAAATCTTGTGCATGCTCTAGAGGCTAAAGTTAATATCCGATTGGCTTTAAATTGATACACAGTGTTTAAGGTCATGAGACGAAGAAGCCTAGTGATTTTCACCGATTTCCGATAATTTTTGCCAGAGTTATGGCCCTTGATCACTTTGAAAAATCTTGTGGACGCTCTTGAGGCTAAAGTTAATATCCGATTGACTTTAAATTTATACACAGTGTTTAAGATCTTGAGAAGAACACGTATATTGATTTTCAAGAATCTTTATGACTTGAACAGCTAAATCCATGATGTTAAAAGTTTTGTATACTAAACGTTAGCATAGGGCAGAACTTTATAAAAACCAAACAAATTTTAATGGTTTTCTGATAATTACTTAATGAGTTGTTACTAAGGCTGTGCAAAAATATCGATATAATCGATAATCGGTAGAAGTTATTTAGCGATACGATAATCGATATTGAAATTCAAATATCGATTATCGGTATATTTACCTTCTGACGGCAAGTTACGGTCACTTTCACATGACTGAACTTGCCGTAGTCTGGCATTAACAGACGAATGAATGAATACACAACGTCAACACAACTATTTCCCCCCTCTGCTTACAAACTGCCACATTTTAAATATATATTATTGTAAAAAACTAAACTTTAAGATTAAATACATTATTTTAATATTTTCGTTGTTTTTGTTGTTATTACTAGTTGAAACTAAAATAGGTCACGCACTTTGTGAACAATGACAATCGCACGTGATATATAGTAAAATTAGAATTATCTCCCTTCTTTGTTCTTGGTTGATTTGTAGAGAAATCGTCTTCTTTCAAGATAAAACTAATTGTATTATTAATGATCAACTCTGCTTTTATTACTAAATCATGTCAGATACAGCCCATACAAAACACGTTTTTGACTTCCAGGGAAAATATCTATATCTCTCGTAATTTCGTGGAAGAATTCTACTTTGGTTTTCATCTAAATTAACCAATCATAAAAATTTACTTTGAAAGCCCGTAATTATTTTTTTATTGTCCAATCAATAGACGCCTTCTATTTTATTTTATTCTATTAGTAGTAACACTGTGTGATCGCCAGTCACTTGCAAAGAGAAACCATGTATTGTCTTTGTATTTATCGGAGATAAAAAAAAGGTTCAAATGAATCAAGAACAGAACTTAGAATAATACTCAAGTTAGTCCTACATTTAGCAACTAATTATTTTACATTGATTTTTTTACGTACATCGGCACAGTATTAGACTAGGATAATAACACTACTGTAACTCGATCAACACAAATAACAGGTCGGTAAAGTTCGGATTTTTCCGAAAAAAGATAATCGATTATTATCGATAATCGCTGACAAATTCTTGCCGATAATCGATATTGAAATTTCATATCGATTCCCAGCCTCAGAAATGAGTTATTGAATTATTGTATGTTCAATCGTACACCCCCAACTAGATTGAACATACAACCCATCGTCGAAGGTTGGACCATAAGCAGGTCCATAAACCCCGGATGATAATTCCTTAAATCAACACTGACGTGATTAGTAGTTATTTTAATAATTAATTTGCAGTGGATATGAAGTTCAGATTTATGTTTAACCTGTTTGTTGACAGAGCCCTTTTGTTGATTGTCTCTAACCATAGCTATAATATTATACCATATATATACAATCAGGGGTCATAATCCATGAAGTTACGGTCCGATACATATCAATATCGAAAGGAATCAAGATCTTATGGAGAGAAACTTCAAGTTTTGTTGAAATCAGATTAAAATTGTGAACTGTAGAGTGTCCACAAACAATTGTGGACGGACAGGGGCGACGACAATATATACTCTTCCAAAAAAGTAGGGGATATTTAGAAACAATACAAAACTGCGGAAATGCACTGCTGTTTTTATTAGAGGTAACCTGTGTATGTTAATAAAAGGCCAATTGCCTACACATGAACATAAACAGTTCATATGGGCGGCTTATCTGACGGGCCCCATTTCACTCGCAAAGAGATAACACCGTACTTTTTAAAATGAAGAGAATGAAATATGAAATGGCTGTAATATGATAAAAGGCAAAGACAGCTAGGCATTGGGTTTGTTTTGCCAAATTTACAGACAAAATACTAACAAAAAAGTGGGGGGGGGGACACTGCCCCAGGAGGTCGGGGCAAGCACCAAATAAATAGTTGCTGTCTTTACGGTATAAGGAATAAATATGCAAAATTGCAACCTGTAGACGATAAATACAAAAAATGGGTGTGGCTCTGTCCCTGGGGGTTGGAGATGGAACAATATAAATAGGTGCCGTCCTTAGCGTGTAAAGAATAAGTATTCCAAGTTCCAAGATAATCCATTCAGAATTGTGGCCTTCGGGCGCTAAAGGCAAAAACTGGACGTGGCTCTGCCGCTGGGGCTCGGGGCATTCACCAAAATCAATAGTTGACGCCCTTAGGCTGTAAGAAATACATATGTCAAGTACAAAGTTGATCCATTCAGAACTCCGGCCTGTAAAAGATAAACACAAAAATTGGGCGTGGCTTTTCCCCTGGGGGGCAGGACATGCCGTTGTCGTCCTTAGGCTATAAGGAATACATATCCCAAGTTCAAAGACAATCCATTAGGAATCGTGGCCTGTAGGTAACTCACAGAGACACAAAGAACAAATGGGTGTGGCTCTGCCCCCTGGGGTTGGACAATCACCAAAAAACAATAGAAGACATCCTTAGGGTATAAGGAATAGGTACCGTATACAAAGTTTCAAAATGATCTGTTAAGAATTGTGGCCTGTAGATGACAAAAAAATAAATACAAGAAATGGGCGTGGCTCTGTCCCAGGGGGTCGGACATGCACCCAAAAAACAATAGGGATCATCCATAGGGTGTAAGGAATAAGTGTGTAAAATTTCAAGATGATCACATAAGAATTGTGGCCTGTAGGCGACACACAGACACACACAAAGAAAATGAGCGTGGCTCTGCCCCTGGGGGTAGGGCGTGCACTCCAAACGATAGGGATGTCCCTTAGGGTACAAAGAATAAGTATGCAAAGTTTCAATATAATACGTTAAGAAATGCGGCCTGTAGACGACATACAAACAAATACAAGAATTGTGCGTGGTGATATACGTCCACATTATGAATGTGGACGTTTTTGATTTTTGTCTTAATAATGAGTAATTGCTCCACCAATCCTCAGACATTCAGCAATTTGTCGTGGCATGCTCCTAATCAACCGTCCAATCAATCACGATTTGGGGCAATCTGACCCACTGCTCTTGCAGTGCCACGGCCAATTCTTGCAGTGTTGCCTCCCGAGCAAATTAAACAAAGATACACTAAAGCAAAGATACACTAAACAGTAAATCTTATGCAAGAACCGATAGGAAAGCAAACATGGATAGATAAATCAACTCTTCTTTGAAGTGTCAAATTTGACAATGAACACCTCCCACGTGTATGGCGCTATTGCGTGTCGCATGTACAGTTCAGTGGTTCTGTTGGGGCGATAAGTTCTTCATCTGTGAACATACGCTCAAAGCATGTCAAATGTCCATGACTATTTATCCTATCGCAACCTGCATAGGTATTTGCATTTCAATATCCCTTACTTTTTTTGAAGAGTATATGTTTCATGCATATAATTACTGTTTTAATAAACTATTAATCAATGTCTAATTACAATTACATTACAACTAATTGCAACAAAAATATACATTTAATTTTTGTCAACAAAAATCACATACACAAGTTATCTCCCGTGAACCTCCGATTTGGGCACAAAGCAACGAGGCTTCTTAAAATTCAACTAAATTGTTATTTTGTGTTTCCACAGTCAATATTTTTGGAGTAATTGGGTGTTATTTTGGAGTTATTGGGTAATTCGACGCAAAATGTTATTTTGTGTTATTTTGGAGTTAGGCCTATTGGGTAATTCAACCATTATCATGGTTATCATAATCATGATGCATATATTTGAAATGAATTCCGGTAGTCTTTCAAATAAATACACTTACACTTCATCTAGCCTGTGGGAGAAAGAGAGAGGGAGAGAAATGAGGTTTAACGTCCACTCGATACAAACTATGCCATTTCGGGACTAACACATGGTTTAATTTTATTTCAATTAATCGCTTGCGCGTAGGGGTCTTTAGCAGTGGGAGGAAACTGGAGGACCCGGAGAAAACCCACGAGGTTGGACAGGCGACCCTACTCCTTGTCACGTACAACTGGGGATTCAAAACCACGCCAATTGACTCAATGACAGGCCTTATGATACAGCGCGAGCGTGCTAACTATTCGGCCACCCAACCCCCCTCATCTAGCCTGTGGAGAGATCAAAATAATTATTTGTTATATTATAATGTATTATACATTTAACATAAATTAGTTTTGTATCGAACTCAACCATCCTTAGGGTGTAACGGTGATATATTCAAACAGTTTTTTTAAATCGGATAACAATTATGACCTCTATAGGGTCCACAAGCTAAAAACGTGATTTTTCGTTCAATCAGGGGCCATAATTCAGGAAGTTACGGTCTGATATGTGCGAATATCGAAAGGAACCGAGATCTTTGGTATATAAACTTACATGTCAAGTTTCAACAAAATCGGATAAAAATTGTGACCTCTATAGGGTCCACAAGCTAAAAACGTGATTTTTCGTACAATCAGAGGCCATAATCAATGAAGTTACGGTCGGATACATGTCAATATCAAAAGGAACCGAGATCTTAGGCAGATAAACCTATATTTCATGCTTCGTTGAAATCGGAGTGTCCACAAATAAATTGTGGACGGAGTATACATAAACAAGGAAATAAACAAGCTGAGAAATGCCGACAAATATTTCAATAAGTCCGCCATCTTGGAAGTTGTATGACATGAAAAGTAAACACTGCAACTCGCGCTATATAGTGCGAAGCGCTTTCTATTCTTTGCGTCTTTATGATAGTGCTGCCTATTATATTGAACTATGATCCTGCGGCAATTTTGTTTTCATATTTATGTTACAATTTCTAATGAATGTAATTGTTTAAATAGTGTCAATTTATATTATCTTGCACGTAATGTTATTTCATCATTTGGTGCATAATTTGTGAAATTTACCGAAGAATTAATTTGTTGCGAAAGAATATTCGGTTGGAATATATTTAGTTAAATACTTACAATTACCAGCGTCTGCGTCTACTCCCACATTTTCGAGAGATGGATAGAGAACAAGCTAAAAAGAAATTGATTTTTCCTACAATCAAGGGCAATAATTCAGGAAATTACAATTCGATATGCGCAAATATCGAAAGGTTCAACAAAATCGGATAAAAATTGTGACCTCTATAGTGTCCACAAGCTAAAAACGTGATTTTTTGTACAAACAGGGGTCATAAACCAATGAAGTTTTCGATCCGATACATGCCAATATCGAAAGGAACCGAGATCTTTTGGAGATAAATCTATATTTCAAGTTTCGTCAAAATCGGATAAGAATTGTGATCGGTAGAGTGTCCCCAAACAAATTGTGGACAGACGGACAGGGGCGACGACAATATACGTCCACATGAAAATGTGGGCGTATAAAAATCTTGTATCAGATTAGGCCTAAATTATTTAAACTCAAGACATTCATTAACGATATTATTTTATATATTCAATATATAGAAAAGTCCACTTTTATTGCGGCAATCAATTGCATTAAAGGAATGTCGCACGGCAATTGAATTTTAATCATAAATAAAAGAAAATGAAGTCGTGAAGAAGCAGGCCTACATTCCACAATGTTTTGCTATTAAAGATAACACAATTTACGAATTATTCAATATATATTTATTGATATAAAAATGAAAGCCCACAAACTTTGTTCCACGTACATTTTGTCCATAACCCAAGAAGTAGTAGAATGATGGGCACAGAAGTTTCAGCAGAACCGGACAAAAATGATGGGAGGATCCACAAACTTAGTACCTATTTGACTTTCTGTGTAAAAGTCAGGGGTCATAACCCAAGGTATATGCATTAAATGCTTTGCCCATATTTTTGTAAAGGGGAGGACCTGGGTTTGGGAACAGTTTATTTTGCATGATGAACAGGTTCCTGTGGGGGCATAAAAAGCCAATAATTGTTGCAGATCTGAGCCACAATGTTTGACACTGGTTGAGCATTATGATTATACTGAAAACTGCATTGAGACCACATATCTATTTGACAGGTGGTGCAAAAACTAAGGGGGCGCAAAATCTCTATTCCATGAAGCAAAGTGTATCATTGCGTCTCCTTCAGTTAGCACTAAATCAAACTCATCCGAGATCTTTGGGATATACATATTTAAGTTTCATCAAAATCGGACAAAGAAATTGAGACTGTAGGGTGTCCACAATCACAAGTGGAACAAAATTGTGAGACAAGATATACTAAATCGAATTCACAGATATAATTTTTCGAAGTACAGATTTTTCATCACGAGGTACATCTGTCTGTACGCAAGTTAAAATACAACTATCACTCATGTTTTGATTTAAATATCTTTATGGAATTCACAGGCTTTAAACCACATTTTATTTCAACAATATATAATAGACGTCTTTAGCAATAGCAGTGGGAGGAAACAGCAAATATGGTTCACAATCAACTAATAACACAGTCAAGAAATATAATGGTTCATTTTCAACAATATACCATAATTCAAGTTGTAACTTAAAGATACATTATAGGAGATTAGATAAAGAGTTGGCAGTTCTTGCTATAAAGAGCTGACAGTTACAGTCAAATTACTTCACTCGGCGCCCAGAAAATCTTATTTTAACCCTTTCAATGCTAGACGTAAATCCACTGCCTGTGCTAGACCCTTTTTTGAGGAAAAAAGGGGGGTTGGAACTGAATGCCAAACAGTACTTATGGAAGCTTTTATGAAAAATCTTTTTGTCTGTTGGGATGGGCATGAGGTTGGGCTAAGAGGAAAAAATAGAATTTTGGAAATTTGCTTAATAATGTAGTCTCGTGACGTCATGGCGGCCATTTTGGATTTCTCATTTCTCACTAAAGCTAACACGAAAACGAATTTTTCTCCATGAAATACTTATGAGATATTGTTTTTTTCACTGGATTTTGATAAAGATATATAAAATGAACAAAAATATCAATAGCAGCCATGAGCAATACCACCATGAACAAGCACATCACGTCTCCTGCTGCCATGACCATATGCGGATTGCAATACCTTGTTTTTACTTTCACTTTCACTCCCAAGTTCCATATCATTATCAATATAGTCAGTCAATAGATCTACACATTCGGGACTCAGGAATTGCCTACATCTTTTACGATCCAGCAGGCCAGCATTATTATCAACATTAGAATTATTGTCAGAATCTACTGCAGACACAGGGCTATCATGTTCACGTTGGGCTTGTTCATCATGCACAGGAGACATAGCTAGCCATGGGCGGAACGTCGCGCAGCAAATCACACACTTTATAATACCAATCACTGTCCTGACTACTATCATTATCAAGTAACTGGAAACGAAGTATGTGTATCACCCGTCTCGAAATTGTCCACGTGTTGGTCAGCAAGACCTCATTCACGACTTCGTCGAGAGTGCATCGTCTACGTTATCACTATGCACTCCGCCATTTTACAGTTTGCCGCTTTGAAACACGTGGAAATATGTTCTTGTGTATAGAAAATACAATAGATGGCACTTGCAGTTTACGGTACTAATTTTAGCGAGGGCTTTACTGAGTACACAGTAATACCGGGTACGCGTATTTTACCGACATTTTATAATACCCGGTACTACCGGGTATACGCAATGAAAGGGTTAAAAACACTGTAAACTCGGTTGTCAGTGTATATTACCGCTGTAACGATAATAAAGAATGTCTTGATTATCCACTTTTGCAGTTAATCATCATTAATAGTTTATGTAACATTTCTGGCCTAAAGAAAGTCCTGCAATTGCAATAGGCAGATCTAGCTTGAACAAAATGTATGTTTAACAAACATGTAATAATAATAAACTTTTAGTTACACATACGTGTAATAACAGACTTTTAGTTACACATACATGTAGTATGTAATAACAATAAACTTTTAGTTACACATACGTGTAATAACAACAGACTTTTAGTTACACGTAGTATGTAATAACAAACAATAAACTTTTAGTTACACATGCATGTAATAACGAAATGATATGGGGTTTAACGTCCTACTGTTCTGCTTCTATACTGGGCTAATGAAGACGGGCATACGCCATACAGTGTGCTATGAGGGAAATTTTGCCCAGGCAGCGGCACTATCGCCTACTCTTATATCGAATTCCAACTGCCAAGGGATCGTTTACGTGCATTCCAATGTATACACGGGACCTCGGTTTTTTGTTTCATCCGAAGGACTAGACAGCTGTCCTTGTCAGGCCCTCTGTTCTGCACCACTGACAAGGGGAAACCACGTTGGAAAATCGGGATGAACTTTCTGGGCCAATGCAGGGATCGAACACCCGACCTCCAGGCTAGCGAGCCAGCGTCTTAACCACCTAGCCACCATGGCTCCCTCATGTAATAACAACAGACCTTTAGTTACACATAGGTGTAATAACAACAGACTTTTAGTTACACATACCTGTAATAACAACAAACTTTTAGTTACACATAGTATGTAATAACAAACAAAGTTTTAGATACACATATCTGTTAAACAACATCATCAAAAACACACTTTTATGGATAACAATTACTATGGTTTATTTCACTGCGACGTTTCAACAAGGTTTCACAAGTCGTTATCAAGCATATACACAAATAGATAAAAAATGAGAAAGATATGAATATAAATATACAAACATCAGTGCGAACTATCCAATGGAATGCAAGGTGAGTGAGCATGATTAGCTATAACAAGCTATTGATGTAACAAAGGTGCATAATCGTATATATATTAGAATTGGCTTATTGTACAATTAAAAGATGAAACAGGGGATTAACCAAGATTAACAAATATTGAAACCATACACAGTGTACCATAACGGAAACCAGTATATACTAAGATTACTAAATAAACATACAAGAAGATCAAACTGGGGGTTTATAGAATTATATCGAAACCATAATGTTTACATTGATTATAACAGTTAAGAAATATAGAAATTTACGGTTATGTTTTAAAGTTAAGTAATAAGTTGCATATATGTATTTACAGGTGACTATATATTAAAGGGTTGAATAAAATATAAATAAATAATGATAAATTAAGCAGAAGGCCCTATGATGAAACCTTTTTATAATTATAAATATGAGAGGTATGATATATTGTAATTGAGTTACATAACATAAAATACTGTGAATAGCTAAATAAATTATAGAAAATAATTGAAACATACAAATTTTACATATTGATAACAGAGGATTATAAAATGTGAGGGTTGTGGGTATGGAATATACAATGAATTCGGTAATGGAAAATGCCAGTAGTTAAATATGGTTTTGCATGGGGAATTACTTAGGGGGACTGTGTTACAATTTGATAATGCGGTCATATGCTCTGGGGATATAGACGCCTGGGTCTCGATTCAGTTTCGGTTCATGTCTTCTGATATTGATCGCCTCATGTATTCTTCTGATTCTTTTGCTGTGGTGGTTCAAAGCCAACGTTTTAACTTTGGTCCAATCGACACGGTGTCGTGGGTTGTCATTCAGATGTTCAGCAACTGCAGATTGGTTGGTGGGGGCTTTTGACATGTGTTCTTTCAGTCGGATATCTAATGGTCTTTTAGATTCTCCAATGTAACTTTGCTGGCAACTGCAGTTGATTTTGTAGACACAGCCTTTTGGTGAGAAGGGTTTGGTGGGGTTCAACTTTCCATTCGCTTTTGCTATGTCTTTGGTTGTTGCGCCCTTCAAGAAAGTGGTTTCAATATCTGCTTCCCTTTTCAATAATCTTCTGATTTGGTGAGAGATGTTGCCGTGGAAAGGTATAAAGATTCTAATTGGAGGTTTATCGTTTTGGGGTTTATCAGGTTTTGGTAGGTCGGCAAGTGTGGCATTGATGAGCTTGTTGACCATTTGTTCTGGGTATCCGTTGTGCTGGGTGAATACATTTTTCAAGTGTTGAATTTCTGCGGGAAGGGATTCAGGGTCACAAATATTCTTGGCTCTTTTGGTTAAAGTGGTGATAATGTCGAATGCAGGTTCCATATACTCTGAGTCGTTGAGTTTCTTCTCTGAAGTTTCCTTTCATGTAGACAGGGAAGTCGTAGAGACTTTGCATTGTTAGGTTTTATCTTCTCCCAAGATTCCAATTTCTTGATGTAGGTTTCACAAATTGCGATGGGATTATCGCTTTCTTCGTCAAGTTTTCTCATGGCTTTTGAGAAGTTATTCGTAGAAGGGATATGACTGTTGCTTTATATTAGCCTGTAATCGGCTAGATAACTTAGAAGTTCTTCCGGGTCACTGGTCCTTTTTTCGAAACAAATCTTGAAACTGCTTTGCCATTTCTGGAATTGTAGGCGGTCACCTTTACACACAATAGGCTTGAGGGGTGGAAAGGTCATTCTAACCATTAATTGACCAAGTTTTTCTACATCAGTCAATGATGAAACTTCTTCCTTTAAAAAGGGAATGTGTGCTCTTGGCTGCATTTAGTTACCGTTATCGGAGTCGGTATCACTGATTCTCTAGTAGGTTCTTCAAGATCTACAATTGATGCTGGGTGTCGGGATTTTAAAGTATCAATGAAACTTTCTGGTCGATCTTCAAATTCATTTAATTTGTCATCATCGAAGGATTCCAGCTTTGCCTTTAACCTTGACTGCAAATATTCTACTTTCAATTCCAGATTCTTAACATGTTGTTTGTGTTCCAACTCCATTTGTCGGTGAATTTCATCTTGTTTAAGCTTGATCATCTCTGCTTCTTGTTTCTCCTTTTCAGTCTGAATCTTTGTTTCGGCTATCGAGGATTCTAGAATAGCCGAACGTCATCTCTCAGATTTCTGAGAGTATATCGTACTCCTACCACTTCTGGAACTACGAGTCCTTTGGGCTCCAGCCTCGAAATCCAAATTTTTGTCTGCTAAAATATCTCTTTTTATATTAAGCTATCTTTGGATCCCCAGTATTCTTTCTGCAGTAATATCATACAGCGTAGTGTCTTCTTTAAGAACGGTCTCATCTTGAAGGGTTAGATGTTCAATTTTACTAAAACTTTCAGTAAATTCAATTCTGTGGACGTTAAGTTCTATCAAGATTGGGGGGGGTTGGATGGCTGAATGGTTAGCGTGCGTGCGCTGTATCATAAAGTCTGTCATTGAGTCGACTGGCGTGGTTTCGAATCCCCGGTTGTACGTGACAAGGAGTAGGGTCGCCTGTCCAATCTCGTGGGTTCTCTTCGGGTCCTCCGGTTTCCTCCCACTGTACAGTAGACGAGAAGGCCGCCCTAGCCTTGCTAATTTGTGAACGTCTACCTTTCTCTGACATATGCAATGGAGAGGGTCTTCCTGGTGGGGTGTGGTGCTGTGAGACTGACGGTTCTTCCATTTTCAATTTGTTGTGTCACCACCGTGCCTTAGAATACAGCTGACTGGATGATTTGGTTTGTCAAATTAATTTGGGAAATGTTTAATACTGTGGATACGCACTCAATCTTTTTTCTGAATAAAAATTATGTCTGTGTGTCGATCTTTTAAATTGAGGTGTCATACACTGAACAGTGGTTTTCTACAAAATATAAACAAAAACTTATGTGAACGATGTCTGATCTAATTAATTGGAGGGAAGGGGGGTAAATATTACAAATTATGAAATAAATAAACAAGTACCACGTCATGAAATGCTCACGAAATGAGGAAATATGATTACTTACAAACATTGCTTTCCCAAAGTCTTGGAAATAGTTAAAGAGTTGTCAAAACTTATAAAATTCAAGTTTTTAATCTGTGGGCTGTCAGAGATCACATTTCGAATATGCATGCGAGAAAAACCGTGTGAGCGATTATCCAAACTGGAGTAAAATTATTGATTGCGATAATTAAAGGGACGCAACCCCAACAATTCTTTTATTAAATAAAAGTAGAAGTTGTGTACATTACTATATAGATTAATCTATCAAGTTTGTTTTCTTATATATATATACCAGCGGCTGCCAGGCAGGATACGCCCACATTTTCGAGAGATGGATAGAGAACAAGCTAACAAGAAAGTGATTTTTCCTACAATCAAGGGCCATAATTCAGGAAATTACAATTCGATATGCGCAAATATCGAAAGGAACTGAGATCTTTGTGTTATAAACTTACATTTCAAGTTTCAACAAAATCGGATAAAAATTGTGACCTCTATTTGAGAACAAACGGCAGCCATTTTGTCTGTCAATTTTGGGCCGATTTTCACGAAATTCGAATTCAGCCGTCCTTAGGGTGTAACGGTGATATAATAATACGATTTTTTAAATCGGATAAAAATTATGACCTCTATAGGGTCCACAAGTTAAAAACGCAATTTTCCGTACAATCAGGGGTCATAATTCAGGAAGTTACGGTCTGATATGCGCGAATATCAAAAGGAACTGAGATCTTTGGGTTATAAACTTACATTTCAACAAAATCGGATAAAAATTGTGACCTCTATAGGGTCCACAACCTAGATATACCATATTTTTACGCTATTTGAGAACGAACGGTGGCCATTTTGGTCTGTAACGGTGATATAATAATACTTTTTTTTAAATCGGATAAAAATTATGACCTCTATAGGGTCCACAAGCTAAAAACGTGATTTTTTGTACAATCAGGGGCCATAATTCAGGAAGTTACAGTCCGATATGCTCGAATATCGAAAGGAACCAAGATCTTTGGGTTATAAACTTACATTTCAATTTTCAACAAAATCGGATAAAAATTGTGACCTCTATAGGGTCCACAACCTTGATATACCATATTTTTACGCTATTTGAGAACGAACAGCGGCCATTTTGCTGTCAATTTTGGGCCGATTTCCACGAAATTCGAACTCAACCTTCCCTAGGGTGTAACGGTGATATAATAATACGGTTTTTTAAATCGGATAAAAATTATGACCTCTATAGGGTCCACAAGCTAAAAACGCGATTTTTCGTACAATCAGGGGCCATAATTCAGGAAGTTACGGTCCGATATGCGCGAATATCGAAAGGAACTGAGATCTTTGGGTTATAAACTTACATTTCAAATTTCAAAAAAATCGTATAAAAATTGTGACCTCTATAGGGTCCACAAGCTAAAAACGTGATTTTTCGTACAATCAGGGGCCGTAATCCATGAAGTTTCGATCCGATACATGCCAATATCGAAAGCAGCCGAGACCTTTTGGGGATAAACCTATATTTCAAGTTTCGTCAAAATCGGATAAGAATTGTGACCTGTAGAGAGTCCACAAACAATTGTGGACGGACGGACAGACGTCCGGACGGACGGACGTCCGGACGGACAGGGGCGACGGCATAATACGTCCACATGAAAATGTGGGCGTATAAAAAAGTTTACAAGCCAACAGTGAGGCTGATGTCCCCCGCCGAAATCCCAAATAAATAGATGACATATTAATTAATGCTCATCTTCGAACTCCATCAAGGCATTGACCTAATAAACACCTACACCAAGTTTGAACTAATTATTACGATTGCACTAGTGGGTAGCGTAGAATTAGGCCTACTAGTAGCCTACTACACTATAATAATAGGCTTGGTCGAGATTTTGATTTGGCTTTTCCTAACCTATTTAATTAAATGTTCATACTTACTTGTAAAAACTAACACCCTGTGCTTTCGTCGAGGGTTTTTTTGTGGAGAAAACATCTAAAAGCAAAACACTGGAGTCCACGCAGATCGTTTTTCGTGTGTGGTTGAGTGGAGGGATACGAGTGATCCGCCATATTGTTTACACTGACTACACCTTCCAAGATGGTGCCTGACAGTCCCGTCACCAGACGTCAAAAGTCACGTGATTGCTATTCTAGTCTATATTTTTATGTGAAACCCTAATAATTTCCAGGACTGGGACATATATATACAGAAAGTTATAGTGACAGTGGTATACATAATTCAATGAATAGCCTGACTTGTGCGTAAATACTGATAATTGAATATGGCAATGTAGTCAGATGAAATAGCTTTTGTCTACAAATTGGAAAACAGAAGACCTGGACTTCATAAGTGGACATAGAGGATATTTGTCGTTTTAGAGTGAATAACATATTTTATTTCATCGCGAAGCAAGAAAACTTATATTTTCACGAATGCCTAGCAAGAGTGAAAATATAAACGTTTTCTTGCTTAGAGACGAAATAAAATATGTTATTCACGACAAAACGACAAATGTTCTATTTATTTTATGATTTTACAATCATTTTAGGTAAAAACAACTAGCCAGTGGAATAACACTTTTATTTCACTGATAAAACGCGGTATTCCACTGCTGATCATAAAATAAATGATTATATTTATGCACATTCAAAATTTTGTGTTCATAATCTGCGTAAGGGAACAAAATAAATGGATGATTTAACAATTGCCATCCACTATCAATCCAATATTTCCTTGTGATTGAAATTTTGAATATTAAAAAGACTGCTTTAGATTCAGGGCCCTACTTTGCATAAAGAACTTGGTGTTAATCTTTAAGGCACCATTTCAGAATATAGTATTCTAATTCATACCACGTACATCATAGCATGTCTAGCAAATTGTGGTTTATACATAATTAAGATTAGAGAATTCAGTTATTCTTTTAAATCATTCCTTTTTGGTCCCAAGCTTCATTATGCAATATTATTTAAAGTTATTGTGTCCCAAAAAGTGTGACGGACAGACAGACGAACCCATTTTAATGCAATTTGTTCGATTTATTTTTCAAAAATCTGAGTTTAGAAAATAATCTTAACTAATTATTACGATTGCACTAGTGGGTAGCGTAGAATTAGGCCTACTAGTAGCCTACTACACTATAATAATAGGCTTGGTCGAGATTTTGATGTGGCTTTTCCTAACCTATTTAATTAAATGTTCATACTTACTTGTAAAAACTAACACCCTGTGCTTTCGTCGAGGGGTTTTTTGTGGAGAAAACATCTAAAAGCAAAACACTGGAGTCCACGCAGATCGTTTTTCGTGTGTGGTTGAGTGGAGGGATATGAGTGATCCGCCATATTGTTTACACTGACTACATCTCCCAGTTGAATATATGAATGATTAATAAATATATGCATCTCTGGGGGCTGAAATTAACTTTAAAAGCTTGCATAGTTCCCATTTATGCACTCGTAAAACATTAAACTGATGAAATAAAGTCTTTTCGAAATAGCACTTCATACAAATTACATTGTTCATCTTTCAATCATTTCTTTTTTTGATTTCAATGTGTTTAGGAAAAGAAACCAGCGCCTGCCAGGCAGGATACGCCCACATTTTGCAAGAGATGGATAGCGAACAAGCTAAACAAAAAACGATTTTTCGAACAATCAAGGGCCATAATTCAGGAAGTTATAATCCAATATGTGCGAAAATCGACAGGAATCAAAATTGTGACTTCTAGAGTGTCCACAACCTTGATATACCATATATTTACACTATTTGCGTACGAGGGGTCGGGGTGGCCATTTTGTCTGGCAGTTTTGGTCCGATTTTCACGAATTTCAAACTCAACCATCATTAGGGTGTAACGGTGATATATTAAAACGTTTTTTTAAATCGGAAAGAAATTGTGACCTCTAGAGGAACCACAAGCTAAAAATGTGATTTTTAATACAATCAGGGGCCATAATTCAGAAAGTTATGATCCGATATGCGCAAATATGCGCAAACAGTCGTCTAATGATCATTTATAATTCTGGTGAAGCCAAAATTAATATTGTTTGGCCATTATGACCAAACTGTTTGACCGATATGACTAACTGGCTGCTGAGTGATATGACCAAAGTAGGGTTATTTTGACAAAAATGGATTTTGGCCGTTATACTATAGTATAACTTAAGGCTGTTATGACTAGCGATGCTAAACGCCGCTAGAGGCGCTGGGTGTACTATTTTCAGACATCACAAAAAGCTGACCGAGAAAAGTATACGTAGTGTTACACCTTCTCATGAATATTCAGTGTCAAACATTGACCACGTGTTGTTTTCTATAGAGAAAAATACATGAACTAGGTGTCAAGCAGAATTTTATGGCGCTCAGGTAAGATTTTCTGATATTTTTCGTTTATTGAAGTTTTGAAGTTAATAGAAGTTTTCGAAAAAGGCCCTCAACGCTCAAGATTTTGGTATATTTGGAAGACCCATTTCATTAACTACTTACATGTAGTTTGACCGTTTAAGTCAAAATCCCCTGTAGGAATCTGTAATACGGCAGAAAGTGGAACCGGGAGGAGTCAAGAAAAGACAACTCTTTGTAGGACCATATCTGGGATCAGACCACAATGCATTTTTCGTCTACCTTTTCATTCTTATTTAGGCCTATTTGACATAAGTTTGAAGAATTTAGATGATTTTTGCATAATGTCGATATCAATATTTTTATTTTTAATTTTGGTTACAAATTATTTCTGAGAAAATTATATCCCCAGAAAGTATTTCAATCTGTACTTAGAATATAATCAAACTGTCTTTATTCAATGCAGCACTCTTTATTGTAACTCCAGAAATAACAATAATCTGAAGAGGAATGGGAATAAATTGTTTTTGTACCAGACAATTTTTTTTTTTCAGGCATTGAAACAAGCACCAATATTCTTGCCCACCCCCACCCCCTCACTCCATGCTTTTTTGTAGATTTTAAGTGTTATTGCTTGTGTTACCGTAACTGAAATAAGTATATTTTTATTGGGCATATAGTAATTGTTGTTTTCCATTTCTGAAACAACTATTCTTTGGCAACTGATTAGCTGTCACCTACAAAATGAACACTATTAAGTGTGTCTATGTATTTTATTTATTATTAACGTGTCACCATCTATATATACAAGACTGAAAATTTCATAACCTCTTTTCAGCAGTGTACCGTTACCTCCCTGTTTTACCTTGACATTTAAAGTAGCTGTCACGAAATAAATAAACAAGATAACAATATGAAAACATTCTGTGTGTAGCCTATTCATTACACCAAGAAACAGATTGGGTAAAGATTTCAAAGTTCTGGGATTTCTACGTGGTTGCCATGGTTAATAACCGTTATGTCAATTTTTTGATGTGACCTTGAACGAAAATGGTCTCGGTCGTAACTTTGAGAGTCTGTATCGGGATAATTTGTTTCGATCAGGTATATCTTGAACTTCAATTTCTGCAAGTTTCATACTAGCCTATAGATCTACCTTTTAATATTATCTCTGAGATATTAGCTTCGGTCAGTTTTTTTGCCTTTTTAAAAAATGCTGTAATTTAGTGTCTCCAATTCGCGATCTTAAAAATGTCATAACTTTTTTAATTTTCAATATTTTTTCAAAATTCTTACAGATTATTAAATCAAAATAGTTGACACTTGCACTTTGCAGGGAAATGGTCATTTTAGAGACATTTTGTGTATTTCAAAACTCGTTGGCATCGCTATAAATATGACCACATTCCTTGCTTGTCATTGGGTTGTCATTCAGATTAATAATTTAAATTATGGATTTAGAGAAAATCATGCTACCCACATCGAAACGGCCTTACTAACATAACATAGTTACCGTACTTACATAGTTTTTGAGGTCCTGTTCTTCCAGTGCCCCTCGAGATTGGCACTTTTTTTTCTCATATTCATATCTTGTCATTTTTGTTAAAATCAAGGCACGTTTTGGTTGAAAGATTGGTGCAATGTCACTCCCCAAGTTAACAAATTTCATTGCATGTCCCTTTCTCGCATTTGGGGTTGAAACCACGGTTCTACATGACCTACTATTACTAAAACTAAACTTCAGGCCAAGCCCTTCATACAAAATTGAACGCAATCTTTTGAGTTTATATGCATATTGTCTCCATGACTCCTTATGAAAACACATCGTATGAGCTGCTCTGGGATAAGTTTTTTATTTATAAACATAACATATTATTTACACTGAACTAAATATTCTTAATTTTAGTAAAACTTAACAATATCAATCACGAGAAACTTTCGCAAATGTGCACTAAGCATGGCCGAGTTGCAAAGTACAATTGAGCAGAAGAGGAGTGCGCATCACGTGACTGGCTGTATTATATGGACTCAGACTAGCAATTATTTGCCCATTGACTTCAATGTTAAATGGCTGTAACATCACAGGCTGTAGCTTTTTTCTCAACATTCCGTTGGTTCCAATCTTTATAGGCACAATGGGGACAACATTTGGCAATCTCCTCATCATAATTTTGTAGGGGGTTGACCATTTAGGTTTTTTGCTACACGGATTTGAAGTTGACTGGGGTGAAAATCTCACTTCCGACACAATGATTGCTCTGCAGAAAGACACTTTACACCCCCTATCCCTCCGCTGTAATATCATCAGTATTACCCAAAACTGCTATGAAATTGCAAATTTGATCCCTTTTCTCCAATTCTAGACCAAAAAGTCAACCCAAAAATGCAGGAAGAGGGGAGAAAAAAATTAAGGGAAAAATTGTCTATTTATAACTCGCAGGGAAATAATTACTAGTCTTAGACCATATCGTCTGTTCTATGTGTTTGTTGCTATATTTATAATGTGGGTTTTATGGATTTGGACTTTACGACTTAATACGGTAATTAATAATGGCATGTTGCGTTAATTGAAATGTATGGAAACTTTATATTATATTTGTAAAGTAAAAGATTAAATCAACATTTTAAAAATGTGTTTGAAATAAAATTAAAATTTTACATGTCTGTGTTAACCGTTCTTTGTTGTAGGACTACTTTATTAAGATCTTTATTATTTAGGAGTATTTCATGAAAACAAAACATTTAATAATGAAATGTTCTTTTAATTAATCAATACGACAAATTTTAAAACGTTTTTATTTAACAATGTTTAAGACACTTTCAGCCTGCCAGGAAATCCAAGATTAATTGTTACCCGCACACTGTTAGTCTAATAAATTAATCGACACTAAAACAACAGGAACTTATAAAGGTTTTAATAAAAATTAGAAACATATATGATACATATAATTTTCGGTTGGGGATAGCAAGGTCAAATTCGGGTATCCGAAATTACGTGACTTCGGGACGATTTGTGGTCGTCTCTAACTATGTAATATTAATAATTACTTACAAAACACTTCTAAAAACACTTTCTACTACCAGACATAAAGACTAAATATAAATAAAACACTGTGTTCAAACGCTGTCAAAACACTTCCTTGAGCCAGGATAATAATATCCAGTTTTCAAGACGAAAAGGCTAAATATACATAAAAACAGTTCGATCAAACACTGTTAAAAAAACACTTTCTTGAAACACTTCTTGAGCCAGGATATTACTATCCAGTCAAAGACGCAAAGGCTAAATAAAACACTTCGTTAATTATACTTTCTCAAAACACTTCTTGAGCCAGGATGTTAATATCCCATCAAAAATATTTACTTACAAAATCTGCCCACTAAATATTATAACAAACTAAGTGAAAATACATATAAATACATAGTAAAGTTCTTGCTTGAAAATACAGTCGGCAGACACAATTAACAATAATAAAAACATAGGCAGCATGCTCAATTAGAAATATATACTCTTACACAATATAAAAATATCAAAATATTAAACAGGCGATGACTGTGCCGAGAAAACGATAGATTTTACTAGAGTAGCGATAGGCACCAAAACTTACACCCATAGTCTAAATATAGAACTACGGAGCGCTTTTCCGGAAAACGAAATACAAATAATTAAGATAGCTACGGCTACACTACCCACGACTCCGAAAATCGATCGTCCTCGATCGAAATAGTAATTATAATGAACAAATTAAACATTTCAAAACAATGATAACTGGAATAAACTTATAAAGTTCAAAATGTCAAATCATTAAATCACAGTTCAAGTCACTTTTACTCCAACACGCGACATATTGTCCAAATTTCAGCTCGCAAACGCGATGTTTTCGCGAAATCAGTTCACACTGATGATCTATAAAATCACAGTTTAAAGAATTAACACAGTCATTAGAGTTGAAAATCACTGATTTGTTCCCGCGATATATATATTCATCACAACACAAATACAAATAACGTATACAGTCAACACACTTTTATATCACTATGAACCACGATCAGTTCAACACGATAATTGTCGATTAAACTCGCAAACATTACTTAAAGTTCACTTTTCGTTATCTCTTTTCTTCTAATTTTTCCAAGGGCGGTGGGGGAGCTTCATCGACGGGCCAATACAAAGATTGTAGCGTTGTCCTGAAACCCTTCAGTTTCCCGTTACCATCAAAGTCTGCAACTTCCTGTCCCCATCTAGGTATAAGTCGGTAAAGGCGTTCTTTTCCAGCAGCCTCTGATGTTTTGTGTATGGATTCTTTAATTGTAAATCCCAATGGCTCATCTGAGTTAGACATAGCAATGGGCCATAAGGGTGGGGGAGATGTTGATACATCGGAAGTTTTAGGCCTTGCATCAGATTTCATAGGTGACTTATCCTTCCTGGGACTCAAAGATATTGTAGGCAGTTTCTTTGGACTTAACGAAACTGCAACAGATTCTTTAGGGCTAAAAGACATATCAACAGGTACTTCAAGATCAACAGTCTTCTCTTCGTTCGACAAAGTCGATTCGGGCTGCTGAGAAATTTGACAAACAAAACGTTTGGTAGCCTCCGAATCCACAACACTAGCTGGACTAGAACCAACAGAATTACTTGTTACTGTTGCTACCGGAACAGTCTTCAGTGTAGATTTTGAAGTATTACCTTGAGACTTTGCAACTTCATCCATGACAAGCTTAGCATATATATCATCTGTATTGTCGTTCTTCGGCAAATGTGTAGCTAGATGTCTTCTCCAGAAATATTTTGAGCGAAACCTCTCTTTACAATCAATAAAATGACAATGATAATTGTAAGACAAAACATCTGGCGGTAATTTGGATGGTTGGCAAATCGGTGGATGACTCCCAATTTCTATACAAGGAGACATAAGTTCCGTTCTACCAACGTCATCACTATCAACCGCAAAAGCCTTTATATGCCTGGACAAAGTAGTCACTGTAATATTATACTGCTGACTTGTTAGGCTTTCCTTACAAGATTTAAGCAAAGTATCAATCAAAGAACCACGAACCAAATCATCCTTTTCGGTACCCGATTCGGGGATAACACGACATACACCAATTCCACCCTTAGTCTGACATGGGATCACCTGACCACCAACATAAATCTCTGACAAAGGAACATTAATAATAACATTTTCCTCTTTTGCAAAATCTAGACCAAGAATAGCCTTTGTTGGCATGGTCACAACTGCAAATGGGAAAACAAAACTCTTATCGGTAACTTCGATCTTAAGAGATGCACGACCCTTAACGTTTAAAGGCGAGCCATCAGCCTGTAACAGCTTACAATTAACCGGACGCAACTCGGTTTTCTCTTCAAACGAATCATAAAAATCTTCTGAAATCATCGACAGGCTAGCACCTGTATCAACTAAAAATTCTGTGTCCAGCCCCTCTACTTTGCCTTCAACAAAAATACCGGAACTGGAAGGGATCACAACACCAACAGTTCTGTCTAAGCTAGAATGATGTGACCTTGAAGGTGCTGGCATGGGAACTGGTACAGCAGGTGTATCTCTCTGATTAGTCTGCTGAAATGGTACCCTCCCATCTCGCCAAGAGCCAACAGGGGGACTCTTGCGAGGTGAGGGACATGTCGTAGAATAATGCCCTAACTCTAGACAATTAAAGCATGTTACTTCAGACAGGTCTCTTCTTTTCCTATCTGAAATCTTATTTTCTGACTCTCGTAACTTCTCTTTCACTTCTTTTAATTCTTCTTTCAAACTTGCTATCATTTTATGCAGTTCAGAACTCTCAGATTCTGCCTTCTTTCCAGACTTGGGTTTTGCATTAGCTACATGAGTGGAGCGTACATCGGGATCTGAATGTTTGATGGCCTCTAACTCCATAGCATGGTGTAGTGCGGCATTCAAATCTCGGGGACGTGCTTGGCTTACAAGCATTCTCATCTGGCTATCTCCAAAATACTGGATAAGATGGTTTTTAGCCATCTCTTCTTTCGTTATTTCACTACTTCTGGGATAAGCAGAATACACCAGGCGGTGGACAGCTTGAGCAAACTCCGACAAACTTTCATTGTTCCTTCTTCGTCGTTCTCGTAACTGTACCTTGTGCATCTCTGCTAACTCCGGAGGATCAAATTTCTGCTTTAAAGCTTCTACCAAACAATGGTAGTTAAGAACATCAGTTGGTTTCAACGTACCAAATATATCACTTGCCTTACCTGTAAGACTAATCGCCAAAAATCTCGCTTTATCACCTTCACTCCATGAGTTGATCTCTGCAGTGACTTCAAATTGAACCAAATAATCATTCAATCGTGTTTCACCATTATACTTAGGAGGCATCGCGATAGGCTTAGCCAACCTTTGTAATGGTCTAGCATCGGCTGTCTGAGCTCTGTCAAATCCAAACATTTGACTGTCTGCTTTTCTGGCCCTTCTGTTAGATTCTGGAGAACAGCGACTGGAACCACTGGCTAAGGTTGAGATATTAGACACAGGTCCATACATATTATCTCTCTGTCGTTGAGTATCTACTGGCGTAGACGTCCTTGTTCTAACAGGATTCGAATCTCTGTAATAATCTGCAGCTCTCTCCAAACCTGAAGTAGATGAACTGAAACGAACACTGGATTGACTTTGATTCTGACATTGAACAGGAGATCTGCTCATGTCAGAAAATAAAGATGGTGAATTAACAGGAACTGTCGATCTCTGACTCATGAATGATGGAGGAACAGCATCAACCCTTGTTTGGGATAACATCCTCCCAAGCGTTGCAATGTCGCTGTTATACGAATCCGTAAGTTCTGCAATAGCAGCCTCCAACTCTCCAAGACTCAAGTTATCAAGTCTATTCATGTTGACAATTGATGACATCTCCACAGCGATAAAACATAGTATAACTCCAAACATCAACTTCTTCCCAATTCTTCACAAAACTATCCCACTCCAGCCACCAATTAAACTTTAGTGTTACCCGCACACTGTTAGTCTAATAAATTAATCGACACTAAAACAACAGGAACTTATAAAGGTTTTAATAAAAATTAGAAACATATATGATACATATAATTTTCGGTTGGGGATAGCAAGGTCAAATTCGGGTATCCGAAATTACGTGGCTTCGGGACGATTTGTGGTCGTCTCTAACTATGTAATATTAATAATTACTTACAAAACACTTCTAAAAACACTTTCTACTACCAGACATAAAGACTAAATATAAATAAAACACTGTGTTCAAACGCTGTCAAAACACTTCCTTGAGCCAGGATAATAATATCCAGTTTTCAAGACGAAAAGGCTAAATATACATAAAAACAGTTCGATCAAACACTGTTAAAAAAACACTTTCTTGAAACACTTCTTGAGCCAGGATATTACTATCCAGTCAAAGACTAAATTAAACACTTCGTTAATTACACTTTCTTAAAACCTTCTTGAGCCAGGATGTTAATATCCAGTCTAGAAGACAAAAGGCTAATGCATGGAGTTCGTTCGTTCGTTTCTGGGGTTTTACGTCCATTGCATGGAGTTCGTTCGTTCGTTTCTGGGGTTTTACGTCCACTTCCACCTAAGGTGATATCGTAGACATTGCATGGAGGCAATGAGACTCAACTTATTCATCCACCTAGTAATAAAAGGTGGGGTGAAATCCTAAACTAACAGACACAAAATAAATAAAAGAACCCATGCCTCAACTAAACCAACATGACACATGGCTTACAACATGCATAAATAATAATTTGAAAGGATAAAATATACTAAATAAGACTTAAATTAAACATGCCTACTAATTAATAAATTCTTGATAAACAAGAAGCTAATATTATCTCCCTTGGACAAGTCGGCATGGAATCTAAAATCCAGACACGGGTACTATCCAAAAAATATGCAGAACTTTTGACACAGAGTAGGCACCACAAAACTAAGGATAGGCACGGATAGCTAGATAATTTATCTACCAGATGCATATAAGTTCCCATCAAAAATATTTACTTACAAAATCTGCCCACTAAATATTATAACAAACTAAGTGAAAATACATATAAATACATAGTAAAGTTCTTGCTTGAAAATACAGTCGGCAGACACAATTAACAATAATAAAAACATAGGCAGCATGCTCAATTAGAAATATATACTCTTACACAATATAAAAATATCAAAATATTAAACAGGCGATGACTGTGCCGAGAAAACGATAGATTTTACTAGAGTAGCGATAGGTACCAAAACTTACACCCATAGTCTAAATATAGAACTACGGAGCGCTTTTCCGGAAAACGAAATACAAATAATTAAGATAGCTACGGCTACCGGTTACACTATAACAGAGAGAGAGAGAGAGAGGGGGGAAGAGGGTAGAGAGAGAAGACCCCATAAACATTGCCACATGGGGACCATATGGGGAAAAATGGGCTGTGGGCCCAGGTGATACCACAAGGTCCCCATATAGGACCCATATTATCTTACCACATACAAATGTACGCAAATACACTTTATTTTCATATATATATTAATATCACAGAGACAAGCCAAGTGATATAATGGTTAGGCCTACTTCTTTTTTACATTGATAATCTGACCGTATAGTGTGTGTATCTGGGGCCAATATGGGATCTATATGGGATCTATATGGGATTTCCCACATTAACAACTCTGTTTTTGTACACTTGGGGCCAATATGGTGTCCATATGGGATTACCCGTGTGTGTAGGCCTATCTGGGGATAATATAGTATATTAAAATTTAATGTTTTCGCTTAATTAAACATAAACATTATGCAAGAGTTAAATCTGACTATTGCAGGTCTTTCTTTAGGTCTGAAATATTATATAAACTTTTAATTAGACATTATTAAAAAGACCATAATAAACGCCCTCGATGGCATCTTATGGATCAGATTTTCATTAGATTTGAATCCGATTTTCTGTCCAACGCCCTTGATTAACCGCAAAAATGGATAATCAAATGTTCATTAATCAATATGTAGTGTGCCAAATGTTCAAGTTCGGAGTCGAGGTAAAATAATTTACCTGGAACAACAAATCAAAAATTCAAAAAAAGCAGTTTTCATGAATTTCAAATTCGTCACTCTGTACCAATGTGTCTCGTGGCCTTCCATCACCGGAGGAATCAGCTAGCGCTCCCGGCAACAAAAATGGGTCATTTTTCAATGAAAATATGCCTACTTATTCAATATTCCTAACTGGTTAATCAAATGGTCAAAATTTTCTAAACTATTCCCATTTTTTAACCAGTTAAATTCTCTTGACTCTTGACGATACAGTAATAATACGTTAATTAATAATATGACGATATGATAATTTCACAGGTTGATGGTTGTAAATTACTTGTAGGTCGGGTTTTGGCCTAAATTAATCGATTTATGAGATATATTATTTGACAGAGGTTATAATCAGATATGCCACCAAATCGCATATTTGGGGTTCATTTTTCAAAATTTTCCATCCGGGCTCTGCGGTCAGAAAAAGGGGCCGCTCCGAACGGGAGCCCAGGCCGGTTCCCGGCCCCAATCTGCCCCTGGTAGCAACCTAGATGTATTAACGATGAGACCGTCTTTGTATGTAACCTGTAGGAATTGAGAAGTAAGAGATTAGAATTTAATAAAATTGAGAAATGAAGTCTTTTTTCTTTGTTTTGTTTTAATTTATAATATTGAATATGAACATAACTTTGTAACACAGGGATCACGTACAGGGGTCAATGACACAAAATTCTTGAATTAACAATGGATCGGAAGCACATACTGATATAATACCTGAACAAGATATTCAATCTTGCTGAAAATTGTTACAAGGCATCATAGGCGTACGGGCCCGATGAAAGTTAGGGGGGCAGAACCCGAAACGCCCGAAAAATTTCGGGTTTACAGACAGCGGCGCCGGTCTTCCTCGAGAGGCGAAGAAACGAAGCTTACCTTGCATGGACCCCCCCCCCCCCCCGCAAGAAAAATTTGGAATATTTGACGGCTGCAAACACGTTTTCCTGGTATTTCAGCCCGTGAACAAAGCAACTTCAAAGTGGTCTAATAATATAGCCTAATTCAGGTGGCTGACTCGAATTCCAATCAATCGTTCACAGTCCACGGAGACGGGATTGTTGGGAGAAAATTTTGAAAATTTAACTGCTATTCCAGCCTGTGAATACAGCAACTTCAATTTGGTCCAATATAGCCTACCTGGCTGACCCGAATTCCAAACAACCAATCAATCTTCGCGGGGTATGGGGGCCCCACCCATCCTCCCGGAGAAAATTTTGAAATTTAACCACCGCAAATGCGTTTTCTGCTATTTTAGCCCGTGTAAGCAACTCCAAAAGTATCCAATGTTTTTGTAACCGAAATCGCACTCTGAATTCCAACCACCCAATCAGACTGTTGCAGCTGCATTCACAAATAATAATCGATGCCCGAAAAATGTCGCACAAATTAGAGTGGCTCCAGACAAAATGTTTTAATCCATAGTCAACTCAGTACAAATTCAATTAAAAGAAAAGTAAAATTAGTGTTTTTTTAGGGCTCGATGACAGTTAAAGAAGCAAAATTAGAAATGCCCGAAAAATTTCAGGTTTACAGACAGCGGCGAAGGTTTTCTTCGAAAGACGAAGAAGCAGAGCTGACCTTGTATGGACCGCCCAAGAAAATTTTGGAATATTTGACGGTCGCAAACGCGTTTTACTGCTATTCCAGCCCGTAAAATTAGTGTTTTATTAGATTTCGGGTACTTTATTTTGCCAAGTAGATGAAATAATTTTTTTTTTATCACTTTACCCGTCTGCCCGAAAAGTCAGCTTGCCCGAAAGTTAGGGGGGCAGCTGCCCCCCCCCCCCTGCCCCCCTGGCTCGTACGCCTATGCAAGGCATATTCGATCGACACTCGATGTATACAGGCTGATCACGATGTCGGCCATTATCAATAAATTAAAAACAAAAAATGCGTAAAATTGTTGAAATCGTAACTGGTTATATTCATGGTGATGCGACTATGCAAATTATAGGTGAACAAATTCATCACCAACATATCAAACTCAAAATAAACAGCATTTAAAAAAATAACACTTTTGCACTTCTAAAACCAATATAACAAATCAGAAAAATATAACTTAAGATTAAATTAATTTTCAAAAAGTATATCATATATTAATAATATTATGAAGCCATATTATGATGATTTATTCTACTGCTGTACTGAAATTTGTTTTATATTTTAAATAAAATTAAAATCCAAACAATTTAAAAATCTTTTATTAATATTTTAGCTTACTATAGAATTAAGTGGTGCACTATTCAAAATAAATGCCAGTCTCTGTAGAGCTTTAAAGCAAAAGAATCGTAATACATTATTCTTCAAGAAAAAAGTCAAAGAAATCAGGACCGGTTTCTACTAAAATTTATTATGAATACAGCCTGGCTGGTAGGTATCTTGCTAGTTAGATTTTAATGACTATAGCAGATTCTGTACTCAAATTATATAATATCTGACCATACAGCAGAGTTCATCAAATCAACCGTGAATACCTGTCAGCGAGTCATCCTTAACAACCAATTTAGCCTGTTTGGTCATTGGCTTAATTTTAGATTCTAAAATACAGAAGTATATGTGTATAGCAGCTAGAAGTTAATACCAACAAGAAACAAGCCAAAGTGGTACACATCTCTGCAATCAGTTCACAAAATTTAATCAAAGGTAAATTTGTCCCATCCTTCCTATACTACAATTATTAATGGTTTTTGGAGTATCACTCAACTTTTCGACAAAAATCTTGGTTGCTTTCGATATTTGCGCATATCGGATCGTAACTTCCTGAATTATGGCCACTGATTGTACAAAAAAATGTGTTTTTAGCTTGTAATTTCATGAAAATCCGACCAAATGAAATGGGGTTTAACGTCCTACTGTTTTGCTCCGAACTGGGCTAATGAAGACGGGCATACGCCATACAGTGTGCTATGACGGAAATTTTGCCCCGACAGCGGCACTACAGCCTACTCTTATATCGAATTCCATCTGCCAAAGGATCTTTTACGTGCACGCCAGTGTGTACATGTACGGGACCTCGGTTTTTCGTCTCATCCGAATGACTAGACAGCTGTCCTTGTCAGGCACTCCATCCTGCATCACTGACAAGGGTGAACCACGCCGGAAAATCTGGATGAACTTTCTCGGCCAATGCAGGGATCAAACACCCGACCTCTAGGCTAGCGAGCCAGCGCCTTACCCCGAAAATCCGACCAAAACTGTCAGATAAACATCTGGTATTTGAAGGTTGTGGACCCTCTAGAGGTCACAATTTTGATCCGATTTTTATGAAACTTGAAATGCATGTTTATAACCCACAGATCTTGGTTCCTTTTGATATTTGCGCATATCAGATAGTAACTTACTGAATTATGGCCCTTGATTGTACTAAAAAATCACGTTTTTAGCTTGCCTTTGTGGTCCCTATAGAGGTCACAATTTTTATCCGTTTTAAAAAAACGTTTTAGTATATCACCGTTACAACCTAATGATGGTTGAGTTTGAAATTCGTGAAATTCGGACCAAAACTGTCGGACAAAATGGACACCCTTTGTACGCAAATAGTTTAAATATATGGTATATCGAGGTTGTGATCCGGTTTTGATGAAACTTGAAATATCTTGGTTCCTGTCGATATTCGCGCATTTCGGATCGTAACTTCCTGAATTATGGCCCTTGATTGTTCGCAAAATTAGACATTGCAAACAATAAACAAATATCAAATCAAGTGAATGAATCCGGGGGCTAGCCGTAAGCGTCCACTGCGCTGTACCGTCCCGGGCCTGTTATGGTACAGGCTTCACTAAAGATAGGTTGCCAGGCAACAGCAGCTATATCGTCCGGGCAGTCAACAGCATATTTTTACTTTTTTCGGTAATGAAACATTTATAATACATTAAAATCTGATTAAGAGTAACAACTCATTAAGTAATTATCAGAAAACCATTAGAATTTGTTTGGTTTTTATAAAGTTCTGCCCCATGCTAACGTTTAGTATACGAAACTTTTAACATCATGGATTTAGCTGTTCAAGTCATAAAGATTCATTGAAAATCAATATACTTGTTCGTCTCAAGATCTTAAACTCTGTGTATCAATCTGAAGTCAATCGGATGATAACTTTAGCCTCTAGAGCGTCACAAGAATTTTCAAAGTGATCAAGGGCCATAACTCTGACAGCAATCATCCGAAGTCGGTGAAAATCTATACGATTCTTCATCTCATGGCCTCAAACACTGTGTATAAATTTAAAGTCAATCGGATATTAACTTTAGCCTCTAGAGCATCCACAAGATTTTTTAAAGTGATCAAGGGCCATAACTCTGGCAGTAATCATCGGAAATCGCTGAAAATCAATAGGATTCTTCGTCTCCTGACCTTAAACACTGTGTATAATTTTAAAGTCAATCGGATATTACCTTTAGCCTCTAGAGCGCCCACAAGATTTTTCAAAGTAATCAAAGGCCATAACTCTGGCAGTATTTATTTGAAATCGCTGAAAATCAATAGGCTTCTTCGTCTCATGACTTTAAACACTGTGTATAAATTTAAAGTCAATCAGATATTAAACTTTGACCTCTAGAGCGTCCACAAGATTTTTTGAAGTGACCAAAGGCCATAACTCAGGCAGTAATTATCGAAAATCGCTGAAAATCAATAGGCTTCTTCGTCTCATGACCTTAAACACTGTGTACAAATTTAAATGTGGGCGTATAAAAATGATTTACAAAAAAGACGTAACAGAAATAATGCGACCAATCTTGACAGTGGTCGTCTCTTCAATGGCGATAGTCTGCCAGTTGACGTCAGGTGTTAGAACGTCAAACAAGTTCAACAATAAGGGCGATAATCCGGATATAATCTCGGAAAACGCTAAAATAATAAGTGCAGTGAGCAAACGGGAGTAAAGCCCGACAACGAGAACATTCTGCAGTATGAAGGGCTAAAACTCTACTCTAATAGTAAGTGCAGGAGGACCGCACTATACGCAAAACAAAAATCTACAAGATAAACCTGCGGACAAGACAGAAATTAGATATTGCAAAAAATAAACAAATATCAAATCAAGTGAATGGATCCGGGGGCTAGCCGCAAGCGTCCATTGCGCTGTACAGTCCCGGGCCTGTTATGGTACAGGCTTCACTAAAAATGATTTGCAAACAAGACATAACAGAAATAATGCTCCTCCTCGGCTGGGCCCCTCGACCAAAACTGTCCTGATAGTCACCGATACACCTCGGAAAGTGTGCTAATAACTATTACACATATGTTTATAACCCAAGGATCTGGGTTCCTTTCAAAATTCGCGCATATCGGATCATAACTTCCTGAATTATGGCCCTTGAGTATATGGAAAATCACGTTTTTGGCTTGTGGTCACTCTAAAGGTAATAATTTTTATCCGATTTAAAAAAACGTATGAATACATCACCATTACACCATAATGATGGTTTAGTTCGAATTTCGTGAAAAACGGACCAAAATTACCAGAAAAAATGATCGCCCCTTGTATGCAAATAGTGTAAATATATGGCCCCTGATTCTAGAAAGATCGGATCTAATTATTACCGTTGCCAATCGTTAAATCAATTATTTGCTTAACCGGGTCTATATTGCAAAGTACTAGACTTTTTAAAAGAGACAAATTTTTATACGCCCACATTTTCATGTGGACGACGTATATTGTCGCCGCCCCTGTCCGTCCGTCCACAATTGTTTGTGAACAGTCTACAGGTCACAATTTTATCCGATTTCAATGAAACTTGAAATATAGGTTTATCACCCGAAGATCTCGGTTCCTTTCGATATTGGAACTTCATGGATTATGGCCCCTGATTGTACGAAAAATCACGTTTTTAGCTTGTGAACACTGTACAGGTCACAATTTTTATCCGATTTAGTTTAAACTTGAAATGTATGATTATAACCCAAAGATCTCGGTTCTTTTCGATATTTGCGCATATCGGAACGTAACTTCCTGAATTATGGCCCCTGATTGTACGAAAAATCGCGTTTTTAGCTTGTGGACCCTATAGAGGTCATAACTTTTATCAGATTTAAAAAACCGTATTATTATATCACCGTTAAACCCTAAGGACAGCCGAGTTCGAATTTCGTAAAAATAGGCCCAAAACTGACATAACATGGCCGCCGTTCGTTCTCAAATAGCGTAAAAATATGGTATATCAAGGTTGTGGACCCTTTAGAAGTCACAATTTTTATCCGATTTTGTTGAAACTTGAAATGTAAGTTTATAACCCAAAGATCTCTGTTCCTTTCGATATTCGCGCATATCGGACCGTAACTTCCTGAATTATGGCCCCTGATTGTACGAAAAACCACTTTCTTTTTAGCTTGTTCTCTATACATCTCTCAAAAATGTGGGCGTATCCTGCCTGGCAGCCGCTGGTTATCCTCAGTTTTAAATGATCATATTTTTATACGCCCACATTGAAATGTGGGCGTATATTGCCGTCGCCCCCGTCAGTCCGCCCGTCCGTCCGTCCGTCCGGCGTCCACAATTGCTTGTGGACGCTCTAGAGGCTAAAGTTAATATCCGATTGACTTTAAATTTATATACAGTGTTTAAGGCCATGAGACGAAGAAGCCTATTGATTTTCAGCGATTTCCGATAATTACTGCCAGAGTTATGGCCCTTGATCACTTCAAAAAATCTTGTGGACGCTCTAGAGGCCAAAGTTAATATCCGATTGACTTTAAATTTATACACAGTGTTTAAGGTCATGAGACGAAAAAGCCTATTGATTTTTAGCAATTTACGATAATTACTGCCAGAGTTATGGCCTTTGATCACTTTGAAAAATCTTGTGGACGCTCTAGAGTCTAAAGTTAATATCCGATCGACTTTAAATTTATACACAGTGTTTAAGGTCATGAGACGAAGAAGTCTATTTATTTTCAGTGATTTTCGATAATTACTGCCAGAGTTATGGCCCTTGATCACTTCAAAAAACCTTGTGGATGCTCTAAAGGCTAAAGTTAATATCTCATTGATTTTAAATTTATACACATTGTTTGAGGTCACGAGGCGAAGAATCCTATTGATTTTCAAAGATTTCTGATAATTACTGCCAAAGTTGTGGCCCTTGATCACTTTGAAAAATCTTGTGGACGCTCTAGAGGCCAAAGTTAATATCCGATTGACTTCAGATTGATACACAGAGTTTAAGATCTTGAGGCGAACAAGTATATTGATTTTCAATGAATTTTTATGACTTGGAACAGCTAAATCCATGATACAGTATTAAAAGTTTTGTATACAAAACGTTAGCATGGGGCAGAACTTTATAAAAACCAAACAAATTCTAATGGTTTTCTGAGTTGTTGCTCTTAATCAGATTTTAGTGTATTATAAATGTTTCATTACCGAAAAAAGTAAAAATATGCGACAACTGTTGTTGACTGCCCGGACGATTTAGCTGCTGTGGGCGTATGTTTCGTTGCCTGGCAACCTATCTTTAAGGTCGTGAGACGAAGAAGTCTATTCATTTTCAGCGATTTTCAATAATTACTGCCAGAGTTATGGCCTTTGATCACTTAAAAAAATCTTGTGGACGCTCTAGAAGCCAAAGTTAATATCCGATTGACCATAAATTTATACACAGTGTTTAAAGACCACATAAGGTGGCCCAATTCATTTTTCGCTATACGTGTAGCCAATAGTTACTATATCCACTTTACGGCAAGCTCACGCCAATCTGATTAAAATTAATTCGGCTATTAACGTTTGAGTATCCGACACGCAAAAACGCTTTTCAATTTTTCAATTACGACCTTAATCCGGTTGATTGGCTGGTGAAGTTGAGCGCAAATTACCCTCCTCGGACAAATTACCCCCGCGCATGCGCGAAACTCCGTCTAATATCCGCCGAGTAATCTGCGCGCGCGAAGTGAACTTCGTCCGGGCTATTTAATGGATTACTGCGATATCACCTCGGTGGAAGCGGACGTAAAATACAACTAACACTAACTAACTAACTGATAATCTACCAGGTAGTAGTAGTAGATAATCCGCCTAATCTTACTTGGTATTCACTATGGATCACTGCGTTAGTATTAGTCATTTTAATGAATTTTGTGACCGTCAGTTTACTGGTACAAGTACGAGCAAGAAATATGACCACATAGTTGACGACTTGAAAAGAAAAAGTAGCCTACTGTATGCTACGTATAGAGTAGCGAGAACTCTAAATCAATGGTTTGTTCAGTGGGTGAAAGAGAAGGGCTTTGAGTAATAAAATGAAATGAAAATGAAATGAAATGGGGTTTAACGTCCTACTGTTCTGCTCCTATACTGGGCTAATGAAGACGGGCATACGCCATACAGTGTGCTATGAGGGAAATTTTGCCCGGGCAGCGGCACTATCGCCTACTCTTATATCGAATTCCAACTGCCAAGGGATCTTTTACGTGCATTCTAATGTATACACGGGACCTCGGTTTTTCGTCTCATCCGAAGGACTAGACAGCTGTCCTTGTCAGGCCCTCCGTTCTGCACCACTGACAAGGGGAAACCACGTCGGAAAATCCAGATGAACTTTCTCGGCCAATGCAGGGATCGAACACCCGACCTCCAGGCTAGCGAGCCAGCGTCTTACCCACCTAGCCACCGTGGCTCCCTTTGAGTAATAACGCAGTTCCCGTCGATAGGTCTACATGACATACTTTGTGAACCTACAAGTACCAGGAAAAAGGTAAGATTAACAAGTTATGAATCTATTTTACCGATCGTTTCTGACGTGAAACTGAAAGAAGGTAAATGCCTGGAATCGACTGAATTATTGAATACCGGTGGTTGATATTCTAATATTTTCATTCATTCACTCCAGGGAAACTGATTAGTGATATGGCATCGATTTCTGAAACTCAATTTTATTCTACCTAGTAGTACAAGTGGGCTTTTGAAATTTGCGATTTTTCGTAGACAATTTCTACCATTAATCATTAAGAGTCATTCCAGGAGAAAATCATGCAAAATCGTGCAGAATCGGGAAGATGGGGGGGGGGGGGGGTCGGCAGATCGAGTTCATCTCCTGGGGATTTTATGGACTCCCCCTGACTACTTCACAGCCAGAAGGGTGATTTTTGGCCAATTTTGCCATTTTTCAGGTCATTTTTGGTCAATTTCCAGCCACCTATTGTGGCGAGTCTAGGGTTTGGATGAAAATGGTGGTGATTGGTGATGTTAGTGGGGGGTCTTCCTGTGTCCCAGTGTGAAGACCATGAAGTCGCATCTATTCTCTGGGAGCAATGATCAGCAAAATTTTAAGATATGGTGAATAAAACAGAAAATATACACCTGCGAAGATTAGCTCTATTTTCTATGATGCAGGGGTAGGTCAAAATATCGAAATGGTTTTATGCACAGCTCGACTCCCTCTATCGATATAAGAAATAAAATCTCTGTCACCTCTCTTCAATCAATGCGAAATCATAAGTCAAAGTTGGTGAATTTCCCCTATTGTAAATCTCTCATTCTCTATGAAATGGCCAACTAGCTCTCTCCGTTTCTTCACCAAATCATTCGCCCGTGCTCACTGGTAGCAGCTTGAAACCCCCTCGAGCAAAACTAGTCTTTTGATGAGGCTTGGTATCCAATCCAAGATGGCCGTGCCCGAAAGCGCACAAAATTGTGGTTTCCCTCATGTTTGGCCATTAAATGTGGTACATATCCCAGATATGACCAAGAGAATCACTTCATACGATTGAAAAAATGTACCAAGGACATTAAGGCCCACCTTTTAGCACATCGCATAGCAATAAGTGGTGTGAGAACCGAAAGGGAGTTGATTTCTTGACGAAGCTGCATTAAATGGTATATTCCAAAAGGATGCACGCTGCAACATCTAAGGAGAAGCCATACAAAGACCTCGTTGTGTCACTTGGAATCAACTGATTCCTATTGGAATGGCTAAGTGAAATAAAATACTATTGAAAAAAAGAAGGAAGAAGTTGTTTCTTTGAAATATCGATGGAAACCTTGTATATGTGCTCGACCACAATCAAATTAACAGAAAACAGTTGTGCGGTGATACTCCAGTTGACTGAGTTAAGCGATGGGCTTCAGAAGTCCTCAAACCAGCTGCATTGAATCTGATATATCTGTAATACCTTTACTAAAGGCCAGCTCTCTGCTTTTCTTTTTAACTTTGGCAGCATTAAAAAGTTCTTTCTAATTTTAGAATTCTTTTCTTCTATGTATATGCCAGAAATATTATGCTGCCCATAATGAGGAAATGAGATGTCAAGAGAGCCAAGTTTCTACACCGCCTCAGGGTAGTTCCTCAAATAAAAAATATGGCATAGGGTCAAAAATTCAACTTCATCATAATATGACCATTTTCGGAGCCCAAAGTGGATCTTGCTGGGCCTTTTAAAACTGAATTTGTACATGAAGGACATTTCTATCAGGGGCCACCTCTCAAAATATTCCAATCTGATTAAAATAAAGATTTATATTTCGTTTCGTTTTTTTATGCTTTCGATGACCTACACTACATGAAGATCTGACTGGCTGTTGCGATAGGTCACGTCAGAGGTCATACGAGCGGCAAGTGAGCCTATGACGTCAGACATTTGATTAACTAGGGGCTTACCCACAGTTTCGTGCAAAACATGACTAAAGCTCGCCGTAACAGACCGTTTCATTGGCTAATACCTCACACTATTCAGAACACGTCAATGATAACAACTCTTTCAGATCCTAGTGTAGACAAGTAAAACAAAATTTTGAACTGTAAAAACGAAACGAAACGAAATAGGATCTGTGTTTTAATCAGATTGAAAATATTCTTAATATCAACACCAACGTATATGGTCAATTGAACAATCTCTTGTATCGAGTCTCTGTATGATGGATTGACTGGGACCAGTTTCAGAAAATTTTACAAATGTTGCCCCCTGCAAATAGTACATTAGAAAATAAGTTTAGTAAATTATTTTATATGGTTTGGTTCTTTCAGGTTACTGTTGAAACTGGTGACATCTCTCCCACTGCTACATCATCTGCAGCTACTTGTAGTGCTGCTTACATCCATCATCAATCTACTGCTACTACATCATCTGCAGCTATGGGTATTGCAACTGCCACGCTGCCTCTTCCTTCTGTAACCGCTATCGGTAGCGAGACCAGTGACATTAATAACTACCAATAATAGGCCTAGATCAGGTAATTTGTTCTATTAATAATAGTAATATTACTTATTAATAAATAATAAACTAATAAGGAATAATAGTAATATTACTTATTAATAATAAACTAATAAGGAATAGCCAAAAATTGTATTTTAATCTCATACTCATTAAACTGCTCGAAAGTGACGAAAGGGTGTCCGCATCAACCTATCCATCGTCTGGTATCGTGTGTTCTTCCAAACTTGAGAAAGGAATAAAGGTTATCCCTCCTGTCACAGTATAAGTCTCTCCACGTATCTACTGTCCGAATTACACGTACCCCAAGCACACCTCTTTACCATTAAGATAAGATGTTTATTGCATCAAAACGTCCATGAATATGACAGGTTGGTGGTGTCGATCTGCTGGAAATACCTTTATTTACGTGTCTGACCACAGCTGTGATTCGTTGATTTATCGGTTAAACTCTCAGTCACGTGGTCAGCACCGATGCTGACTAGAATTAAAAATCTTTTTTTCAAAGAACACACGCTAATTATGTAGTGATTTTGAAAATATTTTACTACAAAGTCACTAGGGGGCAGGACATGCATCTAGTTACGTCTGGCACACTAGTAACATCTCTAAAAACATCGAAGCCTATTGATTTTCAGCGATTTCCGATAATTACTGCCAGAGTTATGGCCCTTGATCACTTCAAAAAATCTTGTGGACGCTCTAGAGGCCAAAGTTAATATCCGATTGACTTTAAATTTATACACAGTGTTTAAGATCATGAGACGAAAAAGCCTATTGATTTTTAGCAATTTACGATAATTACTGCCAGAGTTATGGCCTTTGATCACTTTGAAAAATCTTGTGGACGCTCTAGAGTCTAAAGTTAATATCCGATCGACTTCAAATTTATACACAGTGTTTAAGGTCATGAGACGAAGAAGTCTATTTATTTTCAGTGATTTTCGATAATTACTGCCAGAGTTATGGCCCTTGATCACTTCAAAAAACCTTGTGGATGCTCTAAAGGCTAAAGTTAATATCTCATTGATTTTAAATTTATACACATTGTTTGAGGTCACGAGGCGAAGAATCCTATTGATTTTCAAAGATTTCTGATAATTACTGCCAAAGTTGTGGCCCTTGATCACTTTGAAAAATCTTGTGGACGCTCTAGAGGCCAAAGTTAATATCCGATTGACTTCAGATTGATACACAGAGTTTAAGATCTTGAGGCGAACAAGTATATTGATTTTCAATGAATTTTATGACTTGGAACAGCTAAATCCATGATACAGTATTAAAAGTTTTGTATACAAAACGTTAGCATGGGGCAGAACTTTATAAAAACCAAACAAATTCTAATGGTTTTCTGAGTTGTTGCTCTTAATCAGATTTTAGTGTATTATAAATGTTTCATTACCGAAAAAAGTAAAAATATGCGACAACTGTTGTTGACTGCCCGGACGATTTAGCTGCTGTGGGTGTATGTTTCGTTGCCTGGCAACCTATCTTTAAGGTCGTGAGACGAAGAAGTCTATTCATTTTCAGCGATTTTCAATAATTACTGCCAGAGTTATGGCCCTTGATCACTTAAAAAAATCTTGTGGACGCTCTAGAAGCCAAAGTTAATATCCGATTGACCATAAATTTATACACAGTGTTTAAAGACCACATAAGGTGGCCCAATTCATTTTTCGCTATACGTGTAGCCAATAGTTACTATATCCACTTTACGGCAAGCTCACGCCAATCTGATTAAAATTAATTCGGCTATTAACGTTTGAGTATCCGACACGCAAAAACGCTTTTCAATTTTTCAATTACGACCTTAATCCGGTTGATTGGCTGGTGAAGTCACAGGCACTACACATAGTATATATGTTGAGCGCAAATTACCCTCCTCGGACAAATTACCCCCGCGCATGCGCGAAACTCCGTCTAATATCCGCCGAGTAATCTGCGCGCGCGAAGTGAACTTCGTCCGGGCTATTTAATGGATTACTGCGATGATAATCTACCAGGTAGTAGTAGTAGATAATCCGCCTAATCTTACTTGGTATTCACCATGGATCACTGCGTTAGTATTAGTCATTTTAATGAATTTTGTGACCGTCAGTTTACTGGTACAAGTACGAGCAAGAAATATGACCACATAGTTGACTACTTGAAAAGAAAAAGTAGCCTACTGTATGCTACGTATAGAGTAGCGAGAACTCTAAATCAATGGTTTGTTCAGTGGGTGAAAGAGAAGGGCTTTGAGTAATAAAATGAAATGAAAATGAAATGAAATGGGGTTTAACGTCCTACTGTTCTGCTCCTATACTGGGCTAATGAAGACGGGCATACGCCATACAGTGTGCTATGAGGGAAATTTTGCCCGGGCAGCGGCACTATCGCCTACTCTTATATCGAATTCCAACTGCCAAGGGATCTTTTACGTGCATTCTAATGTATACACGGGACCTCGGTTTTTCGTCTCATCCGAAGGACTAGACAGCTGTCCTTGTCAGGCCCTCCGTTCTGCACCACTGACAAGGGGAAACCACGTCGGAAAATCCAGATGAACTTTCTCGGCCAATGCAGGGATCGAACACCCGACCTCCAGGCTAGCGAGCCAGCGTCTTACCCACCTAGCCACCGTGGCTCCCTTTGAGTAATAACGCAGTTCCCGTCGATAGGTCTACATGACATACTTTGTGAACCTACAAGTACCAGGAAAAAGGTAAGATTAACAAGTTATGAATCTATTTTATCTTTTCACCGATCGTTGCTGACGTGAAACTGAAAGAAGGTAAATGCCTGGAATCGACTGAATTATTGAATACCGGTGGTTGATATTCTAATATTTTCATTCATTCACTCCAGGGAAACTGATTAGTGATATGGCATCGATTTCTGAAACTCAATTTTATTCTACCTAGTAGTACAAGTGGGCTTTTGAAATTTGCGATTTTTCGTAGACAATTTCTACCATTAATCATTAAGAGTCATTCCAGGAGAAAATCATGCAAAATCGTGCAGAATCGGGAAGATGGGGGGGGGGGGGTCGGCAGATCGAGTTCATCTCCTGGGGATTTTATGGACTCCCCCTGACTACTTCACAGCCAGAAGGGTGATTTTTGGCCAATTTTGCCATTTTTCAGGTCATTTTTGGTCAATTTCCAGCCACCTATTGTGGCGAGTCTAGGGTTTGGATGAAAATGGTGGTGATTGGTGATGTTAGTGGGGGTCTTCCTGTGTCCCAGTGTGAAGACCATGAAGTCGCATCTATTCTCTGGGAGCAATGATCAGCAAAATTTTAAGATATGGTGAATAAAACAGAAAATATACACCTGCGAAGATTAGCTCTATTTTCTATGATGCAGGGGTAGGTCAAAATATCGAAATGGTTTTATGCACAGCTCGACTCCCTCTATCGATATAAGAAATAAAATCTCTGTCACCTCTCTTCAATCAATGCGAAATCATAAGTCAAAGTTGGTGAATTTCCCCTATTGTAAATCTCTCATTCTCTATGAAATGGCCAACTAGCTCTCTCCGTTTCTTCACCAAATCATTCGCCCGTGCTCACTGGTAGCAGCTTGAAACCCCCTCGAGCAAAACTAGTCTTTTGATGAGGCTTGGTATCCAATCCAAGATGGCCGTGCCCGAAAGCGCACAAAATTGTGGTTTCCCTCATGTTTGGCCATTAAATGTGGTACATATCCCAGATATGACCAAGAGAATCACTTCATACGATTGAAAAAATGTACCAAGGACATTAAGGCCCACCTTTTAGCACATCGCATAGCAATAAGTGGTGTGAGAACCGAAAGGGAGTTGATTTCTTGACGAAGCTGCATTAAATGGTATATTCCAAAAGGATGCACGCTGCAACATCTAAGGAGAAGCCATACAAAGACCTCGTTGTGTCACTTGGAATCAACTGATTCCTATTGGAATGGCTAAGTGAAATAAAATACTATTGAAAAAAAGAAGGAAGAAGTTGTTTCTTTGAAATATCGATGGAAACCTTGTATATGTGCTCGACCACAATCAAATTAACAGAAAACAGTTGTGCGGTTTTACTCCAGTTGACTGAGTTAAGCGATGGGCTTCAGAAGTCCTCAAACCAGCTGCATTGAATCTGATATATCTGTAATACCTTTACTAAAGGCCAGCTCTCTGCTTTTCTTTTTAACTTTGGCAGCATTAAAAAGTTCTTTCTAATTTTAGAATTCTTTTCTTCTATGTATATGCCAGAAATATTATGCTGCCCATAATGAGGAAATGAGATGTCAAGAGAGCCAAGTTTCTACACCGCCTCAGGGTAGTTCCTCAAATAAAAAATATGGCATAGGGTCAAAAATTCAACTTCATCATAATATGACCATTTTCGGAGCCCAAAGTGGATCTTGCTGGGCCTTTTAAAACTGAATTTGTACATGAAGGACATTTCTATCAGGGGCCACCTCTCAAAATATTCCAATCTGATTAAAATAAAGATTTATATTTCGTTTCGTTTTTTTATGCTTTCGATGACCTACACTACATGAAGATCTGACTGGCTGTTGCGATAGGTCACGTCAGAGGTCATACGAGCGGCAAGTGAGCCTATGACGTCAGACATTTGATTAACTAGGGGCTTACCCACAGTTTCGTGCAAAACATGACTAAAGCTCGCCGTAACAGACCGTTTCATTGGCTAATACCTCACACTATTCAGAACACGTCAATGATAACAACTCTTTCAGATCCTAGTGTAGACAAGTAAAACAAAATTTTGAACTGTAAAAACGAAACGAAACGAAATAGGATCTGTGTTTTAATCAGATTGAAAATATTCTTAATATCAACACCAACGTATATGGTCAATTGAACAATCTCTTGTATCGAGTCTCTGTATGATGGATTGACTGGGACCAGTTTCAGAAAATTTTACAAATGTTGCCCCCTGCAAATAGTACATTAGAAAATAAGTTTAGTAAATTATTTTATATGGTTTGGTTCTTTCAGGTTACTGTTGAAACTGGTGACATCTCTCCCACTGCTACATCATCTGCAGCTACTTGTAGTGCTGCTTACATCCATCATCAATCTACTGCTACTACATCATCTGCAGCTATGGGTATTGCAACTGCCACGCTGCCTCTTCCTTCTGTAACCGCTATCGGTAGCGAGACCAGTGACATTAATAACTACCAATAATAGGCCTAGATCAGGTAATTTGTTCTATTAATAATAGTAATATTACTTATTAATAAATAATAAACTAATAAGGAATAATAGTAATATTACTTATTAATAATAAACTAATAAGGAATAGCCAAAAATTGTATTTTAATCTCATACTCATTAAACTGCTCGAAAGTGACGAAAGGGTGTCCGCATCAACCTATCCATCGTCTTGTATCGTGTGTTCTTCCAAACTTGAGAAAGGAATAAAGGTTATCCCTCCTGTCACAGTATAAGTCTCTCCACGTATCTACTGTCCGAATTACACGTACCCCAAGCACACCTCTTTACCATTAAGATAAGATGTTTATTGCGTCAAAACGTCCATGAATATGACAGGTTGGTGGTGTCGATCTGCTGGAAATACCTTTATTTACGTGTCTGACCACAGCTGTGATTCGTTGATTTATCGGTTAAACTCTCAGTCACGTGGTCAGCACCGATGCTGACTAGAATTAAAAATCTTTTTTTCAAAGAACACACGCTAATTATGTAGTGATTTTGAAAATATTTTACTACAAAGTCACTAGGGGGCAGGACATGCATCTAGTTACGTCTGGCACACTAGTAACATCTCTAAAAACATCGAGGGGTAATTAGCGCAAAGTTGGCAATCTGCGCTCCAGCTTCATAAGCGCAGATTGCAATCTGTGCAGGACGACAGCGCAGATTGCAATCTGCGCGAGGGGTGAAGATTGCGCCTAACATATACATTATCTATACACATATCACTACCTGTACAGTATATCTCTGATATACACATCACGGTCCAATTAACACGTGACTGGCCTAATCATAATCACCGAATTATCGTCTTGTACTGTTATAGATTAGACATTTTATGATTGGAGTATTTTCGAGTGAATTTAAAATGCTTTATCATGCCGTAGACCAATTTAAGCGTTCTTTGTTTAAAAAGGTCACGTGAAAGATGAAGACGACCCAAGCAATTAGCCCATTTACCGGTAATTTTGATAATATTCGATTTCCCAAACTATCTCTAAATAAGCACAGAAATACAAATAGTGCCAGTAATTTGTCGTGATATTCATAATTGGCTATATATAATTATAATAACCATTTCTATACACAAACAACTTACATCGTAACTCCATTTGAAATTCACGGCGAATATTTAATTGTTCAATGACTATGCATAACAATAGATCGCCCTCACTTCTCAGCTAACCAACGCTGGGAATCTTATTACCGTGTACGGTGCCATGCATACTACGGCCGTAGTAACTGACGTTAAATTTTGGAGCGACAATTGCATGGGATTCATCAAATACACGTGATCATCGTGACTGAAGTTCCTGATACCGTTTGGTGAGCTATTAAAGTGTGAATGTAATTGTTAAATACTTTTTTTTATAAAGAAGCTAAACGATGTTAGACAATAACCTAATCTTATCACAAACGTTTATCTATCGAATAATTTATATTCAGATTTCGTAACAAGTCCATTAAATATTGTCTAAACGCCAATCAACAAATAATACGAGGCTACTTTATTACAAAAACATCGGTGAACAAATCTAATTGATTATTGGTTAAAAAATAATTATAAACAACTGATGAGTAATGTACGATTCAACGATTAGTTGTGGTGTGGAGAAATATTTGCAGCAAAGTTCCCCCGTAACCTGTGTCGTTCGTTCGTGGAGTGGCGGCCCCCGACCAAAACTGTCCTGATATTCACCGATACACCGAGGAAAGGTGCTAATAAGTTACTTACATCACATTTCTATCGAGTATTGTGAACCAACATGTGAAAAATAGTATTTATTATCGAGTCGTTTCAACCGAAAAGTGACAAATACTTTCTGCTCTTTCATTATTTATCCCTTTCTGAGCCTCACGTTACATTTCATGGTAGAATGATTTCGCAGTGGAGAGACGACCTGAGTAGTATTTACACGTGCGTCTTGCTATGATACTCTGAGCGTAAAACAATCACGTGTTTGTTTAGACCACATCGTCAAAACATCTTATCTATGGCGTAGAGGACTGTGATATTATTAAATGTAGTGTAAAGGAAATGCGAAACGTGGGTCATTCCTTGTGAAAGTATGCATCGGCGGATGGTTCTTCCGTTGAAATTTATTTGTAATAAAGTTTATGACTTTCTAGGCGTTTTTTTTATCCTGCTTATTATCAATGCCTGTGAAGTGTCCAGCAAGAGAACTGCGCCTTCTATCATCACAATTAATTAAAATAATTATTCAATATTCTAATATATATATTTTGCATATTAATATAAATCAAACCAAATTATGAAATAGATGCCAATTGATATGTATAATAATTGATTTTTGTAATAAGTTGTTATGTTAATTTAATGTCATTGTATATGTTTTTGAACTGCCATGTAGTTCCCCCCATTTTGTTTTGTTACTATGATTTTGACTAGTTGTTTCATGTACATTGGTTAAAGCCATCGTTTTCATTTGCGATCTGGATCGGACTAAACGTCCGCTACTTTTTGCTTGATAGGTATTTAAAACGGTTTAAAAGTATCCGTGTACAGAAATGAACAGTACTCTTTCTGTACATTACTGATACACGGATACTTTTAAGCATGTATTGCGATTAAACAGGACAGTTTTATCAAAGGTTACAAGTGGCAACGAGTAGAAGTGGGATGTAAATTAATTTATAACCCCATGTGTGCGCAACGCTAATCATTATCTACATCGATATGTAAATTAATTTATGGCCCCATGTCTGCAACTTTAGTCGGATTGATTAATGATAGATATTAACGACAGTACACTTTATCAATACACAAAGATAGTTAGATGACCGTTCTCAATCTCTTAATTCTAACGTTGCGCATGCGGTGATTAATGGACGCAAGAAGAAAGCGCTCTCCTGGATGTGATAATATTTTTAGTTTTGAACAAATGTTTTAAGTGTATATAACCTTTAGTCTATTTTAAACGTGCTATCAACAAGCCCGGATAGTTTAGTAGTCGTAAAATTTGTTCAAATGGCGAGTCGACAGAATTCTGTCGGTAGTTTTGAAACTGAAGTGACTGACTCGGAATTATTTGTGAATGAAGTTATGGCGCCAAGTACAAATGGGCTACATTCAGTCACAGTTGATGTCCACAACACACCATCTACGCCAGCGAATGTTAGTGTCAAACGAAAAGAGGTGAGCCCTTACATAAATACAATAGAAGTGGACACGAAAAAGCACCGATTTAATGAAGATGAGAAAGAATTCGAGATCGAAAATCGCGGGGTTCAAACATGGCCTAGTTCAGCGGCAGGTGTAAAACGAATAGACGATATAGGAAGGTTAGCAGATGTTGTGGAAGTTCTATCTCGCAATATGCAGTCTATGTGTCAGACTTTAACCAATAAAATTGAAGATTTAGAATTACATATCGAAGAGAAGATTTCTGAAAGAATAGCCAGGTCAATAGATGAGAAAGTGAGTAACTGTGTAAGAAGAGAAATAGATGCTTTTAAGGGCAATATTCAAGGTCAAATTGACTCAGTCAAAGTGCAAATCAGTCAAGCGGAGAGCTCTGTGAGTAGTTCTCCAGTAGGCAAGAGTTTAAACATAGTGATTAGGTATTTAGAGGAAAGTGAGCGAGAAAAAATGGACAACAGGGTAACTGTGGATAAAGTGAGAAGACTGTTAGAGGAAGGGTTAAGGATCCGGGATTTTAATTTGACAAAAGTCAGTCGTAAACAAACTCGCGGCAAAAACCCAGGTCCAATCGTAGCTAGCCTTGAGAATATTGAACAAAAAGTCGCTATAATGGAGGCTAAAAGCAGGTTAATTCAAGTGGAGCAATACTCTAAAGTTTATATTCAGCATGATGTCCCTTATGAGCAGAGGCTAAATGAGTCGAATATGATGACTATTATTAAGGCTATCGGTAAAAGTGATTCATTAACTGTGAATCGAGGTCGACTTGTTTATCGCGGGAATAGGGAATCTCGCGAAAGAGATTCGCGGGTAAGAATACAGGAACCCAACTTTGTAAACGGCTTTGATAACAGTAGGGATGTGGAAAATGCCTATGGAAGGAATAATAGATATTTTAGCCCTAATCACACTGGATACAGACCACAAAGAGGAAGTAACCGTAATGTGTACTAGGTATCATGCGGGTTTTGGAATGTTAGAGGGTGGAATACAGACATTTTATCAGATAATTTTGTTTTGCGGTCAATGTGCGTGAACCACATTAATGTTGACATTTTAGGGGTGAGTGAAACACATCTAATTGGTAAAAATACGATTAACATACCCGGATATCAATGGTACGGTCAGAACAGAAAATCGTTGCATAGGCGGGCTAAAGTCGGTTCTGGCGGGATTGGATTCCTAATTAAAAACGATGTAGTAGACAATTTCGAGATTACGGTTGAAAATAGTGACTTTGAAGGTATTCTATGGATACGTCTATCTGATAAAGCTCCTGAGTATAGTTTTATGGTATGTGTTTGCTACCTTCCCCCAGAAAATTCATCCAGACAGGTTGATGTTACCGACTTTTTTGATACCTTAACCTCCCAAATCTACACCTACCAGACAGTGGGTAAGTTTTACATATGCGGAGACTTTAACGCGAGATGTGGCGATCATGACGATTTTATAAGTGGTGTTGACATTTTACCCGAACGAGATATCATTGATTTCAAGGTGAACAAATATGGTGACCTCTTAACTGATTTCTTAATAAACGTGAATTGTTGTATATTGAATGGACGGAACTGTAATAAAAACGATTTCACATTTATATCTAGCACCGGTCGGTCAGTGGTAGACTATGCTCTAGTCCCGTACGAAGACATTAATAGATTTACTTGCTTTACGGTATTGAATGTTACAGAGTTAATGTCAGAGTCACAATGTGTTGACAAAATAGGTTCGGGATCAAAAATTCCAGATCATTCGGCCTTGACTTGGCTGTTCGAACTAGACTACGTAAAGAGCTTTAGAATTCTACCCGAGAGAGTTTGTACGCCCGTGAAGTACAAATTGGAAAGCATTGACAGAGATTTTGCGCAAGACAATTGTGTGCTCCAAAATTTATTACATGCTATTGGAAAACTTGAGTTATCGACACTTTCCCAAAGCAAAGTGGATAATGTGTATTCTGAGTTTGTGTCTGCCTTAAAACTAGAAATGGATTCGAAGTTATCCCCGAGAGTAATACAGCTTCATAGTGGAGCGAGTAATAAAAAACGTCGGTCAAAAAAGCCGTGGTGGAACGGGAGCCTGAGTGAGATGTGGAATGATATGTGTCTAGCAGAGAAAATATGGCTCAAATCGAAGGGTCATGGTCGATCGATTTTGCACTGAGTGAGATGTGGAATGATATGTGTCTAGCAGAGAAAATATGGCTCAAATCGAAGGGTCATGGTCGATCGATTTTGCACTCTACATTCGTGTATAAGCGCAAAAAGTTTGATAGATATGTACAAAAGTGTAAGCGTGAATTGTGGTTTAAGAAGCAGTGCGAAATTGACCAACTTATTTCTGATAACCCCTCAGAGTTCTGGAGAGAAATAGGGAAAATAGGAGTAGGACGTAACAGAAAATTTATTCCGATGGAAGTTCTTATGCCGGATGGAACTGTTAGTCATAATGCAAACGAGGTTCTTGAGAAATGGAAAACTGATTTTGATAATCTTCTTAATCCTTCGGATAACACAAACAAATCAGATCAATCGATATTTGAAGTAAACATAGAGACCGCGTCAATTAGCCGATCTAATAATGCGAGGAAAATGAACGGCGACATAGCTTTATGTGAGGTGGAGGATGCGCTCAGGCGGGCAAAATCGGGGAAAGCCCCAGGATGTGATGACATTCCAGTGGTAGTACTAAAAAACGGTGTTGTGGCAAATATACTGCTTAAATTATTTAACGCCTGCTTTAGTGCGGGTTTAGTGCCTGATATGTGGAGGCGTGGAATCATAAGCCCAATTCCTAAATCTTCGACAAAGGACCCACGAGACCCCATGGGATATAGGGGAATTACTCTAGCCCCTGCTACTTATAAGCTTTACTGTTCAGTGCTAAATGAGCGTCTTACGAAGTTTTCAATTGATGCAGATATTTTAGCAGATAATCAAAACGGTTTTAGGAGAAAACGCTCCACGATTGATCATGTCTCAGCTCTGACCTCAATTATTGAAACCAGGAAAAAACAACGGCAGTCAACCTTTTCTGCATTCATTGACTTTAAACAGGCTTATGATAGAGTAGATAGAGATATTTTTTGTTTAATCTTTATATAAATGATATTGTAGAAACTTTAAATGCACTGGGAGTTGGGATAGATTTAAATGGCGACAAATTATGTGTTCTATTATATGCAGATGACCTAGTTCTGTTAGCTGAAAACGAAAATGACCTGCAGTTATTATTAGATTCTTTATATGCATGGTCAACAAGAAATAAGATGGTTATTAATACAAATAAATCGTGCATTGTACACTTTCGTACCACATCAATTCCACAGACTGTATTTAAGTTTACCTGCGGCGCAACGAACATTTCCATACAAAGTAATTATGTATATTTAGGGATGTTTCTAACGGAGAATCTAGATTATACTTGTATGGCCAAACATGTAGCCAAGTCTGCTGCCCGAGCCCTGGGTTTACTGACTGCCAAAGCAAAATGTATTTATAGTATATTTATAGTATTTTATAGAGTCAGACTAGTGGACTAGTGAATGCACGGATTAGTGCACCCACAGACTAGTGAACCCGCAGACTAGTAATTGGTAATGATGGAAAAGTGTGTAAAGACCTGTTTTACAGGTTGGCGTGCACTTAGAACTATTGGTAATGACTATATGCGGAAATGCTGCTCTCCAGGCAAAATGTCTTTCCTAGCACTTCTTCATTAGTAAGTGCGGTAAATGCTGCTGTCCAGGCAAAATTTCTGTCATAGCACATCTTCATTACTAATTTTGATAAAGCCATGGTGGCTAAGTGCGTAAGATGCTGGCTCGGTAATCCGGAGGGCACGTGTTCGATCCCTGCATTGGTGGAGAAAGTTCATCAGGATTTTCCGACATGGTTTCCCCTTGTCAGAGGTGCAGGAACAAGGACAGTAGTCTAGTCACTCAGATGGGACAAAAAACCGAGGTACCATGTATACATTGGCTTGCACGAAAAGATCCCTTGGCAGTTGGATTCGATATTAGTAGGCAAAATTTCCCTCATAGTACATTGTATGGTATGTACCTGTCTTCATTAGCCCAGTCGGAGCAGAACAGTAGGACAATAAACCGATTTCATCAGGACAAACCTACATGAGGAAAAACCTACATTTCACAAACTTAGTAATTAGTAACGGGGGGTTGGATGGCTGAATGGTTAGCGTGCGGGCGCTGTATCATAAAGTCTGTCATTGAGTTGACTGGCGTGGTTTCGAATCCCTGGTTGTACGTGACAAGGAGTATGGTTGCCTGTCCAACCTCCGGTTTTCTCCCACTGCTAAAGACCCCTACGCGCAAGCGAATTATGTAAATAAAAATTAAACCATATGTTAGTCCCGAAATGACCTAGTTTGTGTCGAGTAGACGTTAAACCCCATTTCTCTCTCTCTCTCTCTCTCTCTCTCTAGTAATTAGTAACACACTGGCTAGCAAATGAGGGGTTCAATTTCCGTGTTGGTCGAGAAAATGAAATGAAATCGGGTTTAACGTCCTACTGTTCTGCTCCTAAACTGAGCTAATGAAGACGAGCATACGCCATACAGTATGCTATGAAGGAAATTTTGCCCAGGCAGCGGCGCTATGGCCTACTCTTATATCAAGTTCCAACTACCAAGGGATCTTTCATGTGCACTCCTGTGTGTACACGTGACCTCAGTTTTTCATCCCTGACTAGACAGCTGTTCTTGTCAGGCCCTCCGTCCTGTATCACTGACAAGGGGAAAACACGCAGAAAAATCTGGATGAACTTTCTCAGCCAATGCAGGGATCGAACACCCGACCTCCAAGCTAGCGAGTCAGCGTCTTACCCACTTAGCCAACGTGATCCCCATGTTGGTCGAGAAAGTTCCCTTTGTTAGTAGTGGTGTAAGCCAGAGGACCTCAAAACAACAGTGTCTAGTCCATCACGTGGGTGTGTACGTAAAAGAACCCTTGACATTTGGAATTTGAAATGAGAGTAGATCATTCATTCATTCGTTTTCTCTTTGTGTGTCACCTACAGACCGCAACTATTAAAGGAGCTAGATCTCTATTCTTGGGCACTTAGAAATGGATACAAAATGTAATGAAATGAAATGGGGTTTAACGTCCAACTGTTCTGCTCCGAACTGGGCTAATGAAGATGGCCATACACCATACAGTGTGTTATGAGGGAAATTTTGCCCCGACAGTGGCACTACGGCCTACTCTTATATCGAATTCCAACTGTCAAGGGATCTTTTACATGCATGCCAATGTGTACACAGGACCTCGTTTTTTTTTTTATCCCATCTGAACAACTAGACAGCTGTCCTTGTCAGGCTCTCCGTCCTGCATCACTGACAAGGGGAAACCACGCCGGAAATCTGGATGAACTTTCTCGGCCAATGCAGGGATCGAACACCCGACCTCCAGGCTAGCGAGCCAGGGTCTTACCCATTTTAATGACTAGACAGCTGTCTTGTCAGGCCCTTAATTGTTAGTATCATGACATTAAACTGACATTTGTTTTACGTTTTACAACTAATATCAGGTTTATGTTAGAAAACTAACGTTAGATTTAAGTTAGAAAACTAAAGTTAGATTTATGTTATAAAATTAACATTAGATTTACGTTAGAAAACTAACGTTAAATTAACGGTTAAAATTATGACATAAAACTAACATTACATTAACGTTAGAAAACTAACATTATATTAACGTTAGAAAACTAACGTTAGATTTACGTCAGAAAACTAACGTTAGATTTACGTCAGAAAACTAACGTTAGATTTACGTCAGAAAACTAACCATAAACTAACGGTTAGAAACCTGATGTAAAATTTACGTTAGATTAACGTTAGAATTATAACCAATAATACATATATAATTATTATGTCTGAATTCCGACTATATATCAATTGTTAGAATGTGCACACACTTGTAATGTTATTTAATCAAGAAGTATTCAAAGGGAAAAAAATTGGTTAGTAATCCGTCATAAAGTTTACGTTACATTTACGTCATTTTCTGACGTAAAAGTAACCATAACCATTATGACGCAAAAGTAACGTAAATTTAACCAAAGAATTTTACCATTATTGGACGCTAACCAAAATCTAACCATAATGACGTAAACTTTACGTAAATCTAACCATCAATGTTAACTGGGTAACGTTAATTAGGTGCGTGTTGATGATTGGATCGCTTAGTTGCCAGGGTGGAGTTACGGGATAAGTTTTTGTTTCTATGATTGTTCCTTTTAAACCGTGCTTATTTAAGACATCGTTTGACATTTGCCCGAATGTCATGGGACGCGTATTTTTTCTATAGCCTATGCGTTGGAATTGTTGGAGGCACTTATATGTCGGACATTTTTCTTTTAGCATTTGCAGTTTACCCCAGTACTTGAGTGACAGTTCCTCTCGCCTGAGATCGAGCGGGAGTTCTCCCATCTCTTGTAGAAGGGCAACTGTTTTGGTTCCTATTGCTGCTCTTGTTACTAGTCTTAATGCTTTACCTTGTATTATGTTCAGTTTATTGAGTTGTATATCACTTGCATTTGCATAAGCCAGACATCCGTAGTCGATTACCGAGCGGATGAGTGCTCTGTATATTAACATAAGAGTGCTTCTATTTGCGCCCACTGCATTCCACTGACGTATTTCATCAAGTTGAGTGTTTTCGATGTGCGACTTACTATGCTATCTTTGTGTGGTTTCCAAGAAAGTTTGGAGTCAAATATCATTCCTAAAAATTTGGCTTGTTTTGAATTCAATTTTTGAGCCGTTAAGATTTAAGTCTATTTTCCTGTTAGTGTCAGCCGGATGAAACATTATTGCTACTGTTTTCCCTTCCGAAATTTTGAAACCCCAGTCGTCTGCCCACTTTGAGATTTGATTTAGTGTATATTGAAGCGATTGTTTGATTTTCCTATGTTATTTGAAGCTTTCCAGAACGAGCTGTCGTCAGCAAATAATGCGGATTCTGTGCCCTTCCCCCCGTAGTTTGGAAAATCATTTATCATTATATTGAATAGTATTGGGCTGATAACGGATCCTTGCGGCGTTCCGTTTTCCATTTTGAATTTGTCACTTAAGCAATTACCTACGCGTACTCTGATATGCCTGTCGTTCAGAAAGTCTTCTATCCACTTGTACATTCGGCCTTTGATTTTCGCGTTATGGAGTTTGTGTAAAAGACCATCCACCCATACAAGGTCGAAGGCCTTTGTTAAGTCAACAAAGATGGCGCAGAGGTATTGTTTAGCTGTGAAGGCTTTGGAGATGTCATGTTGTAATCTAATGATATGGTCTGCTGTCGACCTGTCGGAACGATAGCCACTTTGCTGTTTTGTGAAGATGTTGTTGCTTTCACAGTGAAATTTTAGTCTGTAATTATTGTTTCTAGTGTTTTACATAAAGTAGATGTGAGACTGACTGGGCGATACGACGTTGTTTCGTTTTTGTCTTTATTGGGCTTATGTAGGGGAATGACTGGGGAAGTCTTCCATTCTTGTGGGTTTTTTCCCTTTGACCATGAGAGATTAAAGATATCAAGGACCAACGCCAGTGCTTTCTCGGGTAGATTTTTTCAGCATTGTGTATTTCACACAGTCTAGCCCTTCTGCACTGTCGGATTTAGTCCGTAATGCTTTTTTCAACGCATCTATATTAATGGGACTATTTAGATCTGATTCATTATCTGCATCTTGGTGTATTATTGGCGGTTGGTTTTTAAAAATTTGTTTTTCATGGCCTTGAATGTTTCATTGTGCTGGCTGTTGCTGGAGCCATCCGCATATGTCTGTCCTAACAGGTTTGCTTTGTGCGTATTATTTAAGGCTGTTTCTGTTTTATAGGTTAGTAGAGGTATATTTTGTCTTACTTTTTTACCAGTGATTCCTGATATTTTGTTCCATACTGTTTTTATTTTTGTTCGATCATTTAGGGAGCTACAAAAGTTTTGCCAGTTTTCTTCTTTGGCCTAGCGGCTAACAACTACCCCCGGATATATATAAGAGGCGCAGAGGCGCCCTTAGCCCTGCTACGAGCATCTAAAAACGCTTAACAACTTTCTACTACTAGAAGGCTAATAATAGGCGGATCGGGTGAATCTTCAATGGGCGGCGTGTTTACACTTCAGACAAATTGTGGCTAAAATCATAACGCCAAATAATAATCAATACTTTATTACAAAAACATCGATAATACTTATCAAACAAACAAAAATGCCAAAATCATAACGCCAATTAACAAACAATACAAGTATACTTCATTACAAAATGTGAATATACTTTATTACAAAAACTCCGTTAATACTAATCAAACAATCAAAAATGTTACAATCATAACGTCAATTAGAAGCGAATATACTTTATTACAAAAACATCGTTAATACTAATCAAACAATCTAAAATGCTAAAAGCATAACGCCAATTAACAAACAATACAAGTATACTTCATTGCAAAAACATCGGTGAACAACAAACTAACAAAACAAGGACCAGTTCAAGTTTGACGTTTTTAAAAAGAACCTGAAAACAGAATTGTTCCAAAAAACCTTCACATAATTTATCTATTTTACTAATTACTTAAATGTTTTATATTTTATCTGTACACTGCTATTTATTTGTTTTACCAATTACTTTAATGTTTTATATTTTACCTGTACTCTGCTATTTATTTGTTTTACCAAATAGTTTGATTTTAATTTGTTATGATTTTCTATCTATATTTTATCTGTACCCTGCTATTTTATTTTTTAAAATCCTATTATCTTGTTTTACCAAACAGTTTTATTTTATTGTATATGACTTTCTATCTGTATTGTTTTACATTGTGTACTCATAATCATATATTTTTTTTCTGTGCAAGCGCCACTGAGCAGCTTTACAAGCTGGATTTTGGCGCTATACAAGTTCAATAAATTTATTTATTTATTTAAAATCATGATGCCGATCTAACATGAAAAGAAAGATCATACAATAATCCAACAATATGATTAACTTTATTACAAAAACATAGGTGATTCGATCTGAAATCAAATAACATCGGCGTTTCGAGTACGAGAAAATTGGGTACGACTCTTATTGTTTGGGGGTTGCCGGCAGGTGGGCACGATTGAGATGGCAAGTTTTAGTCTGGCAAATAAGGCAAAGGCTTTTCACAATAATTTGCGTATAATATTTAATCTTCAAACAGGCATGGCTTAGTGACAAATAAAAGTATTGAAGTATTTCTTATTATCTGAAAATATATAAATAAACCATGGCTAAGTAACTAATTGAGAGATTGACAGTACTATTAAAACATGGTAAATAAAACACTGAACAATTATTAATCGAAATATGACAATAATATACATAATTATAAGTTTTAAATACCTCAAAATTTGTGTGACGGTCCACCTTCTCAATCGCTCAATCGACAAAACAAGTATGGCTTAAAATATTATACTGCGCATGTATTAATTAGAACAAAGGAACAATTATTACAACACAGGATACTGTGAAACCTAATAAAAATTAATCAGTGTACCGACCAGGTATAAAACTTATAATAACAAAATTGATAATGTTAAATAATGTAAAGTTCAATCTGTTCACAACAGGGTCACATTCCACAAGGGGATATCTGGCTAATTCTTAGACCCAGTTGTAGGAGTGTGAGAACTTATTGTAGTATATATATATTAGCATGCAACACAAATTATTATATTATAAAACCCTAACTAAATGTATAACATTAACATCATCTTACAGTCCCCCCTGCGACGGAAAATCAGGGGTCGTTACTGATTTGAGTAGCACATAACTCCTCTCTAGTGGCTATCAAACAAAGTTTGTGAATTGGCCTTTCGTATTGACCAGTGGCAGGTTTTTTTTCACTTTCCTGACATGACCATCTGCACTAGGGTATATCTCATGTACCAGTGCGAGTTTCCATAAAGCTCTTGGTAAATGCAGGTCTAACAAAATACACAAATCTCCAACTTCAAAATTGTCTCTTGAATGAAACCACTTGTTTCTGGCAACTAATGTTGGTGCAAAATGTCTAATCCACTGTTCCCAAAATAACCGAATTCTATGCTGGACGGAATTATTTAAATGTCTAGGGTTAACAATATCTTGTTTCTCTGGCTGTGGTACGACAATGTTATGTCCTAATAATAATGAATTCGGAGTGATAGGTGGTGCATCACAAATATTATCTGATGATGGATATTATAGTCTACTGTTGACTAAGTTACTGGATTCGTAAAGAATTGTTATCCACTGACTTTGAGAATAGCTAGCAAATCCAAATACTCAATCATAGCTTTCCTGATGGATTTGATAAGTGATTCAACGGCACTATTCATATGACTGGCTGTTGGGCAATTAAATTTCCATTCAAATTTAGCTCATTGTTGGCACAGTTATTCCGAATTTTCACCAAGTTCCAATTATGAATCATTTCACGTAAGTAAGTCTGCGAACCGACAAAGTTAGTTCCATTATTAGAATAAATTAACTTTGGCCATCTTCTAATAGATGAAAATCTGCATAAGGCCATGAGGAAATGATCTGTAGATTCGTTCAATACGAGCTGTACATGGACGGCTTGTGTAGTGAGGCATGTAAAAATACATCCGTAGGCTTTTTCAATAGATCTTCTGGCGACTTTAACTTTCAGAGGACCAAACAAATCAACTGATGTATTAGCAAAGGCGGGTGTACTAACATCAGCACGAAATTGAGGCAAATCTCCCATCTGTTGGTTAGAAATTAGTGCCTTGCGTCTTCTCTTACAGATTAGACAATTGTAGTAAATGGATCTAGCAATATCTCGAACACCAATAATCCAATACTTTTGGCGAGCTTCTGCAACCAGACGTTTGTAACCTAGGTGACCTAATTTCCGATGCAAGGTTTCTAAAATTCTTCTAACCAATATGTGATTACTTGGCAATATAATGGGGTGACGTATACTGTATGGAAGGCTTTTGGCTTGTTCAAGTCTTTCTTTGGCTCTCCATATCCCATCTTTATCAAGAAACGGCTGAATCTCAATAAGTTTCTTATCGTCGGCGTCAAAGTTTTTTGGGGACTTATTGATTTAAAGCAATTGGGCTTGATCTAGTTCATCTGGTGTAAGATTACCGGATTTTCTGTCATATGAAGATAATTGACAGTTTTTTAGAAAACGTAACCATATGGCAGCATAGCGACGTATTTTGGACCAATCAAAACTGCGATTTGTGAAACAGTTTGCATTAAGGATCATCTTTACCAGATCTTTTGACGACCTCAAGAATAGGCCATTCGTCTTCAGGCAACCGAAGGAATTTTGGTTCGTTATACCAATTTTCCAGTTGATCGGGTCTAATTCCTTTGGTAAGAGAATCTGCTGGATTGCATTCACTGGGTACATATCTCCATATAACTGGGTCGTGGCTCTCTTGAATCTCAGCGATGCGTACTCCAACAAATGGCTTAAACGATCTGGGGGTGCTTCTGATCCATCCCAGAGCAGTTGACGAATCACTCCATAAAATGATTCTTTCGAAGTTAGTTCTCATGGCAGATGTGACAGTGTCTACGAGGCGAGAAAGGGTAACGCATCCCATCAATTCAAGTCTTGGAATGGTTTTCCTTTTAAGCGGAGCTACAAATGGCTTGGAGGCAACACATCGGCAATCTATGGATCCGTTTAGAAGGCGCCATCTAAGAAATGCACATGATCCATAACCATTTTCTCCTCCATCAGCAAAACCATGTAACTGTGGCAGGCCAATAGCATCACTAGGCTTCATACTTCTATGAGTTTTAAAATCTAAAATAGCAGGTAAGACATTAAACAGTTTATCCCATTTAACAGTAATGTCCATAGGTAAAACTTCATCCCAACAAAATCATTCTGACCAGAGATTTTGCATTTCATTTTTGAACTTGATCATTGGCGGGCCCACAAGTCCTATTGGATCCCAGCATTGAGCAATAACACCAAAAACAATCCTCTTTGTAAGTTTTTCAGGGATATTTGAGAAATCTTTCTCTTTTAAGCCAAAACATTCTTTATCTTTATCCCATTTATGTCCTAATACAGAAATAATTCTATCAGTATATGGTGCTTTGTCAACAAGTTGATACTATGCCAGACCATAATGTTGAAGCATACTTTCTGAAGAATGTGATCCACTTCTGTTATGGTTTCCAGAGCATTGTTCTCATTACTACTGGAGTCTGCAACATCATCCATATAAATATGATTTATTAAAGCGTCTTTACCTTTAGGGAATTCAATTTCATTGTTCTGTGCTAGAATCTGGATTCCTGAGCAGGCTAGGTCTGGTGATGACTTATCACCAAAACTCAGTCTTACCCACTGGTACACATTCGGGTCCTTTGACAAATCACAATCCCTCCAAAGGAAACGATGAAAAGGCTGATCATCAGGATGGATACTAATCATGTTAAACATCTTGCGTATCTCTCCACATTAGGCAATTGTGTCTTGTCTCCATCCGATTAAAACTTTAAACAGATCGTTCAAATAATTTGGGCCTTTCTCTAGAGCATCATTAAGGCATTTACCCAAATATTCTGCGGCAGAGTCAAAAACGATTCTGATTTGTGTGCTTTAGGCGTCTGGTCGTACAACTTCTCTGTGAGGCAGTAACCAGAAAGGTTTAGACCAGTTGATATCTTCAGGCTTTAACTTAATGCAGAAGCTGTCATCAATAAGTTTACGAATCTCATTGTTATATAGTTCTACCTTGTTACTTTTAATTAGACGTTTTTCCAGTGAACAAAGTCTTTTCAGGGCCATAGGACGATTATCTGGAAATGATGGATGACCTGGCTTCCAAGGCTTTAGTAGGCTTTACTCCAAGGCTATCAATTTCGAACAGTTTGGCAATATTCGGTGTATCCATAATAGTGACATGATTGATGTACGATACTTCGGACTGTTGTCCTAATTCTCCCAAAAGTACCCAACCTAAAGGTGTTTGCTTGGCTATTGGTGCACTTTCGTCTGAAATACAGCAGGAACCTAAGTCTTTAAAAGCGGCTGGAAAGTTGGTCCCAATAAGCAAATCGACCTTTCCACCATCGCAATAAATAAGGTCTAAAAGTCCAGACAAGTGAGGGTACAGGGACAGATTATGGTTGTCGATCGGTGGAATATCACCACAGACAGTTTCAAGCGAAGAGGCAGTCAATTCGTAAACTTGCGAATTATTAACATCAGATATTTTAAGTACATAACTTCTTGACTTTTCAACCATTTCACAACCACCAGCTAATCTAATATGAATGTCTTTGGGTTGGCCACCATGCAGTCTAAGTTTATGAGCAAACGATTTTCGAATAAGTGATTGTTGGCTACCAGAGTCCATCATTTTGATTGCTTCGTGTGTGACACCATAGTCGTCTTGAACATGAACTTTTGCGACTGGCAAGTGACCACATCCAGCTGTATTAATTGAATAACTACTTGAGTTGGCTTGTGTTGACCGACTGTAATCCTCATGAAGAAGTGGGTGATGATTCTTTTCACAACCAGATTTCGTGCACTTTTTCTTTTCAAAACAGTTTCTTGTCTGATGATTAGGTCTCAAACAGCAAAAACAACATCTATTGTCTTTAATTATTTCCCATCGATCTGGAACTTTACGCGCATAAAATGCAGGACATTCCTTAAGGGGGTGTGAGGCATCACATTTCAATAGGCAAGGCTGACTGGTGGCCTTAAACTTCTGAGGAGGCTTAAACGTCACAGAATTAGAACCGCTGACCTTGTATGATTTTCGCGCGTCATCACATACACTGGAGCGTAATTGGGCTTCATCTCCTAACCAATTGACTAAAGTTTCTAAATATTTAGGTAAATCTTTTTCATGACAATAAGACTTAAATTTGTATTGATCTTCGGTTGTTAATTTGTCAATCAAATCCACAACAATATAATCAGATTTTAGATCATGTTTTTTTATTTAAGTCGTGAATCCTGATAATAAAACTACGAATTTCTGATGCGAAAGCTTTCAACTCTTAGCTTCACCACCTCTAATTGGTTTATATGATTTTATGTCACTCAGAAATAATGTCATTAACTCGTCTGAATTTCCATATTTTGATCTAATATTTCAAATGTTGACACAATTGATTGGCAATGTGTAATGTCCTTTCTAACAGGTGGCAATACAGCTTCTTTAAGACGCTGAAGTTTTTCTTCTTCATCTTGGCAATATTTTCTCATAGCGAACTGAAAACTAGTCTTCCAGCCTGGGTAATCACAAATGTTACCCGAAAAATGTTGAATTTTCAATCTTTCAAGTTGACATTTCATTTGCATATCTGATACAGGGTGTGAACGAGGCGGTGATTTATTTTTCTCTTCTTTTTGTGCTTTCTCAACTTTTAAAACGGTCAGTTTTAAGTGTTTGACGGCTACAGTTATATCGGCTCGAACAGAATCCACTTCTTTCATATAACTCATATTATTCTGAAGTTCCTCTTCAGCACAATCGTCAGGTAGGGCTGCTAACACAGATTCGTTTGCAGTCACAAGATTATCATAGTTCAACTCCATTTTTTCAACAGCTTTCTCAATTTGGCTTATTGTGGCGAAGCCTTTTAAGTCAATATAGAAGAAAATGAATTAACAGAAAATGCGAACAAACGTTTGGCAGTTTTTCTCTGTTTTTTGGCTTCATCCATTTTCCTCGTGTAGACAGGGCTTTAGTTGACCAAAACGTTTCTCAGGCAAATTTTGAAATTGTTTGGGGGTTGCCGGCAGGCGGGCACGATTGAGATGGCAAGTTTTTTTAGTCAGATAAGGCAGAGGCTTTTCACAATAATTTGCGTATAATATTTAATCTTCAAACAGGCATGGCTTCGTGACAAATAAAAGTATTGAAGTATTTCTTATTATCTGAAAATATATAAATAAACCTTGGCTAAGTAACTAATTGAGGGATTGACAGTACTATTAAAACATGGTAAATAAAACACTGAACAATTATTAATCGAAATATGACAATGTTATACATAATTATAAGTTTTAAATACCTCAAAATTTGTGTGAAGGTCCACCTTCTCAATCCCTCAATCGACAAAACAAGTATGGCTTAAAATATTATACTGCGCATGTATTAATTAGAACAAAGGAACAATTATTACAACACAGGATACTATGAAACCTAATATAAAATTAATCAGTGTACCGACCAAGTATAAAACTTATAATAACAAAATTGATAATGTTAAATAATGTAAAGTTCAATCTGTTCACAACAGGGTCATATTCCACGAGGGGGTATCTGGCTGATTCTTAGACCCAGTTGTAGGAGTGTGAGAACTTATTGTAGTATATAAATATTAGCATGCAACACAAATTATTATATTATAAAACACTAACAAAATGTATACGTAGCAGGAGGATCGCATGATCGACTCCAGGTCGGGGTTGCACATAACAGTTGAGACCAGTTAACAACAACAGTTTATTACAGGACAATGTAATATATACTTTACAGAACAACAAAAAAAAAAACACTGAAAAGATACAAAATGATTATTTACAGAAGTGAATTATTAAATGATGTATATATTCTATTAATTACTTATAAATCAGGAGGCAAGTTATAATATAAGTACTATATTATATGTATTAAAATATCAAGACTATCTATTTACATTTAATCCATTATGACAAAGATATAAATATAGATATCAAACTAACATACCCTAAGACAGGTGTTTTCCAGGAAAGTAAATGTGACCATAGAGTTGTAAACTTTATAGACAACACAATTAGGAACACTATAAAACAATTAACAAGACATTACACAGGGGATACTATATTTAATCAATGTTTACTTATGAAATATAAAGCTACCTAGTTTCTATATATATATATTTTAATTTGCTAATAATTAATTTACTAGTTTAGAATTACTTATATAGTTTAAAATGTCTATAGTCCAGTCAAACAAATATTAAACCTACCTTGAAATAAATGATTAATTGTGCTGTAATTAAGTAGAGATGTTGATAGTTGACCAGAAAATAAAAGAGTGAGGTTAGTAACTGGGATAAAAAAAAAGCAGGTTTCTAAGACACTTAAATCTACTCACTATCTTACAATAGCATCTTTAAACTATATACTAAAGTAATTATAACTACTGGAAATACAAGGCTAGCTGGATAAACAGGACAATGGAAACTGACTAAAATCTTTAAACAGAATATAACACCCTACTAAAATAGTTAAAGAGAATATACCACCCTACTACATATAACTTTAACATCATCTTACACTTATTCTTAGTTGTGGACGACATCACCAATATTTGTGGACGAAATTACCAATGCCTTGTGGACGACTCCACCAACGGGTGTGGACGACTTTGTTTGTGGACGACTTGACTGCACCCTTCGTGTCTTGTTATTCGAGTCTAAATCGTCAACAAAGAAAATAGTGTTATACAGTACTAAGCGAGACCGATTTTTACGATTATGCTGAGCGAGGCAGATGTAAGCCTCGCCTCTTTCTTGTTTAAGTCCCTCCCATTTTATTTGAAGGTCGAGTTTAGAAAGGACTATTTATTGTTAATAATAAAAGAAATCTCAAGAACTACTACACTTACCCGCACCTAGTGGTTTCCGTGGTCCTAGTGTGTGATCATCAATAGTCGCTCTTAACACATCCTGAAAATTTAAAGTCTCTACGACCACGGGAGGTACAAGCGGTACGAAAATTCAATAGCGACAAAATGTACTCTCCCTGACCTGTTCTACATGTGTACTCGGACACTCGGAGTAGTAGAAGTAGGCTAGTCGATGAATTTCCCTATTTATGGAATATACTGTCTAATATTCTAAAAATATGTGAATCACTTTCTGAAATATCATTTAATTTACAAAATATTATTTTTCAATGTAAATAAATTCATAGAAATACTTTATAATCTTTCAAAATTAAGAAAAAGTCTCGCTACTAAGCGAGGCCGATTGTAATACTTCATGCATAGCGAGGCCGATTAGGCTCGATACGCGATATTTGGTGATGTATTTCCGTGTTTTTGGGATATATAGTATAATGTCCTTAATATACGTAAAACGTTCGAAAGAAATATGATTATTTAATCAAAATCAATTAAAAAAATATCCCCCAAATCTTTTAAACATAAGAAAAAGTCGCACTGCTAAGCGAGGCCGATTGTATACTTCATATGGTATCGTACAATGAATTCCGCTATTTCTGTGATATAAAAGATACTACTCTTTATTTATATAATACAATCACTCAAGTATTATTTTTCTATGAAAATTAATTCATAGAAATACTTTATAATCTTTAAAAAGTTAAGAAAAACTCCCACTGCTAAGCGAGGCCGATTGTATACTTCATGTGGTATAGTGCGATGAATTCCGCTATTTCTGTGATATATAAGATGCTATTCTTAATTTATATAACACAATCACTCAAGTATTATTTTTCTATGAACATTAATTCATAGAAATACTTTATAATCTTTCAAAACTTAAGAAAAAGTTCTACTGCTAATCGAGGCCGATTGGGTTCAAAGTGTGCATACTGCATATATATAGCTAGGCCGATTAGACTCTATATACGCGGTATTGGTTAATGCATTTCCGTGTTTCTGGGATATATAGTATAATGTCCTTAATATACGTAAAACGCTCGAAAAAATTATGATTATTTCATGAAAATCAATCGAAAAAATATCCCCAAATCTTTTAAACATAAGAAAAAAGCGGACTGCTAAGCAAGGCCGATTGTATACTTCATGTGGTATAGTGCGATGGATTCCGCTATTTCTGTGATATATCAGATACTATTCTTAGTTTATATAATACAAACACCCAAATATTGTATTTCGATGAAAATTAATTCATAGAAATACTTTATAATCTTTCAAAATTAAGAAAATGTCTCACTGCTAAGCGAGGCCGATTGTATACTTCATACAGTGGTATAGTGCGATGAATTCCGCTATTTCTGTGATACATACGGTACTATTCTTAAATATATTCAAAACTAGATAATGTAAAGGCAATTTGCTGAAAATTTCAGTCAAATTGATCCACTATGAACCGAGAAATAAGCAGTAAGCGATCGAAAGTTCCGAATAGCCTCGGTCATTATTACTAAAATCGGTTCGACAAAAATCATAGTCTCGATTATCCACTTAATCGTTAAATAGAGAAGGAGTTATGCAGCAAATCGGATAATAATCCAACAATTGTCTAATTAATAGTTAATATATCATTTCAGGCCTAAAGAAAGACATAGAATAGGCAAATTTAGCTCTTGCATAATGCATGTTTAATTTATATAATACATAGAAATATTTTATAACCTTTCAAAATTAAGAAAAAGTCCCAGTTAGGCCGATTAGGCTCTATACGCGGTATTGGATGGTGCATTTCCGTGTTTCTGGGATATATAAGATAGTGTGTTTAATATACGTAACACATTAGAAAGAAATATCATTATTTTATAGAAATCAATTGAAAAAATATCCGCAAATCTTTTAAACGTAAGAAAAGGGCTGACTGCTAAGCGAGGCCGGTTGTATACTTCATGTGGTATAGTGCGATGAATTCCGCTATTTTTGTGATATATAAGATGCTATTCTTAGTTTATATAATACAGTCACTCAAATACTATTTTTCTATGATAATTAATTTATAGAAATACTTTATAATCTTTCAAAATTAAGAAAAGGTCCCACTGCTGAGCGAGGCCGATTGTATATTTCATGCATAGCGAGGCCGATTAGGCTCTATACGCGATATTGGGTGATGAATTTCCGTGTTTCTGGGATATATAGTATAATCTCCTTAATATACGTAAAACGTTCGAAAGAAATATGATTATTTTATGAAAATCAATTAAGAAAATATCCCCCAAATCTTTTAAACGTAAGAAAAAGTCTCACTGCTAAGCGAGGCCGATTGTATACTTCATATGGTATAGTGCAACGAATTTCACAATTTCTGTGATATATAAGATGCTATTCTTAATTTATATAATGCAATCAGTCAAATATTATTTTTCTATGAAAATTAATTCATAGAAATACTTTATAATCTTTCAGAATTAAGAAAAGATCCCACTGCTGAGCGAGGCCGATTTGGCTCTATACGCGATATTGGATGATGTGTTTCTAGGATATATAGTATAATGTCCTTAATATACGTAAAACGTTCGAAATAAATATGATTATTTTATGAAAATCAATTAAAAAAATATCCCCCAAATCTTTTAAACGTAAGAAAAAGTCCCGATGCTAAGCGAGGCCGATTGTATAGTTCATATGGTATAGTGCAACGAATTCCGCTATTTCTGTGATATATAAGATGCTATACTTAATTATATAATGCAATCATTCAAATATTATTTTTCTATGAAAATTAATTCATAGAAATACTTTATAATCTTTCAGAATTAAGAAAAGATCCCACTGCTGAGCGAGGCCGATTTGGCTCTATACGCGATATTGGATGATGTGTTTCTAGGATATATAGTATAATGTCCTTAATATACGTAAAACGTTCGAAATAAATATGATTATTTTATGAAAATCAATTAAAAAAATATCCCCCAAATCTTTTAAACGTAAGAAAAAGTCCCGATGCTAAGCGAGGCCGATTGTATAGTTCATATGGTATAGTGCAACGAATTCCGCTATTTCTGTGATATATAAGATGCTATACTTAATTATATAATGCAATCATTCAAATATTATTTTTCTATGAAAATTAATTCATAGAAATACTTTATGATCTTTCAAAATAAAGAAAAGGTCCCACTGCTGAGCGAGGCCGATTGTATATTTCATGCATAGCGAGGCCGATTAGGCTCTATACGCGATATTCCGTGATGAATTCCCGTGTTTCTGGGATATATAGTATAATGTCCTTAATATACGTAAAACGTTCGAAAGAAATATCATTATTTTATAAAAATCAATTGAAAAAATATCCCCCAAATCTTTTAAACATAAGAAAAAGGCTGACTGCTAAGCGAGGCCGATTGTATACTTCGTGTGGAACAGTGCGACGAATTCCGCTATTTCTGTGATATATATGATATTATTCTTAATTTCTATAATACAAACACTCAAATATTATTTTTCTATGAAAATTAATTCATAGAAATAGTTAATAATCTTTCAAAACTTAAGAAAAGGTCCCACTGCTAAGCGAGGCCGATTGTATATTTCATGCATAGCGAGGCCGATTAGGCTCTATACGCGATATTGGGTGACGAATTTCCGTGTTTCTGGGATATATAGTATATAATGTCCTTAATATACGTAAAACGTTCGAAGGAAATATCATTATTTTATAAAAAATCAATTGAAAACATATCCCCCAAATCTTTTAAACATAAGAAAAAGGCTGACTGCTAAGCGAGGCCGACTGTATACTTCATGTGGTATAGTGCGATGAATTCCGCTATTTCTGTGATATATACGATATTATTCTTAATTTCTATAATACAATCACTTAAATATTATTTTTCTATGAAAATTAATTCATAGAAATACTTTATAATCTTTCAAAATTAAGAAAAAGTCCCACTGCTAAGCGAGGCCGGTGGTATACTTCATGCATAGCGAGGCCGATTAGGCTCTATACGCGATATTGGGTGATGTGTTTCTAGGATATATAGTATAATGTCCTTAATATACGTAAAACGTTCGAAAGAAATATGATTATTTTATCAAAATCAATTGAAAAAAATATCCCCCAAATCTTTTAAACATAAGAAAAAGTCCCACTGCAAAGCAAGGCCGATTGTATACTTCATATGGTATAGTGCAACGGATTCCGCTATTTCTGTGATATATAAGATGCTATTCTTAATTTATATAATGCAATCACTCAAATATTATTTTTCTATGAAAATTAATTCATAGAAATACTTTATAATCTTTCAAAACTTAAGAAAAGGTCCCACTGCTGAGCGAGGCCGATTGTATATTTCATGCATAGCGAGGCCGATTAGGCCCTATACGCGATATTGGGTGATGAATTCCCGTGTTTCAGGGATATATAGTATAATGTCCTTAACATACGTAAAACGTTCGTAATAAATATGATTATTTTATCAAAATCAATTGAAAAAATATTCCCCCAAATCTTTTAAACAAAAGAAAAAGGCTGGCTGCATCGCGAGGCCGATTGGGGGTTCTATATGTAGTACAGTGCGATGAAATTCACTATTTCTGAGATATATAAAATAAAAGAGAGAGAGAGAGAGGTGGGGGCGAATAACGATTTAGTGGACGATCCATCGATCATCTCATTTTTGCAACTACTATACAGCGAGCCTGTTTAGATTCTTTGTGATAAAGGGCGATGAGTTTGCCTACTAGATATAAGATAATATTCATAATTTATATTAACATTCAAGTATGGAACTTAATTGAGAAAATTTATATTTTGAAAATATAAACATAAGAAACGGGTGCAGGAAGATCCAAACTCTCATTTTAACCACAACTAAACATAATATCAAGGCCGTATATCGAACTGTCAATCAAATTGACTGACATGCGGCCTCGCTCAACAACGGTCTCGCTTAGCACGCTTTATCATTTACCAAAGAAAATGCCGACGAACGAATGAACTTCTCTCCGCACGTGCCTTCCCTCCCGTTAGAAATTAAAAGGTCGGTAAAATAAAAAGTTGTTTATCGATTCGGCTGATCGGGAACTGGTAGAGGTGCGAAAGTCAACAAAACGTGCAACAAGTCTCTCTTCTTTTAAACAGAAGCTCTCCGAACATGACTCTAAACCCCCAAAACATTTCTACATTGGCTCTAGGAAAACTTACTCCAGGGCGACCTTCGGATGTAGACTATAGTCGCGACTACAGTCTGAACTAGCACCCAAACGCAAATGGCCCTAGCCATTGACTATTCAATATGGTGGCGACCATGTCAGTTGTTCCGCCTGCTATATTTTCACCTATTTACTCATGTATTTGTAAGAACTGGTTAATTTTCCATACTGCGATGTGAAAGCAAGCTTAAAATAGGTTACAAATAAATAGGATTAGTCAATATCAGAATATTTTTCATTGGAATTATGTCACCCAACCAAATCATTTCACACGTACAGTTTTTTGTCGGGTGCCTACATATATTTGAATAAGAAGATCCTAATCTGTCAAATTCATCAAAAAAAGTAGCTAAGTCTGTAACTCAATATCATCCAAAATCTTTGACAATGAAAACACGAATTGTTTTGCAATTTAAATCAGTATTGGTGTTGTGATCTTACCTGGAAAAGATTGGCTTCTGATATCCAATATTTAAGACAAAATAAACATTTTACCATTGGTACACGAATCGTGTACCATAATGCGTTTCAGCGCCATTTGTAACAAGGTGCTCTTTAGAATGAGGCTAGACATATTCCACAAGTCATGTCAAACGGTGATATCATATTCTTTTTTGGAGAGCATGCGCAATAAATAATATCGGTGTTGACTTGCGGTTGAGACTTCTGCCGTATAACTGATGACAATTCACAGTAAAACGGACACGATTGAATAGAAAAACAGTTTATATAAATTCATATTACATTATTATATCTGTTGCGACCCATTTGTGCCAATTTCTAGGTCCAAAATATTAGCGATTTAGCTCCTTTAACATCTATACTACAATGCCCATTCACTAACTTTCAGGCGTTAACATGGACCCTATAATACCGACCAAGGTGTAAATAACGCAACGGCAATTGGCAATTTTATTATATTTTTTAGAAAATCTCTCAAGTGTCAGTTTTGTCAGCCATCTTTGAACTATCCCGACCGTGCTTTATCGCATGGTACGGCTGGTCACGACCACTGGTTGAACTAAATGTCATTCGCATGCAGATGGTTCCTGAAGCTGTACTTATTTGGAGCGAACTGCGACTGAATTGTTGGCGAATCAAAAAGCCACGAGCTGAAAGGCGTCAGTCGATAAATTCTAAATGCATGTCCT